>NW_006773582.1:1586718-1587947 GCF_000442215.2 Lipotes vexillifer | reverse complement strand
AGCAGGAGATCCGTCTCAAAAATGCCCTCAGCCAGAATTGGTTCAAACCCCCATGGCTGGCCTGAAGTAGCCTTGGCTAACAGTGGACACAAACATGAACTAAAAGGGTGGAGACTATTGGCTTAAATAATGGGCAACCTGGGTTCTCATCTTGTGCTTTCTATTAAATAATGTTAAATGCCTATGTGACCATCGGCAAATCCCTTCCTCACCCAGACTCTTGCTTTTCTCATCGGTAAACAAGGAGCTTTGACTAGACAAATTAGGGCAGTCTTTTAACTCTAATAATCTGACTTCATATGCTGCGTGCTCCGAGCAGGTAAGACTCTACAACCACCTGAGGGTCGACGTGGAGTTGAAATGGCCTTTTCTCTATCATGATCCCATTGCCGCTGCCCAATTTCAAAAGGCTCCCTACTTCCCTCTGCAGTTTTCCTAAAATTATACCTTGTTCCTTCTCTCCTAGTCTATATATCACTTAAATATCCCACTGACCTCGTGTTTGTATCTGATAGAGCTCCTAGTACAGGATCTTACAAATAATGTTCATTCAGTAAATATTTGTGGAGTGAATGAATGAAATGTCAGAGTTTTTGAGTAACATAGCAGATTATATTACCAGAAAAATCTTGAAGTATTAACAATAAATATCAAGGAAGATTACACATTGTTGCTCCCATTATTATACTTTTGGATATATCTTAGGCAATTGGCCCAAACAGAAGTAACTGTCCAAAGGAAAAAATCAGCAAATCACTCAGCGATCGTGTATTTCCATGCCAGATTGTGATTCGTAGCTGAAGTCTTTATCCCCAGATTCATGCATCAGAGAAGGATGAGACCTGAGGATCTAACTTCCAGGCTTGCCTCTTATGCTCACATATCTATCAAAGAGGCCGATTACATCTTGGCTGTTTCAGTGCCACTGGTGATTCTGGAATTAAGAGTTGTTCAGCACTGAAAATTACTTGTTTGTAAGCAATTACACATACTTCACTTCTTCCTAAGTTATCTAACAACGATTTAATACCTGAAGAGTTACATAGTTCACAAAGAAACCATACCACTGAGTTATGGTGTCTGCAGTGAACACCTCCCAATACCCACTCTGCATAACACACAGTGGGTGTAAACTAAATGACTTCCCATTGTACACTGTTCATGTCACAGGCGTAAAATTATAAGAGTTTCCATCTTCAGAGTCAAAAAAAAAAAAAAAAAAAAGGAAA
>NW_006773582.1:1566996-1586662 GCF_000442215.2 Lipotes vexillifer | reverse complement strand
TAAAAAAAAAAAAAAAAAAAAAAAAAAAAGGAAATAGGGAAAAAAAAGCGCCCCTAATTTAACACATCATCTTTAAGAATAAATGAGGTTACAAATCTACATTTGGAAGAACAGAATCTAGTCCATATGTACTAGATACCATTTTTTTTTTTTTCAAACTCAAACTCCGGATTTCAAAATGTATACTCTCTCTATATACTGAGGTAACAGCTTGTCAGAGGAATGTGGCAAAAGCAACAGCAGGACTAGCACAGCAGATGGGTAGTATTTTTATACTGGCTTTTAAGTGATAATGTGAGTTTACATAGGGTCATCCTAAATATTGTTTAAGTGCATGGAATGACTTGAGTCACTGTCTAACCTTGAGTAGGCTGTTTTGCTTTCAGTTTTTGTCTAAATTTGCTGCCGTCAAGGCTTCATCGAGAGAAGTCTATCTTTTCTTTGAAATAGGAACTGCACAAATTTCTCAGAAACCTTCTTTTCCAATTCTTGTAAATGTTTTAAACTGACATTAAGAACATAGGGAAGAAAACAGCTATGATAACTTCTCTAGTTAACACAGTGGACTAACTCAGTCTCAAAGGATATGTGTCCTGGGAGAAAAAACATAAAGCCCTGCAGGGTGGTTGGTGACCCTAAGTTTTCATTTCCACTCTCCTCTGTGAACTGGCTTCATAGAATCTGAGCCTCAGTTTCCATATCTGGAAGATATGCTTATCAATAGCTACTGTACAGAGTTGCAGGGGTGGGAGGTATCAAAAACAAAGAAAGCACCCAGCAACGCACTCAGGGTTCACACCCTTCCCTTCTTGCGCCTGGGCCTAGTTCACTTTATGATAAAATGGAGGGAACAGTCTTGCTGACATTCAAGTTCAATTTCAAAAGATTTTATGGATTTTTATGCAATCCTATGTAATCAGAACAAAAATTTCATTTGGTTCATTCACAAGTAATGTACATCAGTCTTAAGAAAATCTTAAGGAAGCCTTAGGATGGTAACTTTTATCAACACCTTTTCTGTGCGGCAAACCCAAGGGATAGAACACACAAGAACTAGAAACAGTGGCTTCCTTTACAGTGAGACTTCTTAAATGGGGATGGGTAGGTTGGAAGAGAGTGGGGTGGAGGTTTCAGGATTTTGGCAAGGTGTTAGATACTAGTTCCTTTGAAAAGCTGGGACGCCCAATATAATACAGTCAGAATGAAAGCACCCAGGAGGCAGGTATTTTTTATTATTGTGTTCAGTACTGTATCTCCAGTGCCTAGAAGAGACACACCCAAAAATATTTATTAAAGGACTTGTTAAATAAATGGCAGGCTCATTCAAGCATATCATTTTCCCTCTTCCCTACCGAAAAATCATGGTCCTAAAGAGATGTGTGAGGTGTGCTCTTTTTCCCAAATAAGAAAATACTGTGTTCAGAATTAAACATCTTACCTAAGTTTACATATCCAGAGAGTGCCTGAAGCAGGATGCCACCCCAACTTACAGTTTTCTATTCTTTCTCCTAAGCCAGGTTACCTTGATGAGCCTTGTAAGTTGAAAGGCATAAGGTCAACTCATTTGACCACAGACAAGGCTGTGAATCATTCTGACCTTTCAAGTTCCACCCCTGTAAGGATGGGTTAATAATATAATACTTCAGAGAATCACTGGCTCAAAAGAGATCAAATTATAAGCGAGTAAATGTAGAAATAAGAATGTGCTGTCAGGTCTCTAGGGTACAAATAGGAATATGTGACTTTGCTTTGTTAAGTGATAAAATACTACAGAAATATTAATAATTACTGACATTATGATTCTTGGTTTATAAGCTTCTTTAGTCGAGGCACTTATTCACCTACTCATGAATGAACTGGCCAGCGGCTGATAAGCAGTGTCTGGCAAAGTTGGCATTCTGAGGTTGAATGACTGGATAAGCGCATAAGAATGATAAAATCTTAGAGGGATAAATGTAAATGACTGTATTTCTGGTAAAACATTAATTGTAGAATTATAGGATGGGTCAGATCCTTCCAAATAAGGCAGAGGTTAAGATAAAATTATGCACTAAACGCAGAATTCAAAGGTCCCCATTTACTTCTTGAACAAAACTGATCCTTGTTACAAAGGAAAAGACAAGTTGGCCTCAAGACACGTATTTTTAAAATTGTATTTAGGAACAAAGTAATGTGTTAGCTACATTTCGAGAGGAAATTACAATTTTCTAATAAAACAGTAACTACTCAAACATGAATTGTAGGAACTATGATGAAATAAATTGATTTACCAGAATCTTTCTTTCCTTTGTCCTAAAATTCTACCCTTCAGATTGTCTGAAAATTTTACATTTTCTAGAACTTAATGTTCAGCACAGAAAAGGGGGATGTACTATTTACAACAATATTCAACATATTCAATTCCATTAAAATGATAGTTTAAAAGGTGAAACAGGGCACACAGTAACAAAATCTGAATTTGAGAGGAACCAGCAAAAAGGAAAAACAGCACAGGATTCTCAGGCAACCCTTGATCACAATCAGTCTTAAGAGTTCCATAAATCCAGACAGTGGTTCTCCAAAGACACCAGAGTGAAAGGATAGATTCCTTCAGGGGGCTTAATGCACCGGGAGTGTTTTTGGTTGTCACAATGGGTGTGTGTGTGTGACGAGGTCGTATGGGGATTTAGTGGGTAGAGACCAAGAACGTCAGTGTGCTTCCATGCACTAGACATTGCCAAAAAATGAGGAACTCTCTTGCCCTAAACGTGAATAACACCAGTTGAAAAACACCAGACTACACCCTACTTTACTCCCGAGTTTTCCATAATTTTGATCCCTAGTAATATTTCTGTAGCTAATCTGATGGTTAATTTGATGTGTCAACTTGACTTGGCTAAGGGATGCCCAGATAGCTGGTAAAATATTATTTCTGGATTTGTCTATGACGGTGTCTCTGGAACCGATTAGCATTTCAATCAGTAGACCAGTTAAGAAGATCTGCCCTCACCAATGTGGGTGAACCTCATCCAATCCACTGAGCGTCTGAATAGAATGAAAGGGTGGAGGAACGGCAGATTTGCTTTCTGCTGGAGCTGGGACATCCATTTCCTCCGGCTCTCTGGTACCCATGCTCCGGGTTCTCAGGCGTTCGGACTGAGACCAGAAATTAAACCATCAGTGCCTCCCCACCACCAACCCTATCGCCCCGCCCCCCACTCGGGTTCTTAGACCTTTGGATTCTGACTGAATTAGACCACCGCCTTTCCTGGTTCTCTAGCTTTCAGACAGCAGACTGTGGGATTTCTCAGCCTCCATGATTGCTTGAGCCAATTCCTATAATATTTAAAGATATGGATAGCCTATTGGTTCTGTTTCTCTGGAAAACCCTAACACACCTTTCACCTGAAAAATCAATCTTTGATCAAAAAGATCACTAACACAAAACACAAAACAGAAGATATTGACAGTCTCAAAATTATTTAGAATTTTTAATTTTTTCACATAACTAGAGGACATAGCCGGTGTAATGGAACTCTCTCTCACACACACACATTCTCTCTCTCTCCTTCTCAAATGGTAAAGGTAAGTAAAATTTTAAAAATTGTTTTGATCAGGCCACTGAGTATATGAAGGTGTTAGAATACACAGGCCTTGAACTTCACAGTTTTAATAAAAGCAGACATCTTGATAGTCAAAGAAATAGGTCAACTCGAAGCACATTGTGTGATTTTCTTTGTTCATTCATTCAAACAAGGTTATGGGACACCTTCTAGGTTTTATGCACTTAGCAGCATACCAACATAGGAAGCAGGAGATTAAAACTTCCATTAGAGGTGTATGATCAAGGGCAAGAAGAATTCAGAGAGGGGCATTCACTTTTAGCTCAAGGAGCTGAAAAGGCTCACTGGCTAGGTGGCACCTGAAAACAAAATGTTCCTGCTCTACCCACCCCGACACTCTGAGTATGGCACATGGTGGTGATACACGGCTTACAATGGACTGGGTGTGCAAACCAGGTAACATTTAACTGTATAAATTCTACAGCCAATTTCATTATAGTACCTTACAAAAGCATTTGCCCCAATTACAAAATTCCACAAAAATCATCCTGAAGACACAAAATGACAACAGCTGGCTTTTTCCCACTTACCATAGTTTTTCACATTGCATCAGAAAACAAGGTCATGGCATTGTGTTCTGAACATACGTGTAATATTTATCATGTGCACACAAACCACGTGTAATAGCCATGCTACTTGTTGCATGTAGCTTTAAGCAGTAACATGCTTGATACTTAATATGACAAAGTAGGGTGGAGAAGAGAATAGCAAAAACTTGTTTGAAAGAACTAATTTTTAATTTATTAGGTGCAAAGGGATTTAGAAGGCAAAAAGAAAAAAAAAAAAAATAGAGCCTCCTGTGGAAACACTTCATTTACCTAACAGCTTGAAATCTTTACTGTGGATTATCTTTAATGTGAGTTCTCCCACCCCCTTTTGGAGTTTGTATACTGCAATTAAAGGAAATATGAAGCCTAGAAGCCAGGGACACCACGGACCTTTAATCATCCAGATCTGAGATGCCTGCACTTGAAACAAGAATGGGACATCCACGCAAGGTTCACGTTCAGATAGAAATGTCTTCCAGTGATTTTCATGCCACCCCCACCGCCTGTCCTGGGTTTTTTCTTCTCTCTTGCTTCTCCTTTCCCTGCGGTTTTTCTGGGGACTTATACTGTCTTCTGTTCCGTTTGATGACACTTTGTCAATCAGATGCATTCCGTTCAGTTCAGAAGTTCATGAAGTTCAGATAACACACCATTCTTGCAAACTGACTGATGTTTATTAATGTAACATGTGAAACGGGTAATTCACCAGGGAATTTGAGCCAGTCTTTGCATCGCTCAGACACCTAGAATAATGCAGTGTGTCTGGAATTCATCAGGGACATTATGATATTATTTACACATTTAAAGAATCCTTGAAAGTCACATGCCTCTGAGAAATCCAAGACTGTGTGCATTGTGCAAAGATAAATCAGATATAGGCAATATGCTGATTCACAGCCCTAAACAGCTTTGATTTTTGTGTCTGCATTGTGGTGGGTGGAGAGGGAGAGGGGCAGGGCAGAGGCAATAAGAAGTTCTTTATGCAATTCAGCGCTGGGTTTTTAATAAGATGCTTGAGATTATTAACAGCTAACCTTTAGGTTAATAACATTCATCTTTAAATTTAAATAAATGCAATTTTCAAAGTTATTTTCCTCTGTTTGCTATGTCATTAAGCTGGGGTTTTCTATTATGTTTTCCTAAAGAATAAAAGCAAACATGAATGAAACAAATATTAACTGATCCAGTCCTTAGTCACATAATCTTGCTAGCGGGAAGGATTTCCAAGTTACATGGAATTGAAAGAACTGGAACTCAGGGAAGGGCATATACCCACCAACCAGCTGCTCCCTCAAATCTTTATAACCTGTGCCAGTTGAGCCCATTAAGACAAAGATGCTGAGCTGAAGCCCAATGCCTACCACCTGCTGGGCACTCTTAGATTCTCTGAGATAAATCTCTTCCTCTTTGGAAGCTCACAGTTTAGGAAGAAATAAACAAGTACCATGTATGCATAACTGAGAGCAACTATTTAAATATTGCTAATGTTCCATAGATAAGCAAAAGACTGAGCTGATTATTCTGCCTTCTTTTCCCTCCTCTCTCCCCTCTCTCTTTCTGATGACACTAACCGCAGGCGTTGAAATGTCATCGTGTGTACAAGTTTGCTTATTGCAGTTATGGTCAATCATTTTACTTAAGAGTTAAAAAAAGAGAGATTAAGCACTCACTGAGCATCAGAATATTCTTGTATCCCACCAAGGCTGCTTTTTACTACATGAATCAAAGAGAAAAGGAATATAGAGAACTCGAAGAAAAAAATCAGCTGCTTGCAAGTTAATCTTTTAAACCCATTTCAAGATACGCTATAAACAAGGGACAGTACACTGGAGCAAACGTGGTTGGACAAAAACATCTTTGTCAAGAGGATAAGAAGACAAGCACAGATGGAAAGAAAATATTTGCGAAAGATATATCTGATAAAAACTGCTATCCAAAATATACAAAGAACTCGTAAAACTCAACAATAAGAAAATGAACAGCATGATTAAAATATGGGAAAAGACCTGGACACCTCACCAAGAAAGATATACAGATGGTAAGTAAGCATGTAAAAAGATGCTAAACATCTAATGTCACTAGGGAATTGCAAATTAAAATAACAATGAGATACATTACGTATTTGTCAGAATGGTCAAAGTCCGAAACACTGACAGCACCAAATGCGGTCCAGGATATGGAGCAATAGGAACTCTCATTCACTGCTACGGAAATGCAAAATGGTACAGCCACTGTGGAAGACAGTTGGACAGTCTCCTACAAAAATAGACGTACTCTTACCATAAGATTCAACAGTCACACTCCTTGATATTTCCCTCCATGAGCTGAAGACTTCTGTCCATGCAAAAACCTATACATGGATGTCTGTAGCAGCTTTATTAATAACTGGTAAAACTTGGAAGCAACCAAGATATCCTTCAGTAGGTATATGGATAAATAAACTGTGGTACCTCCAGACAATGGAAGATTATTCAGCCCTAAAAAGAAAGGAGCTATCAAGCCATGAAAACTCGTGGAAGAAACTTTAATGCATGTTACCAAGTGAAAAAAGCCAGTCTGAAATGGCTACACTACTGTACAAGTTCAACTATATGACATTCTGGGAAAGGAAACACTATGGAGACTGTAAAAAGGTGGCTGATTGCCAGACATTAGAGAGGAAGAAGGGCTGGATAGGTAGAGGCTTTTCAGTTAAGACTTTCAACAGTAAAACCATTCCGCAGGATACTATAATAGTGGATACATATCATGATACATATGTTCGTACACATGGAATGTACAAGAGCGCGAGTGAAAGTTACGTGAACTTGGGTGATTATGATGTGACAATGTAGGTTCATTGATTGTAACACATGAACCGTTGTGGTGCAGGGCGTTGACGGTGGAGGAGGCTGTGTGTGTGGAGGCAGGGGGGGTGGGAAACCTCTGACCTTCCTGCTCAATTTTGCTGTGGTCTAAAACTGTTACAAAAAGTAAAGTCTTGTAAAAACACACACACACACACACACACACACACACACACACACACACACACACACACACATCTTTGGAAATTCACTTCAGGCTGGGAAAGACAAGAAATCCTATGATGCTTAGCACTGTAGCCTAAAATAGCTGAAAGAGGCTTTTAAGAGAGAAAGGATGGATTGACTCCAGGTTCTAGTCTCTGCTAGTTGTTTAACAACTTCTCTAACAACCTCCACATCTGTAAGACGGGATGAAACACCTAAGGGGTTTTGTGAACATGAGAATGAGATAATGGACACACAAATGCTCCACACTTCAAAGTATGTGCGTGTTACTGAACATTTCTGCTTTTAGGTGGTTGCGGTAACTTTCTTAAAGAATTGATTCCAAAGAACTTAGGTTTTCTGTTTGCGTATGCAAAAAGAGAAAAAATATCATGCATTCATGGCGGGGAAATAAAATTGGAGTAGGAGGTAAAAGCCCAGTGACTGGTGGTCTTAGAAGGGTTCCCACCCATCCCAAGGACAGAGGCAGAAAGTAAGGAGGTTGGGGGCTCCCCTGGTGGTGCACTGGTTAAGAATCCACCTGCCAACGCAGGGGACACGGGTTCGAGCCCTGGTCTGGGAAGATCCCACATGCCGCAGAGCAACAAAGCCTGTGCGCCACAACTACTGAGCCTGTGCTCTAGAGCCCATGAGCCACAACTACTGAAGCCTGCGCACCTACAGCCTGTGCTCTGCAACAAGAGAACTCACCACAATGAGAGGCCCACGCACCCCAATGAAGAGTAGCCCCCGCTCACCACAACTAGAGAAAGCCCACGTGCAGCAACGAAGACCCGACGCAGCCAAAAATAAATTTTAAAAAAAGTCCTAAAGAATAAAAAAAAAAAAGAAAGTAAGGAGGTTGGGAATGTAAAATGAAAAGCATGTACACAAATGCACACATATGTGAGTTGTGCCATGTGTCACTCCACATCCATTTATTTTCACAACCTTAGGCATTAAAACATCCAGCCAATGTAGTCTAGAATCAACTCATTTCTGTTATACGTAAAATGAAAACCACTTGGGCAAGAGATGAAGAATGAAGTGAAATGGATTAAGAACAATAAGGATTAAAGACAAAGGTTAGCAAGATTGCAAACTCCTTTCCGGCTCTCAACTTGTGTGTGTCACGTGAGTGTGTGTGTAGGATCCAATCCACAAGGCAGAAGCAATAATATAAAATTAAAACCGAATAAACTAATCAGTGCAATGCAAGAAGCCTGATGGTGAGAACCTTTGCCAAGCTATGAAATGAAGGAAGGATCTGGAGCAATCCTGTGAGGGGGGGTACTCTGGCAGCACTTCTGGGCTCTAGTGGGGCCTCTCTCCAAGCTCCCAACACACCTGTTTCTCCACCAGACTCTTATTTAGTATAAATCGAACTTTGATAAACAACTGTGGAAACATTTGTTAAATAAGTGAATAAATGAATGGCAAAAGAATATATTGAAGGCCACCCCAGATTCCTTCCTTTATTAGCAACTTGTGAGCCACAAAGATAACCAAGTAAGTATACTAGCTCATCTGATTGTTACACAAAAATGATTCTAGCGAAAGGATTAGTAATCCTATTTTATAGATGAAAACTGAGGCACTGAAAGAAGATGTAACATGGGAATATGGCCTTTCTAGAAAGCAGCTGAGTCCAGGTCTCCGGACTTAAATAATAATGTTCTATCCACTGTATCATACTCCAATCATCTCTAAACAAAGATCATTAAGTCCCTGGGAGGCAGAGGGCAGAGAAATATATCACATATAACCAATTATCCCCAACACCGAACAGGTTATTTTATACCATAAAGATCTATCAAGGGCTTCCCTGGTGGCGCAGTGGTTGAGAGTCCGCCTGCCAATGCAGGGGACACTGGTTCGTGCCCTGGTCTGGGAAGATCCCACATGCCGCAGAGCGGCTGGGCCCGTGAGCCATGGCCGCTGAGCCTGCCGTCCACAACGGGAGAGGCCACAACAGTGAGAGGCCCGCGTACCGCAAAAAAAAAAAAAAAAAGAATCTATCAAGATACACTGTTGTTTCATAACGCTTATCAAGTACCTAGACTATATTTGTTAACAAAACTGAGATGAATATAGGCTGCCAGCTCTGTGGTCATAAGAGTACCTTGTATTTCTTGTAAAGACATTAAAAATTTCCAAGTCGTTCTATCATTATTTCTCCTGCAACTTTCAAGCCAAGTGTTGTGGGGAAATGGGGCCCTAGAGGATCATCAAGTAACTCTTTTGGCTCAAAGGCAAACATAATCAGCCTAAAACACCAGGTCAGCAGGCCAGCAATGAAGCCAGCAGCAAGAAAGGACCTCATTGTCACAGTTTCCTGATTTTGGAGGGAGAAGGGCTAAAGCCCCCCAAACTGGGAGGCTCTAAAAAGTCAAACACACATATAGATGGAATATTCATATCCTTTGTATCGTTAATCCACAGTTAATGCCTAAAATTCATGAATCCTCGGATAGAAAACATGCCCTTTCTTTTAGAAACATGGAGCAGTGCAAATGCCAGGGAGAAGCGGCTACAGGTTATTTGCAAAGTAGGACTGGGAGATTTGGAGACGAGTGGAGCATAAAAAGGATGTTGTTTGTTTTACACCTATTAGTCCTATTAGGCTTGTTGAACTAGAAGAATGTATTACTTTAACTTAAAAAATGAGAGAAAAAACTTGAGAAATGTGGAACATTTAAATGACAAGATTGCACAGCAAAGGAAACCATAAACAAAACAAAGAGACAGCCTACGGAATGGGAGAAAATAATTACAAATGATGAGACCGACAAGGGAATAATTTCCAAAATATACCAACAGTTCATACAGCTCAATATCAACAAAACAAACAACCAAATCAAAAAATTGGCAGAAGACCTAAATAGACATTTCTCCAAAGACGTACAGATGGCCAATAGGCACACGAAAAGATGCTCAACATCGCTAATTACTAGCAAAATGAAAATCAAAAGTACGTAAGGTATCACCTCACATGGGTCAGAATGACCATTGTTAAAAAGTCTACAAATAATAAATGCTGGAGAGGGTGTGAAGAAAAGGGAACCCTCCTACACTGTTGGTGGGAACATAAACTGGTGTAGTCATCATGGAGAACAGTATGGAGGTTCCTTAAAAAACTAAAAATAGAGTTACCATATGATCCAGCAATCCCACTCCTGGGCATATATCTGGAAAAGATGAAAACTCTAATTTGAAGAGATACATGCATCGCGGTGTTCACAGCAGCACTATTTACAACAGCCAAGACATGGAAGCAACCTAAATGTCCACCAACAGATGAATGGATAAAGAAGATGTGGTATATATACACACACACACACAAACACACACACACACATATACACACACTGGAATATTACTCAGCCATAAAAATGAATGAAATGATGTCATTTGCAGCAACATGGGTGGACCTAGAGATTATCATACTAAGTGAAGTAAGTCAGACAAAGACAAATATCATACAATATCATTTATATGTGGAATCTAAGAAAATGATACAAGTGAACTTATTTACAAAACAGAAATCGACTCACAGACATAGGAAACAAACTTATGTTTACCAAAGCGGGAGGGGAGAGAGGGATAAATTAGGAGTATGGGATTAACAGATACACACTACTATACATAAAAGTGATAAATAACAAGGATCTACTGTATAGCACAGGAAACTGTATTCAATATCTTGTAATAACCTATAATGGAAAGGAATCTGAAAAAGCATACACACACACACACACACACACACACACACACACACAACTGAATCACCTTGCTGTACACCTGAAACGAACACCTTGTCGAGAAACTACACTTCAATAAAAAAATAAAAATAAATGACAGGAACATTGGTTACTCATTCATCATCATTGCTACTGTGCTGATTAATAAACAAACATGTCAGATAACACCAAGGAGGTCAAGGAGATCAAAATTTAGTAGGGATATTAAGATGCCCTCCTGTCAGGTGCAACATTACATGTTTTTATATGTCACTGTTCAGTTTACAGAGCACACTCTCATAGGGCTATAAGAGAGGTTCAGTAACGTGCTGTGGGCATGCAGAGGAAGAAATTATTTCCATCTGGAGGAATCTGTGAAGGTGTCATAGAAGTGGTCTTTTTGAGCTTAGCTAACCTAGATTGAAAAAAAAAAAAAGGAGCATTCTTCACAGAGGGACAGTTTAATTAAAAGCAGAGAAATAGACGGTTAGTATGCATAAGGACCAGCTCTATGATTGGACTGTGGAGTAAACTGTGGAGACTGCAAAGGACAATTGGCAAAAAGTAATGGAGAGAGAACAACAAAAAGTCCATGGATATCAGGCTCTGCAGTGCAGGCTTCCTTCCATTGTCATGGGAAGCTGTTCAGAGCAAAATTAATGAGTAGCAAAGTGACTAAAGCAAAATGAAAAAGCATATAAAATATAAAGTAAGTAGTAGTAAGGCTAAGTTTATATCAGCCTGTGATCAATGATTTCAAATACTGAGGAAGGCCAAGTGTTGCAAATAAGGGTAAACATTTTTGAAGTTAAGGTTGTAATGACAGTCACCAAATTCCTTGCCATTTTATATTGTTTCTTGCCCAGGTCAAAGAAAAACAACTATAATAAATGTCTTACACGCTCTGCTTTTGTGTATACATTCCCTGACAGCTCTGGGAAACTCATACATCACTAGAGTATTAAGGGGAAAGAGGAGAAAATAACTGAATTCAGATATGATATCCTGGGACAACGTAAACCCCCCAAACAATTAGGCAACTAATAAAGTACTTGAAAACCTATAAAACATCCCATGGAAATGGGCCAACACGGACCCTATTTGGAAAGCCCTGTGAGAAAGTAGGAATCTGGTATTATTTTCAAAGGAGGTACAGAATCTCCTTTTCAAGAGCTATCAAATAGGGGGTTAGCTAGAAGCAGGATCGTGTAGTAGAAAGAACAAGTGATGTGATACCGGAAAGCCTGGGCTTGAATCCTCGTTTCATATTTTACCGGTCCTGTGATCTTGAGAAAGCCTCTTCTCTAATCCCCAGTTTCCTCACCCATTCCACAGGGCTGTTGTGAACCTCCAATGTCAATGTTAGTTATTAGTCACTATTATTCCCTCAAGTGGAGAATTTTCATGGAACCTTCATTCCAAACGGAGAAAATGAGCTTGATTTGCTCAACCTCATACCTCTAGCCAGTGGGAAAGTCATGTTAAGAGTGAGGGCTCCAAAACCCCTCCAGATTTAACCACTAGAAATGGCTCACCTGCCAGTAGGGCACGGTCTGATGTCATTTGCTGTAACTGGGGGAAAACAGAAACTTAGCCACGAGGCCTTGGCAGGTGAGCAAAAAGGTTGTCACTGCTTTTCCCCAACGCTTTGTTTTTAATTGTAATTGTTTGTTTGCTTTTTTTGAGTCTACACAATCTGTTCTTTGATTTGGGATCTCACACAGTTTGCTATAACTTCACGGCTTTGAAGATCAGCTTCAAGAAACGAAATCAGCGAGCTGTCACAGACAGTGAGCATTAAAGCCGCCAATATTTGCAAGCATCACCAGAGGAAGGAGCCCTCAAGTCCTGTCTTCACGACCCTCACTTAGAGTCCTGGCAGTACCCCTCACCTTAGTACTGCTTGGCATGGGGCCTCTTCTTAAATCAAAGTGTTTTCTTTTTTTTTTTTTTTTTAAAGAAGATGTTGGGGGTAGGAGTTTATTAATTAATTAATTTATTTTTGCTGTGGTGGGTCTTCGTTTCTGTGCGAGGGCTTTCTCTAGTTGTGGCAAGCGGGGGCCATTCTTCATCACAGTACGCGGGCCTCTCACTATCGCGGCCTCTCTTGTTGCGGATCACAGGCTCCAGACGCACAGGCTCAGTAGTTGTGGCTCACGGGCCCAGTTGCTCCGCGGCACGTGGGATCCTTCCAGACCAGGGCTCGAACCCGTGTCCCCTGCATTAGCAGGCAGATTCTCAACCGCTGCGCCACCAGGGAAGCCCTGAAGTGTTTTCTAAATGTGAGATTTTTACTGCTTGCAATTTGGGCAAGGAAACATCAACATCACAGGTTGGTGTTTTCTGAAGTCACAGTTAAAAGCTACATCCAGTAGATTTTGCCTGAAAAGTTCAGACCAATGTCTGGATTATCTAAGATAAATAAATCTGTACTTCAGCCAATTCTCTCTAACCTCTAGTAGATACCTTTCTCTATTCTTTAAGAAGAACTCATTTCAGCGACTAGAATCTTGGAATCTTAAGGCTGGAAACAACCTCCATGGTGATCTATTCAACCCCCAACCTCTGCTTCATTTGATGAATCCCCACTGCAATCTTCCAGTCCAGAGATGGAAATCTCAGTACTTTCAAAAGCAATGGCGCTTTATTTCAGACAGCTATGTTTTGGTCTCCCTGTCACTGAGGTAAGCTATCGTTTCTTCCATGTACCTTCCACTGCTCATTATTATACTGTCATGCTTATTAAGCAATCTCCCTAATTCGGTCTGCCAAAATTTTGCCTTATTCATTTTCTAAAACCCACCTTAAATTTCATTTCTCCTAGAAACTCCACAGGGCTATTCTACCCTTTTCGGATATCCCTTCCCTCATCTCGAACCTGATGGTGCTTACCAAGCTCTGGGTGCTTTTCCAGATGATAGTAGGAACTAGACCTTCTCTTCTGGACCTTCTTACCCTGAAGTTAAGAGGGGAACAGGGGCATATTTTAGACCCACACAGATATTAGGTGACCGGATCATGCAGATGTGTCCGTTAAAGGGATAGTACATCATACCCTTCACTGCAAAACAAAACATAAGCCTAGGAACACTTCATTTTGCATCTTCTGTTCATAGTTGGCTTTCCAACAATATACATGCCTTCACCCAATGAATAACTTCGACCACTTTATTTTATACATATATATGCTTTTTCCATATAAATTATGTCTCCTCCCACCCTGCCCCAGGGCAATTTTCCCCTTCTACAGGATGCCAGCCCAACACTATGAAATCCCTGGACTGAAACTACTGATTGCATGAGTCTGTTCTCTGAGTATGATTAGGATTATTTTCTCCCTGCTGGTGTAACCAAGTCGAAGCTCTTGTCCTCATTACTGACTGATTAAAGGGACAGCAGGTGGGTGTGGTCTAAAGTTCATCTGTGAAGGGATCCTGCTACCTGCAGATGTAGATTCTCCTATCCTCAGCCACTAATCCAGGAAGGGACTGGCTAAGCTTTTGGACACCACGAAGAAACTCAGCAGGACTGAGAAATACTGATAGATTTCATCATTTTGCTGAGTGCAGTGCCTAAGCATGCAGTTATTTGCAGAAAACTGTGCAAAATTGCTCCGTTTGGCATTGTCATTGATTTGTGGAAACGTGGAGTTTGCGTGTGTGTGTGTATGTACATACACACACAATTCAGAGAGAAAGAATTTGATTGTCTGCGTTTTGAGGGTTTGCTGATTTTTACCCTGAAGTATGTGGGAATCTTAAAGTAAACTGTGGCTATATTAATAAGAGGTGCCACTTTTAAGCCATACTAACAAGCACAGGCAGATTTAATCACCAGAATTAAATCTAAGTATACTCCCTAAGTATACTCAAGCCATTTCCTCTATCAGGAATGTCACTCTCCTAATACTCTGTACCCTGAGGTCACTGATTGCCCAAGCTCAGTGGTAAGACCCAATCAACACCACTTTCCTCTTGAAGCTCCTCTCAACTCCCGAAGGACATTGTTCCTCTTTGTGGCACTTAATATACTCTGCTTTCTGTACACATTTTATATTGGTGCAAGTCTATTGGATTTATCTTTTGCATAAACCTCAGGATTCTTGCTAGTTCCAAACATGATGATAACTTATATTTATAAAGCATAAAATAGAGGTCATGGACATTTAATAAAGCAAGCAATGAAATACCTTCATCGAGTCTAAGCTCACAGAGGACAGGGGATGCTGGTATGGTAACCTCTCACCCCACTCTAGCACCAAGCAATGGCAATAGTGGCAGATCACTAACTGAGCTCAGTTTACAAGCCTGAGGACAGATACGATAGGATAGTCAATTAAATATCTGTCGGTTTTATATCTAAAACCCATGAGCAGATGCCATCCAACTACTGGCGGTCATTCCTTAATTAATGAGGAAATGGACATGGTCAAAATGTATAAAAGCAAAAGCCAACAAAGAAAATACATTTACTTCATACACCAACTGATTGAGGGCTGTATACATGACCATGGTTGGTTGCATTGGGGCAGGTGCTTTAGAAATGCCTATCTTTGCAGACTTCGTTATCTTTCACCATGTGGCTCCTTCTTCAAGTTGGAGCATCTCTTACAGATGAGTGACTTCAGTCCAAGAGTTTCTCTGTAACTCATCTTTTGGATATCAGGAATTCATGCTTTCATAAAAACAGTGCTCTGAGTGGAGGTTAGGCTCCAAGGCTAACCCCCAAATTCTATTAAACCTGTGATTATGTGAATCATATTTTCTGAACCCAAAATAGAGACATGGTATGAAAAGTTCAAGGAGAAGAGAAAAACAATGATAATAACAATAGTAACTAAACCTTGCACAGCCAGGGACTGTCCTAAGAACTTATCATGTGCTCATTTAATCCTTACAACAGCCCGATCAGGAGAGTCCTTGCCCCTCTGGGGAGCACATTGGGAGATGTGCCTAAGGTCCAGGCTAGTAAGTTAAGTAGCAAGATTGAAATCCTGATCAACTCATTCCAAAGCCCATCTCTTAACCTCTATACTTTACGACTTCCAGCTAAGAAACAAATGTACTGAAAGCTCCAATTTATTTTTTTCAAGGCCACTCCTGTTGGGATAAGAATTGGCAGTAGAATCTGTTCCTTTAGCTGCGGAAGAGCAGGGGGAAGAGACATTTCTAACACACATTTACAATACAGTGTTAGAGGTTTCCATGGTCCAAGCCAGACAACTAAGGAGAAAATAGAGGTTTTGCGGGGTAAAGAGCTTGAACATTTGAAGGTAGGGATCTGGAGAGACAACCGAGCACATAAATGGAGAAAAGACATCTGGAACAGGATTTGGTAAGGGGAGTGGGCACAAGGTCAGAAGCCCATGGTTAGCAGACTGTGAATAACGGGACTTGGTGAATGGTGGTTTCTGAGGCCCCTCCCACTTCTCTCACATTCTACGAGGTGTTGGCATTTCACCAGATTCCCCACCCTCTGTCCAAAACTCCCTTAGTGAAGGAGGGAACTGTGTGATGAGGGGGTAGAGGGTCTATGAGCTGGTAACCACAACAAGGAAGGGAAAAAGGGATACCAGAAAGCAGAGAAAGCTCCAAGTAAATGGAGAATAAGAGAATCCAATGACAATCTAATGAGGGCAGCCATACTTATATAAGAGGAAAGCATATGGAGTCCCGACCATGGTTACTTCAACCAGCAGCATGTACAATAATGCCAAGTGCAAAAAAACATTTCTTAGCAATGTCTGAAATAAAGCAGGTTACTTTAGTACAGGTAAAGTCAAAGGCCCCTTTCTCCCATCTTTCAGACCAATTACAAGTTCCAGGGAATATTTGTAGACTTAAGTCAGGGAAGTTTGACTCAGGGGGACAGTCTTGTGGCTTTGGAGGTCAGTTTTGTGACTTGTGGGTCAGGTCAGTTTTGTGCAGTTTCCACAAGCAATGGAAATTTGAACAAGTAACTTATCTGTCCTGATAACTCTCAGTTCTTAATAAAACACAGAAAATTATTATAAATAACTTCCATTGTAAAGACAGATTACAGATGAATAGTATTCCATAAACTGTGATGCCATTGCTAGCATACCTAATTATTTCAAGGTAGAGTTGAAGCTACTAGAAATAAAATATTTGTTTCTACCCTTGATCATCTATCGAGGCGCATCCTTTCAGAGGCAGGTGAAATTTTAACAACCCTGTAATACCTTTCCCCAAAATCACAAGAAGTCAGGCCACCCCTACTCTGATGCATTCTCTCGGCCTCTTTATTCTATCTCCCGTATGACAGCATCTATCACTGTGAGAGCATTTGCTGATTTGCATGTCCGTCTCTGCTAACAGACTGGGAGCTCAGACTGTGTTGTATTTGCCTGAATATCCAGCATCTGGCAGAAATTCCTGAAACATGCAGTATCCTCAGAACAAGCTGGTAGAAGAAGATGAGGAATTATACTCTATGGATTTCTTGTCCATCATCTCTTAGCTTGGGGTTTCTGTTTTAAGTTTTTTTCTCTTCTTAATTGTTCTGAGTTTTATCTATGGAGAGTTTCGGGACCACATGTTACATAAATAGTAAAGTGTGATTAGGGACATTCGAATTTTTGTTTTCTTTGTCTGCTTTCCTTCAGAGATTCATAAGTTCCCCTAGTTTGGCAAACTTCTGTAAAGAGCCAGATAGTAAATATTGTAGGGCTTGTGGGCCATTTGGTCTCTGTCACAACTACTCAACTCTTTCTGTAGAGAGAAATCAGCCACAGACACATACACAAATGGGTATGACTGAGTTCCGATAAATATTTACAAACACAAGTAGTGGACCGGATTTGGCCCAGGAGCTATAGTCTGCTGCTCCCTGTCCTAGATACTAACTGAAATCTTCTTTTCTACTATTTCCAACATTTCCAAGTCACTTAGATAATGTGAAACACTATGTATCAAATGCCCTATTGCTCCAACAACTGATCCTAAGTTGCAACCAAGTGCTTAACACTTGTGAAAATGCTCACGTCCTGATTTTCAGTCTTTTATCTTCTGACAGCACCTGGTATAGGTCCACTGAAACCCAACCGCAAGGACGGAAGATAATAGGAAAGACAAACAGTGCAACCAATGTGTACATATCTTGGCTAAGATGAGCAGAAGGAAAGGTGTAATCACAATGGCAAGCATTCAGGGTTAGAAACAATGTCTCATGATAGCAGAAGAATGTATGTCCTCACTTTATGCTAGTACAGTGTCTGACATGGAAGGAATGCACAGTAAACTCTCAAAAGATAGATGGGGAAATGTGATTCTAGCTCACAGGCATCATTCTCAGTAGGAAATGCCTGAGTTTGTGATTATAATGACACCATCTTCAAGAAGTTCTATGTGTCTTTTTCTTTAACTCTTTTATAGATCCATAACATTTACTCAGCTGTTTTTTTTTTTTTTTTTTTGCAGTACACGGGCCTCTCACCGCTGTGGCCTCCCGCATTGCGGAGCACAGGCTCCAGACGCACAGGCCCAGTGGCCACAGCTCACGGGCCCAGCTGCTCCACGGCATGTGGGATCCTCCCGGACCGGGGCACGAACCCGTGTCCCTTGCATCGGCAGGCGGACTCTCAACCACTGCGCCACCAGGGAAGCCCTACCCAGCTGTTTTTGTCTCCATTACTAACTCACAAGTTATTCCTAATCGAATTATTTATCTCCAGTAGGATATAGAAAAATGTCTGTCATATTGAGGGCATGAACTTTTGCGGAATGAATGGATGGATGGATGGATAAATGGATAGACAGATGCTGTGTTATCATGTGAGGAATCTTTCCCAATATGAAACATATCATTAGGTGGTAAGTCAGATAGATAGATACATAGATAGACACATACATAGGCTATAAATAGTAAATGACAATAATGACATAGAAAAAGGGCAAGGTAGAAGCCAAATTCATAATTATTACCTATGACAGAGGCAAATTCCTTCAGGAAGAATTCATCAAAGTCTCCTATGTGCTTCCTTGGTACCCTGTTCATTATACCTAGCTTACAAATTTGGAAATAGCAATTTATACATCTGTCTCCATTCCTCGATGATGAGCTCTCTGTGGACAGGAATCATAGCTGACTCAAGAATCATAACTGATTCATCTTCTGTCTCTGTCTCAGATGCTGCTTCTTCTGTAGCTCATTGCAAGGCCTGATCTAGTAAAAGCCTCCATAGGTATTTGGAGACTAAAAGCTCTTGGATGCCCGACAGAGGAATGTAGGGATTTTGCTATCCCCTCAGCACTAGAACGATGGTCTTTATCTAGCTCACAATTTCACCTGTGGTTATCATGTCCCACAGGGGGCCGGGTTTCATTGCAGGAGCTCTGAGTTTTCTTACAGTCAAGTCCAGTCTCCTTTGGGGTGGCTGAGATGAGGGCTTGTTTGGCTACAACTGTTAAAACTAGAGAAGCATTCAATCAAAGTACCTCAACTGTCATCCAAAACCTGGAGGCCATTCTGGCAAATAGCCGTATCCCCACTTCCTCCGAGGACTTTTTTTTTTTTTTTGCTTGAGTAGTTACAATATAACAATAGTCTGGATTAAGCATCATCATTTACCTGTAAATGGTACTGTCAGAGCAAGATGCACTGGAAGCTTAAAGCTATTTTAAATTTAGGGTTTCAAGAACTGTAAAACTAATTAGGTTCTCACTATTACTTTTTTGCATTTGAAATTTCTTTTCTTGAATTTACGTAAAATATGGAATATCCTTGGTACAAGTAGAACATTCCTG
>NW_006773582.1:1564054-1566986 GCF_000442215.2 Lipotes vexillifer | reverse complement strand
ATTCCTGCTATTAAGCTGAAAATGACAATGATGATAGCACTTTGACAAAATAACACGGTGATAAAAGCATTTCGTAGCAAACACTTCACATGCCAGAATTAGAATCAAGCAAACACTCCTCTCCTATCCTGAAACATTACAGAAAAGAGGGAAGACCTTTACAGAGAGAAGGAAAACATATTTTTTGACATGTGCATCTTAGCTTGGTTACAAGAGCTAAGAAACCAACACAACCTAGCAACATGCTGGCCCAAACTGGCCAACAATAAAATAGAAAGGGGAAAAAATAAACCCCCATGCCAGATCCGCCTCAAGCAGAAATCTTCTTGGTGCCTGACCACCAAAGTCTGCAGTTAACTCTGGAGAAATCCGCCAGCCTCAGAAATACTGGAAACAAATACCTAAATGACGGTACCATTTATTTAAAATAAGGGTACCATGAAGAAGATGGTTCTAGAAGCATTGGGAGCTGGAGAGAGCAATGGAAGGAAAGGGAAAAAATGAGAGAACAGTAGGACAAGAGGACAAGGCTTTCACTGCAATGGGCCAAAGCTGATGTCTCGAAGAGAGCTGAGTCGGGCCTACAGCTATGTCATGGGTTCCCTCCTCATCCATCTTCCTTCGTGAGTATCCATTATCTGAAAAGAAAGACCCCATAAGCCAGTCATAAGCACACACCAGGATCTAACTAACTTCCCATCCTGATTTGGCATTAGGTGAACCCCTGCTAGCTCAGTGCATTCCCAGGGGCCTGTGCTCATCATCTATAGAGTGGAAATCAGTAAGGCACAGCCCTTTAGGAGCTCATACTGGTGGTACAGAAAGAACTCAACATCCTTCGTCTAGCCTGCATGGCCCAGAGAATTACACCGGGAGCTCATTTTCTCCAAGTAATTCTTAGGGAAGTTTAATCTGAAGTTGACCGCATCATGTGCTCAGATCAATGCAGAGCGTCAATGTATTAATGGAACATGAGAGAAGTCCAGCACTAATTTTCCTGTTTACATAGCGCTCTACTGTCTATGAAGCACTTTCTCCCTGAGTCTCACATTTAAACCTCACCATAGCAGAGTGAACTAGACAGGCCAACTATAAGTATCCTGGATTTCCAAATCAAAACACCGAGGCCCAATAGGACCAAATAACTGAAGTCCTATCTTCTGACAACAGGCCCTGTGTGCTGGCTGCAAACTGTGCAGCTCCCTTCACTGGTGCTGCCTCGTCTTTAATTAGGAAAGAGTAATACTTTTTGAGAAGTGAAAAGTATGCTAGGTTAGCTAAAGCAGAGCAGAAAAGGATCAGGTCAGGACAACAGTGATACGTTAGGGAAATGACCGGCAGTGACCCTTTTCTTGGAAAAATGTGCTTGAGGGAAATTCAGGTGCTCAGATGGTCTCTATTAAATCCTTGTGGCCAGAGTGGAGGTAATGTTTCTTCTGAGGTCCCCATAATAACCAGGACTCGTGTGAACGCACACTCTGTCTCATACCCACACACCTTTTATTGTCTCTTAAAGATGTTCAAGGGGGAATGGGGAGGGAGGGCGACGGCAGAGAAAGGTTTCTCTTAACCTTGGAAGAGCCTCAGTAGCAGCTGTGTCCTGAGGTGTAAACACACTAAATTAAACAAAAACTAAGAGAGGGCAAGAGAAAAGGAGCAAGTGAATCAAGTCTTCTCTTCTGTTTACAGTCCTTCCTGGCAAATATTTTGTCACTAATGAAAGATCCATTCATGAAGCCCTATCTCCTAATTAGGTAGGTGCTTCCAACCAGGCCCTGCAGCAGAAGCCCCTTAGACTGGGCCAGGCCCCCTGATACTAAACACTATATGAGGACCACTGTTAGGGTCCCAAGGTAGGCAGTGGCCTGCACAGGACAGACCCAGAGCCATCATGGTGGGACTGGGGGGTGGGAGGTGTACTGTGCTCATCTCCAAGTGGGGTTACACAGGGAAATCCAGAAATGAATAGCCCAAAACAGCAGTCCTAATAGCATAAGAGGAGGACTGAAGGGAAGAAAGGAGGTAAATATTAGTGGAGCATCCACTATGGGGCAAGCATTAAGCCAGACACTGACACGTTATCTTACTTAATAAAGGCCAGCACCCTGCTTGGCATGCATTATTCACAATGAGGCTCAGGGAGGGGAAGCAACCTAACTCTACAGACATGCCCAGGAACTAGCAATGAGATTTGCACTGAGGTCACAATGATTCCTTGGTCCTTTTATAGTTTCCGGATGCTTTCCTGTGTTTATGCATCTAACCCTCAGCACAAAGTGATATAAAGAAAACTTGTGTTTTGTTTCTACCTCGGGAACAATTTAGCCTTTTCTGTCAAGTGAGGGCATCAGAGGAGATGATTTCTAAGGAAAATTTCAGATGTGGTAATGTTCCAATTCTGTGGAACTCTAGGGGCTTTCTGTACCTAAATGTAGCAAGCTACCGGTGGTTTTGAGGTCATGCTTCACGACATACCAGCTTACCGTGGGTGATTCTACTTGATACCCTTACCTTTATAAGCAACCTTACTTCCGTGGGCTTCAACTGACTCATCAGTAACACAGAGACGATAATAACCCTGCCTTAACTAACTCAGATTTGCAGGGAGTTTATATTACTTTGTATATTAAGAGTCATTTTGTAAATATTATCAGCACTCCTGCTCCTCCAAGGGTTAGCCTATAAAATTCCAGAACTGCCTCAATATGCAAGACGTTGGGTACGGTTCTGTCTAACGCATTGCTCCTCTAGGCAGTGGACTGAGGTTCTGATGGCCATCGTTGGCCACTCCCCTGCGTAAATCCTAAAGGACCATGGAGGGCAAACAGATATTAGGATCTTAAGGTGAATGACTGAAGCTATATAGTATATTTCTCCAGCATAATGCCTTATCATATCCACAATATCACTCCTTCCTGACAACCACCCTTAG
>NW_006773582.1:1561169-1564044 GCF_000442215.2 Lipotes vexillifer | reverse complement strand
GGGAAAGAATATTTTCTCTACAGGTGAGGGGACATAGATAATGTCAAAATCAGAAGAAATATCAGAAATGATTTAGTTTTACTTCTTTATTTAAATTTAGGAGAACAGAAACCCAAGTTTTGGAAGATATGGGCAAAGGTATGAGATATAAAGATGTTTGGTACTCAACATTTATCTAATGACTAGAAAATTTTACCTTCTGCCAATATTGTTTAGAACTGCATTCATTCTTTTGATCTAAGTTATTTAAAGATTTTTGGGGGGAATTCCTTTCTTTTTTTTCTCTTTTTTTGTTCAAGGAATGATATTTGGCATTGGTAAAAGGAAGCACACAACACATTACTTCTAAATGTACTATCCCTTTACAAATATTTTATGACCAAGGAAAGAAGGGCTCAACAGGTTTCTCTGAAGCTATACTCAGTTAAAAGGGACCATATGGCAAAACTGATGTTAGAAAGAAGGGATCCAGGTGCCTACACAACAGCTATTATTGGGCACCTATCACCTAATAAGAAGAAAGTGACACTGCACTCCACTGGTGAGTCCACACCTCAAGGACAACATCTGATTTAGAGCCATACATTTCTTAACACGGATGAGGGCAACACCCTGAATACAGATGTGGTCCTCAAAACCATATTAAAAAAGAACCATTTAACTGGCAATGGTCACCCAGATGAAGAGTATATTGAAAGCATTTATGACTACTGATTTCAATATACTAAAAAGAAAGCCATGTAAACAGGTATGCCCGCCCTTCCTTCCTTCCTTCCTTCCTTCCTTCCTTCCTCCCTCCCTCCCTCCCTTCCTCCCTCTCTTCCTTCCTTCCATCTTCCCAATATCAGAGAAAAAGTTCCAGAGCTTAAAAGTAGCACCAGGGTTTAGAAAGATTTCAGCTTAATAAAAGCAGAATAGATCTATTCAAAGATGGGATGAACTGTTTTGGAAGGTAATAAGCATCTCATCACTGGGAATAAGTAAGCTTATAATAACTAAAGTAACCATTAACCAAGTATACAGTATGTGTCAAACTGGGTTACCTGTTTACAAGTATTTTCTCATTTACTCTTTACCACAATCCTATAGGTACATGCTATTATACCACTTTGCAAACAAAAAAGCTGAAGCTTAACATCACATAGTGAATATAAGGCAAAGAAAAATTCTGAGCCCAGTTCTACCTGATTTCAAAATTTATACTAACCTCTTTCTTCCCATTCCTTTCCTTCTCTGCACCCCATACCAGGCCACAGCCACCTAGGGATGGATCTCTCCAACAAATATAAGATTCAGAAGAACTGATTTTCCTTTTGTTGAGTTAATGGGTCTGCCTATAGTCAGTTTTATGCCACCCATCACCCATAAGTATGGCATTTCCTCCCAACTGTTGATCCCTGGAGTTAAAGACACCATCATGCCATATAGCGAAGCCTCACAAATGAAGCCAACATATCCCAAATCCTTAACATTAAAAGTTAATCTCCTAAAGGGAGACCTTACCAAACACTGAATGAGGGCATTTATTCCATTTCTTAGTCCGGCACTGTGTGTGGCTTCAGGAAAGTTGTTGACTACTAAACGTTAACCAAACATCCTATTTTTAGAAGAATATTTAGCTCCATCTTTATAGTGTCTGGACTTGTAACTACCCATTTCTCTAACATTAAGCTGAGCCACACAAGAAAATTACTACAGTGATATAGTATTTCCAGGGCACACTGAGTCACTGTCCAGTGTCTAAAATGGGAAATAAATAATTTGTGAAGATTTGTTGGCACAATGAGAAGGAGGATACTCCACTGTTGCTGTTCCGTAGTAAACCTCAGGTTTTAATGTGGGGGAAATGATCTATTTCCCCCAAAAGGGGGTTGCTATCTTGTTTTTTTAAATAATACTTCAGGCTTAGGAATAACAAAGTAAGAGTGGGCAGAGGCCAGTACCACCAATAATTATCACGCGTCACTGCTGTAAAAGCAAAGATGCAGTTTGCTTCTGATGGTAACAGGCCTTTTTGGGAGAATGAATGATCAGAGTCACCCTACCCAGCAGCCAGCCAGGAGACAGGCCAAGGATCAAAGTCCTCAAGATTCAAATCCCAGGCCACACAGAAAGAAAAGGGTGTCTATCAGAATAGGCCTAATGTCACAGCTATTGTGGGAGGTTGCCCTGTCCCCGGGTGAAGTAACAGAAGCGTTTTGTCTGTACTTGGTCCATCCGAAACCTTCCTTTGCTGCCAGCTTCACCTCCAAAGGAAAAGAAGAAAAACAAAACAAGCCCAACTGATTATACAGGCGACGGTAATGTACCAGTCTTCACTGTGGCCAACACTATTTTGGTCAAACCCAAGCTTCTTTTAAAAAAAAAAAATTAATTAATTAATTTATTTTTAGCATCTTTATTGGAGTGTAATTGCTTTACAATGGTGTGTTAGTTTCTGCTGTATAACAAAGTGAATCAGCTATACGTATACCTATATCCCCATAAATCTAAGCTTCTTTTAAGATAGTTCTCCAACAAATATTTCTCTTCAATTTTGATCTTCTCATAGGTGAAGAGAAAGGAAAGGATAAAAGAAACAAACAAAACTCAAAACACGATTCACTCTCTCAGCAGAGCAGCATGGTGTAAACAAAAATAATAGTTACGCACGCTCCTGGGTTCTGAACTCTCACAGTGTTGCTGTAGAAAATAATTTTAATGGAGAGCCAGAGAGTCTTGCAAAACACATAACGAAGCCACAATAAAGTGGGATACTTCTCCTGCTGCTCCTATTAGACCACTTCCATTCAATGGTTGTAACTAATGGCTTGTTTTTCCTCTGGTATTAGGAGCCCTATTACTGTGCTGAACATAACATACCTCTTTTGTTTTC
>NW_006773582.1:1555481-1561159 GCF_000442215.2 Lipotes vexillifer | reverse complement strand
TCTTTCCCTGATGACTACAATTCTATATTTATGAAATCACATAAAAATAATGTATAATCTTCCTTATTACTCCCTCCCAGATAGTATAAAGTTATTCAGAGGACAATAGATTAATGTACACTCCAATGCATGTACCCTTTTTTTCCTAACCACTTCTAACTGACAGTCTATCCCTCTCTCTCTCGCTCTCTCTCTCTCTCTCTCTCTCTCTCTCTCTCTCTAGCTGGAGAACACACTGTACATTAGAGATAATTGACTATGGAATACGATGATGTTTATTCAAAAACAGGTCACACAGACTGCAATTTGAGAGTCTTCCTTTATCCTCCTTACTTTTTCTCATCCAAGGGAAATGCATAATACCGTTTCCTGCAAATCAGAAATATGGAGTCTTAATTGCTCCTTTAGATTTAACCTACTGAGAAAAATCCACTGCAAATGTACCCACCTCCCTTGAGATTGGTGACATTTAGAAAACTCACTTCCGATTACTCATGTGTAACAAACTGGGATGAGATAGACGGTGCACTCATATCATTTTAACAGTATGTTCTACTGTTTCTAAACAAGCACATTATGGCATTTAGACTTGTCTTCTCAGGAATTTCACAAATGGACAGTAACCGCTGTGTGGGAAGGTATGGTTGGGGGCAAAACATCTCGGGCTATCAATAACCTCTGGCAATGGTATGGACATGAAGACTGGTCTTTGACCTTGGGGTAGAGCTTTTCCTCCTGTCTGCTGCTGGTACATTCTGACGAATTCAAGTAAAAAAAGGAGGTGTCCAAAAGGCAACGAGAATTCTGCCACTGAAAGTGTACTCATGTAAATCATTTATGCTGTACAAAGAGGCAATCATGTTGAATGGGTTGAATTTCACCCTGAGGTGACATTCATAGGGATCTAGTTCTCAATCTATAATACCATTAAACTTTTAGGCCAGACACTGGTTAGAGCAGGTGACTAGTAGCATACTGTCATCGCACTCACACACACACGCGCGCGCGCGCGCGCACACACACACACACACACACACGAGTCCATCACTTTCCTGCCACTTCTCAATGTAGTCTAATATAGGCCTGTGTTTAGGAAATGGGGTCAGATCACAATCACAATGATCTCATTCGTTATAGTCTTTTAATAAATGTTTACTGAGTACTGGGCTAGGTGCTCAGAAATATGCTAGGTCTAGAAACATGAAGGGAATGACATATAAACCTGGAGTTAGTTAAGAAGTTGTTATTTGAAACATCATTGTGATATGTCCTTGGTATTTATTTAGAGAAGTTCTCAATGAACTTGTGAGCTAAACACTAAGCATCTTGATTCATAGGCTCTTTAGGCACTTGTAAAACAGAAAGGAGCCCAATCTCCTTGTTTCGTAAAACTGAAGAAAAGAGAGATGACTTGTCTAAAACCACTTATGGATTATTAACTAGAGCTAGAGCCTAGGATTTTTGACCTAGAAAAGTCTACTTTCCTATATCCCACACCACTTCATTTTTCAATTTCAGTTCGGTCACTTAAATCTGGTATTAACTTAACAAACGTTTATTGAGCACTTATTGTGCCATTTGAATGCTGAGGAATAAATTTTCATCATTTCAAGGGAAGTACACATCGTTCTTCCATCCCCCAAGGCATCCTCTCATTTCCCATGGCATCCAATTCCAAAACAGAGAACATCTAGACTCCAATATATCAGAAATGGTACACAGGATGTTGGTATATTGAGGCAATTCCCAGTCCCTGCATACTTGGAGTGGGGCACCCCAGGGACTCCAGCAGCGTTGTCGTGTTCAGCCCTCATGTGGTTCAAAACGCCCTGAGTATGTCGAAATAGTCTGACAAAGCCTGCTCTCACCATATTTGTGGTGGGCTAGAAGCAAACGTGCTGGGAACCCCTTGAGAACAAGCTGTCTTATGAGATCTATGCTCCACAATTCAAATGAAAGAGCTTGAGAAACACATCCAGACTCTGTTTGGGTAGGTGCAATGCAGGCTTTCTAAACTGCCGCTATCGATGGCCAAGAAGCACTGTCACAAAAGGGAACCTTTCTAACAGCCCAGAATGTGAGACAGAGGCTTCTGAAAGCTCAGAGCACTCAAAAATCTATCCTTTCTTTTTCCAGATGTCTTTGGAATTAATACTGAACACCAAAATTCATAAATTTGAAGCATAAAGTTTCGACACAGAGCCCGTGAAGTTTGTAACCAGGAACAAGAATAATTTCAATCCAGCTGCAGATTCTCTGCGATGTCCTGGGTTAGGGGGATGGAACAGTCGTGGAGAACCAGAACTGAACAGTGGGCTGGGAGACCTTGCGCTCGTCTCCCTTCTGTCTTCTATGCCTACAAGGCCTTGAGCACTTGGCTCTGAGCATTACTTTCCTTGCCTATTTCCTACCCGACTGAAGTCTTCACAAGCAAGGACTCTATCTTCTTCATCTCGGTAGATGCAACCCCTGGCACAGGGTCTGGCACATGGTAAGAGCTCAATCAATGTGTGTGGAGTAAATGAGAGGAACAAGGGCTTGAACTAGATGTTACTTAAACCCCTCTCTAGTGTTTGGTTTATTAGTTCAACCGAGAAAATATCAGGGTGGTCGCTTGAAGGTCTGAGAAGAGAGACGATAAAGAAGAAAGCTTTGATTCCAGAATCTGAGGCACTAAGTGCTTCCTGGTACTTTCTTTTTATTAAGGTTTATGGAACTACACTTTATATGGAAGATTTTCATTCAGCCTTTTGTAGAGATCTTAAAATATACCTTGTGCTGAACCGCTAGACTGACTGAAACAGGTAGTACGGTTCTGGTCTAATCAAGCTACGCAGTTTATCTGATAGTTCCACGGCAGACAGAATGACCCACATCTGGAACAGAGCAAAAACTGAGATCACAAGGTGAAAAGACTTCAAATCAATTCTTATGACCAAAAGCAAAAGAGAAAAAAAAAGAGGAACGCTATGTCACATTTGATAATATTTTGATGAAACATCAGTCAAAGACAGAACTGTGATAGTTGGAAGAATTACTGTATGAGTGATATACAGATATATTTTTCAATTATATCCCTGCTATTTTACTTGTAAATATTGTGACTGCATTACTTGCCATTTGTCAGAAGACGGATTGATTATTTTTATTGGCACATTCCCCTCACTCCACTCAATTTTATTTTAACATACTCATGCCATTAGAATAAGTTACCTGGAAAAAAAATCACCATGGGGAGCAAAATTATGTGATACAAATGTGCTCGAGACAAGTGTGTTCATTCACTATAAATGGAAGAGTAGTCTTTGTATAGCCTTTCCTATTATTATTCCTAAAAACTCAGTACACAGACAGCCATTCCCACCAGACAGTATTATTAAGAGTGCTCACAGGGCTGCTATATGCCACCATTAACCCTTACGATACCAGGTACGTCAGCAACTGACTCATCATCACCTTTACTTCTCAAATTACAGTAAGAACTGTCATGGAAGCCACAACAAAAATCAGTGTAACATTTACTGAACATGTGCTCTGTACAAAGAACTGTGTTTCCACAGTGAAGTGTGAGGCAACCCGGCTGGGTTCTGTTTGGACTAGTTGGTGCCTATGCACTACCAGTTACCAAGGTATTTGTGCCCTTTACTACAGAGTTCCTTACTCTCAAGGGACTCACAGTCTAGTATGTTGACAGCAAAATGTCTCTTTCGCGAAGATTAAAATAACCAACAGATCTATATGACTTGGCAGAATGATGCAAAGATGATTGAACATGCAAATATCCCTACTGGTTCTGTCATCACGTCACACTGGGTGATGCTGGGCCAATCACTTGCCTCAGATCTGCTGTGGAAGAGAAATTCTTCTAGATTCTTCTCCTTCTGGGCCACGGAAAGCTCAGAAAGAAGGCTGTGCCCAGACTGTCTTCTATGGGAGACAGAAGAGTCGCCTGAATAACTGAAACAAAGGAGCAAATGGGAGTGGCGAAAAAGAAAGGAAACACAAGCAAATACTAAATTTGGGAGAGAGTTGAGGACTAGTGAGAGAAAAAACCAGCAAGTCAAAAATGGAGCATCAACATTGCTACTAAATGTCATTGAAGAATAGATTCTATCTGTCCACGGGTGGCAGTACTGAAACATGGGGTCTTAGTGAAAGGGTTGTCTGAAATCTTATCTCTGGTGAAGCAGACAAAGCTATTAGCTTAATTCCTTCAGATGCTGTCACATAAATGACTTAAGGGATCCCACAATAAAGATGTGATCAGATGTTCTGAACCCTGAGCCTTAAAAGGGGCACCAAACTCTGGAAGACATTTCTCAAAAGCACAGAGATGGCCACCACATCAGGGATTTCCCTTTAGTCCATTTGTTTTGACCATGTAACCAAATAAACCTTTAAATGTTACAGATACAGAAAAAGGTCTTGTAGAGGTGCAACCATAAGCAGCATCGGCGGTCTGGAAGGCCCTTCTGTCTTCCCAGTATCACCAGTCCCAATCCTAGCCATCCTTTAGGCTAGATCAAATGCTGCTTCCTCATAAACACTTCCCTGATCGCTCAAGCTGAATGTGACCCTAAATCATCTGATACCAGTAGATTTTTAACAGTTTTGGCTACCCATCACTTTATCCTGTGCTGTAGGCATCATCATATGTGTTTTATCCCTCCTAACACGGAGTCTGGAATATGGTATGCACAGAATAAATATTTGAGAGAAATATGGAAGGAGGGAAGGAGGCAGGAAGGGAAGGAATAACTCTTCCCAAGCAAATACCCAGAGTAGAAGAGATACTTTTAAACAAACATGGATTGACAAGAAATGAAGCTTCAGGGCCTGTCACTTCCTTCGGCCCCTTCTAAGACCTTTGGAGGGTCCAAGCAATGTGTTCCTTGCTGCCTCTTTCCACTCTGACTGTCCTCTGTTACATACTCATGTGGGACAGTGTTGGAATGGTGTCAGGAATTTGGGGGTTTGCTTAGGGGAAGATGAGCTGAGGATACATTTAGTTGAGCATCGTCGGATACATTTATGTACGGTTTGCTGTCACTACAGTGTGTGCATAAGGCATGGCCAATTACCATTGTGTAGGAATGACTTCCTGGCATACTTTCAATGCCCCTGGGTCCACTACTCCCCTGGCTCTGGGACTCAGGGTTATGGAGCCAAAAAAATCCTGTGACAAGAATGTGTCCTGCAACACCCAGCATGTGGATTATGCTGGTAGAGGAGAGAAACAGGGTGTGAAATGTATGGAGCCAGAAGCTAGGTCAGCAGAAAGTGCTACCAATTGTCAGATGTGTAAAAGTATACACACAGAGAGGACTACTCAGTACTCAGTGATGCAAAAAAAGATGCTTTCCCTTATTAGGACTGTACTCAGTGATGTACTAGAAGCAATTATAAATGTACCACTGACTTGATTTTCTTTTTTCATGTGGATTTCACAAAATAGAATGTATCAGTGTATGAACTCACAGCAACAGTACACGTATTTTTGTAACAGCTTTCAAATAAAAGAAACTTGATAGAAGGTTCCCCAAATTTGACAATCATCTTAAGTTTTAGGACATTACCAACAACAGTTGTACAGATTAAAGGAAGCTTTCCAAACTTAATAGTAAAATAATAATAAATTGCTATTAACCATTTAAGAGGAGAGAGTGAAATTATCTTTC
>NW_006773582.1:1550631-1555411 GCF_000442215.2 Lipotes vexillifer | reverse complement strand
GAAAGAGTGAAATTATCTTTCTATTCTCCTTATAGAAAAAAATTACAAAGTTAGGTTGCATGGAGAGGTGACCAGAGAGCATGCAGCCACAAAATGTAAGAAAAAGTCATTGGGCATTTAATTAATTAATTAATTAAAATGATATTTTTCTGAATTTTGTGACTTTTGTCATATTTCACAGATTTTTAAAAACAATTTAAAATATGTTTCATTCGCTTTTCTCACTTGAAATAAGTATTCATTTTCTCACGTAATTGTTTTGGGATGAATTACGTCCCCCCAAATTCATATGTTGAAGACCCTGGTACCGTAGAATGTGACTGTATTTGGAGATAGGATCTTCAAAGAGACACGTTAAAATGGGATTGTCAGGTTGGGCCTAATCCAACATGACTGACGTCCCTCTAAGCAGAGGAGCTCAGGACACAGATGCACAAAGAGGAAAGAGCAACTGAGGACACAAGGAGAAGATGCCCATCGATAAATCAGCCAAGGAGAGAGGCCTCAGAAGAAGCCAACCCTGCCAACACCGCGATCTCAGAATTCCAGCCTCCAGAAACATGAGAAAATAAATTTCTGCTGATTAAGTCATCCAGTCTGTGGTACTTTGTTATGGCAGCCCTAGCAAACTACTGCAATAATTTTCTGGTCATCATTTTGTATTTTTAAAAGAAGTCTCCCCAAAGTGATAAGCTTCAAAGCTTTAGGCCCCACAGAATCTGAATATATCTACACACACACACACACACACACACACACACACACACGATCTCACTATTCACTGTTGGGTGTATTAACTATAGTAGCGAAAGCCAAGGCTGTTTTGTCAGAAATTCTTACTTTTTATACATACTTCTTTACAAAAACTTTCTATCTTGAACAGTCATTTATACTGTAGTAACTACCAATTAGGATTCAATCATTTAATCAAAAGGTTTATTTGGCTTCTGAGGTTTGTGTAACCTTGGCATCTACAGAGACATCATCTGTACAGCCTTCCCAGGTGGAGCACTGAAGAACACCTAGATATCACTAGATATCAGCCCCAGCCTTTTATTGACTGTCCTGTTTAATGAATTTCCTATTTTTCAATCTAAATTTTAAGCAACTGCTGAGGGTATTCTGTAAACAGAAAAGCTGGGGATTGCAATTTCTTTTAGTTCCATGTTGCATGCTATGGATTTCATAGACAAGGGACAAGGATTCTAAGATTTATACAGTGTGCAAAATTGGGGAAGTGACTTGGATTCTCTAAAATCGTGTCATCATCTGTAAAAGAAGATAATTGCCCACTCTTTGTCCATCTCAACAAGTTTTGTTTTGTTTTGTTTTCAGGAACAAATGAGACGATGGATATGAAAATGTATTACGTTAAAAAGTGCACTGTTATTTTATCGAAGGCAATGGTAAATCACCTATCAATGTAGACATAGGATTGTTCTTGATCTCCCAAATCTAGAGGTTTAAAAATTGTTTTAAAGTCCTGCCTGTGAGACCTTGAACGGTCATTCTCTGGGTCTTAATTTCTTGTAAATGGGCAAGATGGCTTCTTAGGAAAGCAAAGGGACACGTTTCATCTCTGACAGCCTAAAAATCTGTGAACTTCCCATTACTGAGAACATTTTTGTGGTAATTATTATGTTCCAGAAGACTACTGGGAAAGCTTGTTTTCATTTCTAGGACTTTTTTTTTTTTTTTTTTTTTTTACTTTGTAATTGGTTAACACTCAAAGTAGAAAACTAGACTCCTGTTTTTAACAGGGACGTTTAGCGTGGAATAAGCATGGAACCAGAGGATATAAAATGGAAACCAATGACTTCCTCACCTGAACACCTCTTGCTAAAGGAAAGGGTCCTTTGTAAACATGATCCATGCAGTTAAGAAAAAAAAGGAAAGCAAGCAGCAACAGCACACTTGTGCTCCCCCCTATTAATAGCCTGGTACTAGAACTCGTAGAACTGCCACAGAAGGCTGAACAGTCCTGGGCTTTGCCCGTGACCACGTTCACACTTCCACAGTTCATTCAGTAAGGCTTTCCAAACAAACCTGGCCTAGGCTCACTCATTTGGCATTTCTCCTGTAGGAATGCAACTCAGTGCTCTACCCAAAGGTTCTAAGAATGACAGTTTGGGATATTTATTGATCGATTTAATCCTCTCTCAGGACCGGCTCATTTTGAATCAATGGCAAATGTCACGAGTCAATGGAATATTCACTTTGTCTGGCTTTGTACTTTGGATATAAGTGGGTTGGGTTTTACAGCTTATTTTAACTTTTTCTTTCCCCTTACCCTTTTCTGATCAGCTCTTCAAAGACAATGTCAATTATTCATGCCAATGTACAAAACAATGTTACTCCTGGCACTTTGCAAGCTAGTTCACATGTCTGGGGGGGGTTTTTTTTTTTTTTTTTTTTTTTTTTTACTTTGTAATTGGTTAACACTCAAAGTAGAAAACTAGACTCCTGTTTTTAACAGGGACGTTTAGCGTGGAATAAGCATGGAACCAGAGGATATAAAATGGAAACCAATGACTTCCTCACCTGAACACCTCTTGCTAAAGGAAAGGGTCCTTTGTAAACATGATCCATGCAGTTAAGAAAAAAAAGGAAAGCAAGCAGCAACAGCACACTTGTGCTCCCCCCTATTAATAGCCTGGTACTAGAACTCGTAGAACTGCCACAGAAGGCTGAACAGTCCTGGGCTTTGCCCGTGACCACGTTCACACTTCCACAGTTCATTCAGTAAGGCTTTCCAAACAAACCTGGCCTAGGCTCACTCATTTGGCATTTCTCCTGTAGGAATGCAACTCAGTGCTCTACCCAAAGGTTCTAAGAATGACAGTTTGGGATATTTATTGATCGATTTAATCCTCTCTCAGGACCGGCTCATTTTGAATCAATGGCAAATGTCACGAGTCAATGGAATATTCACTTTGTCTGGCTTTGTACTTTGGATATAAGTGGGTTGGGTTTTACAGCTTATTTTAACTTTTTCTTTCCCCTTACCCTTTTCTGATCAGCTCTTCAAAGACAATGTCAATTATTCATGCCAATGTACAAAACAATGTTACTCCTGGCACTTTGCAAGCTAGTTCACATGTCTGGGGGGAATTATATCACACTTGAAAAACTGGGCATTGTTGGTTTTGTTTTCTCACTTGGAGACACTATGCTGATGCCACACATTGGCTCTGAGGAGGCCTTCATATCTTCATGCATCTTCATGCAACTTGTCCTACAGCTCTCAGAGCTCAGTAGTACTTTCCTCTCGGAGATTCAAGGCTACTGGCTAGATTCTTGCCTATGACATTCCATTTAGCTCCATTCCATAGCCCACCCATCACACCCCTCATGCTGATGCTTTGTAAGTACCGGGCAGGAGAGACCAGTAGATGAGGAATGAAGAAATGAACTTATATCATCTATGAGAAAAATAATTAGGAAAGCTTTCCTGGCAGATAACCTCTCAATAGACTCATGCTAAGAGGGATCCTCAGCAGCTTAGCATATGGGTCCTACTCATGATCAGAAAAGAACGTGATTTAAGGTTTACAGCTGGGTTGCTGCACATCAGGGAGGATTTTTGTTAACATCCTTTTGTAGAGAATTTGTGTAGTATCATGCATGGCTAAGAGCTTGTCATGTGGTCTTGGGCGAGTAGCCTAATCCCTGTCTATCTTGGTTTCCCACTTAGTAAAAATTCAGGATATTAATAGTACTTTCTTTTATACTTTCTTCCAGGACTAAACGAGCCAACGCACATGAAGGCATTGCAAAGAGAAATAATAACTCGCCTTGGGTGATATCTAGCATTCATATTTGAAAGCAGTTTTGAAAACTTCAGAACACACACACATTTTGCCACACTAAATTTTCAAGCATAAAGTTTCTCAAGTGATTAGAATGTGCTTGCTGAGGGGACATGAGCTCCCAGTAGTTAAAAATCACTACTGTTAATATTCATCATTTATTAGGTATTATTTACCCACAAACTTTGGTAAGTAACAAAAAACTATGTTACGGTCTTCACTAGGCATGCTTGTATTTTGTTGTTGTTGTTCATTTTAATTTCTAAAAAAATTTTATTGAAATATAGTTGATTTACAACATGGTGTTAGTTTTAGGTGTACAACCAAGTGATTCAGTTATATTGATGCATATATATAAAATATATGTTTACTTTTACATTCTCTTCCATGATAGGTTATTAGAAGATACTGAGTATTGTTCCCTGTGCTATCTATACAGCACAAGCTCGTCTTTCAGCTATAACATATTAAGATATAAGTGGTGAGCCAGACCTTTACATTGATCTTATTTTTAGAAGGTAAATGGCAAGAGAAATGGAGAATCAGAATGGCAGTCAATTAATATTGAAATAAATCTAAGTTAAGTAAGATCTTTTGATTTCTCAGCCATTAGAGGCTCTGGATAACAAAACAATCTAATCTTGGCTACTTTCCCACCCCTCATTTTGAATCCCACTGATTCAAAACTAATAGAGGTCACATCCTACATGAACCCTTGCAAAACTGAAGATCACTACCTCTTCTGAAGATCACTAGAACACTCTCAGGCCCTTTCTTTTAGCATTTACAATTCCTGTCTTGTGTGAACTATTTGTCCATAAGTAACTGATCGTGGGGGAAATGCTCTATTCTCTAAGCAAGTGGGGATGCCAGCTCTATTTTATTTTATTTTTTGTACTTCACACTGATCAATAAGAAGGTAAGAGGGCTTCCCTGGTGGCGCAGTGGTTGAGAGTCCGCCTGCCGATGCA
>NW_006773582.1:1547609-1550523 GCF_000442215.2 Lipotes vexillifer | reverse complement strand
ATCCCACATGCCGCGGAGCGGCTGGGCCCGCGAGCCGTGGCCGCTGAGCCTGCGCGTCCGGAGCCTGTGCTCTGCAACGGGAGAGGCCACAACAGTGAGAGGCCCGCGTACCGCAAAAAAATAAATAAATAAATAAATAAAAATAAGGTAAGAATGGTCAGAGGCCAGTGTCACCGATAATACATATCTCAAGCTCTTTGAGGATGAACTAAATTTTAGCTGATTTTTTGCTTATCTTTTGGCATCTAGAAAAATGGTATATGTTATTTGTTGAAAGTAAAAATTTAAGAAAAATAGTTCTATGCAGGAACAAACTAACACTGGTACTTTGTAAGTAGCTCCTGAGCTGCACAGAAAGACCTTAAGATATCCCCAAATTGCAGGTGCTGGGAAAGCGGTCCCCTGTTGATAAACACTTTGGGCCATTTATACAAAGCATCGTTATAAAGACTGCAAAGTATTGCGGTAGTAGACGTTTCAAGGCAAAGGGATAACCTGAAAAGATAACTTGAAAGAGGAGGGTGAGACAAAATATCGAGCTGATGAGAAGCACATGTCAAGGTGAATGACATGTGGTGTGAACAAAAGTCTTGAAGAACGCGATGTCATCATCATCTGCCTTTCATTGGTCATACTGCCACCAGGGGTGGAGACTGGATGAGGACGAAGGTCCCTGTTATCCTAGTGAGCCTGTCATAGAAATAGAAGTAGATAAAACTCTCATCCCTCACCCATGTCCATGCTGGCTTTAACTGAGTATTCAGTTTTTAACTGCTCAAGTGCCATTTAAAAATATATATATTTAGTAGTGTCATACTATATCTTTTTTGGCAAAGTAATTAAAACCAGAAGATTTTGAAAAACAGTCAACTCTAGTTCATCTCCCAAACCTCTTGAACCATCATGGCTTCCATTACTGCCTATCTTGGGAAAACTTGCCCTGCCACTTGTGAAAGAACAAGTGGTGTGTATTTGCTATTTCCACTTCTCATTCAACAACCACCCTCCTCCACTCTCCCTAGAGCCAGAGACTGTGAGTCTGTTTAAGTACAAAATTATAGGCATCTGCAGATATAAACTCTGTACTCATAAATTCTGTGGCCCATACCTTCGCAATTTCTTAATATAAAATAAAAGCTTTTCTATTTGCAAAGAAGAAAGTTCATAAGCCCATCTTTTCAGTAGTTTTAAGGGAAACCACAGAAGCATCAGAACCTAACAAATCTTCCTACGACCACTTTGATCTTACACAGTGGCTGGGATTATCTTAAAACAAAACCAGGCCCTATCAGTTCCTTGCTAAAACGCTCTAGTGGATTTCCATTTCATTTAGAATAAGGACAAACTCCTTACTACAGTCCGTAAGATATGGACCCTGCTCACCTTTATCACCTCATTTTATTCATTCTCTTCCAACAACTAAGTTCTAGCCTCCCTGGCTTTCTTTCTACTCCTGTAAATGCCAAGCTGAGAGGACTCATCCTTGCTGTCCTCTGCTTATAATATTCTCCACCCAGATCTTAGAACAGCTGGCCCCTGTGCATTATTCAGGTTTTGGCTCAAAGGTCATTTCTTCAACGACTTTCCTGAGTTGGCTATCTAAACCAGCCACTCTCCATCTCATTATTAAAATCTTTTATTTTATGCACAGAAAGCATCACTGCCTAAAATGATGTTTTACTGCCTCTCTTCTGAAAACACTACTAGAATATAACCTTGAAGAGGAATGAAATATTACCCTCTTGCTGACTCTAACCCAGCACCAAAAGTAGACACTGAATAATTTTTTAATGAATGTACAAATGAAGCCATGTATTGGCTTCCAATAAGTTGACCTAATTTGCTTTAACTCTTAACTTTGTTTATACTCATGAAAATTTATAAAATAAAGAGTTCCTGGATTCAGTAAACTACTTAATCTCTCCAAGGCTCAGTTTTTATCTGCAAAGTGAAAATAATAACACTATCTACCTGAAAGTGTTCCTGAGAAGATTGCATGGGCTAATCCACAGAAAGTGCTTAGCACAGTACCTGATATAGGTTTAAAATATTTAACAGCCCCATCTATCACTTAAGATTTTTGGTTCCCCTCCTTTATCCTAAGTCCTTCAAATTATAATAATAACCTTTCAAATAGCTGTGGTATTTTATAATAAAAGAGTACTTGCCCATCTGTCATCACGCAGGACTTTCTTTGTAGTTTAGGCTCCAACCTCAGATTTGATGTCAAATACCAGGGTCTATCTACCATGTCAACATTATCATGGTGTTAAAGGGAGGGCTGGGGAGCTCAGGTAGTAGAAGGCGGGTGGGATGGGGAACACGCAGTTTGGGGAAATCATACATAAATGGGTGGCATATATTGGAAGACCTCAGGGCTTTGCACCCTTTTCACATCACTGCAGACTTATCTGGATAAAAAAAATAACGGAGGGAATGATCCTGTGCCCAGCATTTGTTCATTCATTTTTTCTGAGGACTTACTACTTGTCAGACAGTGTTCTCTATAGAGCAGTTAACTAAACAGAAAAACAAACAAACAAACAAAAAACAAACAAACAAAACTCTGTTCTCGGGACACATTCTAGAGGGAAAGACACAAAAACACAAATGATTAAGATACACAGTATGTTAGGTGGAAATAAACATTACAGGTGAAATTGGGAGATTGGGATTGACATGTATACACTGATGTGTATAAAATGGATGACTAATAGGAAAAAATAAAAAAATAAAAAAAAAGAAATCAAACCAAGCACACTGTGGAGGCTCCACATAGCTCAGAGCAAATAGTCACTATATATGGACTGCGTGGCCTACACTAGCTTTTAAAATTGTTACGTTTTTAAGCACTTATCTATATGCCTGATACAAATGATAAAAATATGTGGTCTCTGTTCTCAAAGAGCAGGAA
>NW_006773582.1:1525441-1547502 GCF_000442215.2 Lipotes vexillifer | reverse complement strand
AGGAATGTGCAGTGAAATCATAATGTAACAAAAAAAGAAAAAGAAAAAAACAAAAAACATTACAGGGGAATAAAGTGAAGGTAGATAGGGACACTTTGGGGGCAGTGGAGGGATTTTAGGGTGGTCAGGGAACACCTCCAGCAAAGTAACCTTTGAGTGAGGTCCCGCAGGAGGTGAGAGAATAGGCCACGTGGATACCAGGGGGAAAGGACTCAACAAAACAAAGGCCCTGAAACAGGAGTGTGGCTGGAGCAGAGGAAGGGGGGGCGGAGCTAGATGACGTCAGCCTGTTAATAGATGGAGACAGTGGGGCCTTGTAAGCACAGTTCCGGGTTTTTTTTTTTTTTTCCCTTGGCTGAGATGGGAAGCTGTTGTTGCTTCGAGCAGGACAGTGAACGAATGTGACAAACGGGATCACTCTGGGTTGAGAACAGGGCAAAGTGGAACAAAGGTGAGTAGAGCAGAGCAATAGGAGGGGGTTAAATGCCCCAGGCAAGATGTGCTGGGGCTTGGACAGGTGCAGGCAGTGGAGGCGCTGAGACATGGTGGGGTTTTAGACACACTTTGAAGGTGGAGATGAAGCATTTTGCTGTGTGAGAGAAAAGAGGAATCAAGCATGACTTCAGGTTTCAGGCTTGAGCTCCTGGAAGAGCAGACTCACTTCTGAAAAGAGCAACAATGCCATGTGGGAGAAGGTGAGATCAGAAGGTCCTATTTCCCTCAGTGATGAAAAAAGCTTCTTTAGGTATACGCATAAAATGAGCTGTATGGGACAGAGACAAGAGCAAGTTAAACTGACCACCACAAAGGAGAGAAAAACTACAATGATGTAGGCTGGGAAATTAACAAGGACTAAAATAGACTCCATCTGAAAGAGGATTAATCAGTGGTAATACAAGCTAGGAGCTAAAGACCAGAAGAGACCAGTAACACAGCTAGAATAAAAAAAAATTAAACACCTATAAAAGCACAGCTATTAAAAACAAAAACAAAGAACCCTCAGTAATAAGAACTGTACGTGGGTCCATGTCCATCATTTCACTTTGATTGATTCTTTCATTCATGAGTGCCTGACATATGCAAGATACTATGTTAGGTGTACAAGAAACACAACTGAATTAGACATGATTCACACACTTGAAGAACATAGATGTCTATCTGGGGAGGCAGACACGTAACATGATTAAAATCAAATGGGATGTGGGGATGTGGAGAAATTGAAACGCTCATACACTGCTGGTGGAAATGTAAGATGGTACAGCTCCTTTGGAAAGCAGTCCAACAGTTCTTCAAAAGGTTAAACAAAATGTCACCACATAACCCAGCAAGTTCACTGCTAGGTATATACCCAAAAGAACTGAAAGCAACGTCCATACAAAAGCTTGTACTCAAATATTGATAACATCATTCATAATAGCCAAAGTGGAAAAAACCCAAGCACCTATCAACTGATGAAAAAGTAAATATAGTGTAGAATGTCCACACACTGGAATATTATTCAGCAATAAAAAAGAATGAAGTACTCATATGAGCTACAACACAGATGAAACTTGTAAATATTATGGTAAGAATCCAGTAAAAGACCATATATATATTGTATAATTCCAAATGTCCAGATTTGGCAAATCCATAGATACAGAAAGTAGATTAGTGGTTACCAAGGGCTGGAAGGTTTGAGGGAAATGAGTGACTGTTAATGGGTAAGGAGCTTTGTCCTGGGATGAGAAAACTGATGATGGTTGCACAACTCCATGAATACACTAAAATAATAATAACAATAATAACGATTGAATTGTACATTTAAAATGAGTAAATTCTATTGTGTATGAGTTATATCTCAATAAAGTTATTACCTATTTAAAATATCCAATAAGACGCATGCTATAGTAAAGGGATTTTAAAAAGTGCTGTGAGAAGAATTCAGAAGAAAGACAAACTAATAATATGTGGGGACTGGGCTGATGGTCAAGCTTCTCCAAGCACTTAATATTAGAGATAGCTCTTGAAGGCTAAAGAGTAGTTGACCAGGCTGGGAAAACAGGAGGGATGCAGAATCTATTCTGTAAGTAGCAGGTTAATTTGGAATTTTGATATTTAATTCTTCCCTGCCCCCAGATCCCCACCAATAACCTCCGGGCTCAAGATGTAGTATATATTGGCTAAGAAAAAAATAGCTGAAAAATACTCAAGCAATTTTAATGAGAACCTAAATTTTGCAAAGTCATTTCCACATTTTCAGTAAGGGGTTGAGAAAACTTCTGTGAAGGGACATACAGTAAATGTTTTGGGCTTGGAAGATCATACAGCTTCTGATGCACCTTCTCAATTTTCCTGTTGTAGTGTGAAAGCAGCCATAGATAATATTTAAGCAAGTGAGCATGGCTGAATTTCAAATAACACATTATTTACCAAACCAGGTGGCAGGTGAGATTGGCCCATGGGTTGCAGTTGGCAGGGCCTTGGTCCATGTTCCCCACCTGCCTTGCTTAACTCTTATCTGGTTCTCTGCTGGTCACTAGCAATTTCCCCACCCCTGCAGGGATTATCAGCCTCAGCTGTCTCATAGAGAGCCTGCTTAATACTCTGCATCCTTTGGATGGGATGAAAAGCAGGATTAAAAATGGGGTTTCAGGCTTCCCTGGTGGCGCAGTGGTTGAGAGTCCGCCTGCCGATGCAGGGGACACGGGTTCGTGCCCCGGTCCGGGAAGATCCCACATGCCGCAGAGCGGCTGGGCCCGTGAGCCATGGCCGCTGAGCCTGCGCGTCTGGAGCCTGTGCTCCGCAACGGGAGAGGCCACAACAGTGAGAGGCCCGCGCACCGGAAAAAAAAAAAAAAATTACGGGCTATTTTAAAAAAAAAAGGGGGGTCCATCTGGTAAAGATTATAAGTATTAACTTTATAGTAAGTTTATCCAAATTCATGTTAAAGATTGCATGTATGCACAATGAAAAATACGTTCAGCTAACAGATCTATAAAGAATACGAAGCACACCTCTACTCTCTTATCCCTTTTCACAATAATACCTAAAGGGACACAAAAAATAAACAAGGTGTCTATATTTGAGCAGTAAATATACCAAATACTTATAAAGACAGAATAAAAGGGGGCCTGTTATCTGGAACTTATATTTAGTATATAGCTTCAACTCCTGGACTCTTGATATAATGTTGACTGAATCTTGGGTTTCAAACGTTAAGTGTATTACGTCCCAGAAATACAACTCTAAGGTTTTAACCCCTAAGGTGTTTGGCCCAATGAACATTTGATGTTTTGATAACTGTACAGTGAGCTAACACGTGTAAATACAGACAGCTATGAATGAATGAAGGCAAGTGTCACAGAGTAGAAAGAACACATTGGGTTGGCAGTCAGAAGACCTAAGAGCTTATCCTTCCTCTGACATTGGGTATTGGTATGATACTAGGCAAGCTGCCCCTGGACATGTTACAGAGTTTTCCCCACATATGAAAGTATTTGGTAAACTTTGTACGGGGTTACACAAATGCTACATGTTATTGTTACGTAAACTAAGATGTTATAGTTAAGTAAGCTTCTGAAATAAACCACATTGTATTTTTCTGAAGAACAGTCACTGAATTCTAAGGAAGAAATAGAGCAAACACTGTATTATTTGCTAAGAGTATGTCCAAAAGTTGGGTTTTCCATATTCTGGAAAACCAAAGACCTAACATAACAAGTAAATATTTCTGGGACAACAGCAGTTTTGGAAAGTCAACTATTTGACTTTCACTTTGGGATACTTCCCAATATTCTGGGTGTAACATCTGTCAAAGGTTTTATATTCACCACTAATTATTATACATTGATAGTGGTTGAGTGTCTTTGTTTGCTGGCGAAGAGAACAACTATAGTTTCTCCTCTGAAATAGGACAGCGTGGTTGTTTGCAGCTGGCCAAGAAGGAAAGGAGATTTCTAGAGGGACATATCAGTGGGTCCACTTGCAAAATGAAGTGCATTCTCTTGCTCTTAAACACAAAAAAATTACATATTGCTAGAGTCGTTTGTTAAAACTATTTAATTTTCCAAAGAGATTAGGGACCTGGGATACTTTCAAACATCTAAATCTATGAAAAGCATTATACAAGTAAAATGAATAAATAATATTCACAGACATGTCTTAGTGTACTAGGACATCCACCCTCATGGTAACTTTTAAAATCAGGGGAAGGGGCTTCCCTGGTGGCACAGTGGTTAAGAATCTGCCTGCCAATGCAGGGGACATGGGTTTGAGCCCTGGTCTGGGAAGATCCCACATGCCACGGAGCAACTAAGCCCGTGCGCCACAAGTACTGAGCCTGCGCTCTAAAGCCTGCGAGCCACAAGTACTAAGCCTGTGTGCCACAACTACTGAAGCCCACATGCCTAGAGCCCACGCTCCACAACAAGAGAAGCCACTGCAATGAGAAGCCTGCGCACCGCAACGAAGAGTAGCCCCCGCTCACCTCGGTAAAATAAATAAAATAATTTTTAAAAAACTCTAATAAAATAAATAAATTAAAAAAATAAAATCAGGGGAAGGAGAGATGACAGACTGAGTCAAAATCAGAAAGACCCTAAGAACCAGTCGTCTCACTGGAACAACTGTGAGCCTGAACAAGGAAGACCAGAATGGCCTCCATCTTCTATTATTAAGAGGCCTTACAGAATTAGTGTGGAGGTCTAAGGCCAGGAGATCAGCTCCTTTTAACAATAGTCACTATACCTTTTAAAGGTCCTTTATACTTCCGATCTCGTTGGTCTTGAACCAATGTAGAGAGAAATTGTGATTTAGAAAAAAGTGTTAAGTTTTCTACTCAAATGTGCCACTTACGAGTTGTATAACTAACTCTTCGGGTCACTGTAACTCTTTAGGCCTCAGTTTCTCATCTGTAATTTTCAGGGATTATAACCTACTGATTCTGAAGATAACTTCTATGTCTGACAGTTTCAACAGGCCAGTCTAGAGGAACGGAGAGTAAAGATTTATTATTTTTATTTTCCAATTTCCGTCCTTCAAATTTGTAGGAAACTGTCTCTTCTTCAATCAAGAAGCAAATCTTCCAAACGTAGAAAGTTGATGGATAGACTCTTATCCATAAAGGAAATAAACAGTTGAATCAAGAATTTATTTGCAGATGAAATGATCAGGTAGAAAAGCCTAAGGAGTCTTAAGAAGCTAGTAAAACTGTTAAAGAGGTCATAAGATGCAAGGTCAATATTAAAAAATCAATGGTATTTGTATACACTACAAAATAACCGCAAATTAAGAATTTCTTAAAAATACCATTTATAATAGCACCCAGAATATGAAATAATTTAACAAAATACGGGTAAAACTATAATACATTGTTGAGAGGAATTAATAAAAGCATAAATAGAATGAGAGCTATACCATGTTCATGGGTTGGAAGACTCAATATTGTTAAGATATCAGCTCTTTTCAAATTATAGATTCAACAAAATCTCAACTGAAATCACAGCAAGCTATTTTGTGGAAATTGACAGGCTGATGCTAAAATGTATAAGGAAATGGAAAAGACCTAGAATAATCAAAGCACTTTTGAAAGAGAAGAAAGATGGAAAGCTTATATTGTCAGATTTCAAAATCTTGTATAAAAGTCAGAGATCAAGATAGTGTGGCATTGGCTTGAGGATAGATATACAAATTAATGGAAAAGGATAGAGTCCAGATGGACCCACACATCTGTGGTCAATTGATTTTTGTCAGAGGTGTCAAGGTACTTCAATGGAAGAAAAGAGTCTTTTCAATAAATCATGATGGAAAAACTGTGTATCTCAATGGGGGTAAATGACTTTTGACCCTGATCTCACACAATACACAAAGATTAACTCAAAGTGAATTATAACCTTGAATTTACCTGTAAAACATCTAAAAGAAAGCACAGAATAAAATCTTTATGACCATGAGGAGGCAAAAATACCTAAGGAAACAGAAAGCATAAACTATAGAAGATAAAAGTGAAAGATTGACCTCCATCAAAAGTAAATACTTCTGCTCTTAGAAAACAACATTAAGAAAATGAAAAGTCAAGTCACCGACTGGGAATGCATATATCTAAGGACTCTTACTCAGAATACGTAATGTACTCTTCCAAAAGAAAAAAAAAAAAAAAAAAAAAAAAAAAAACCCAATTTAAAAAAAAAACAAAAAATTTGGGGAAACTTCAAAAAAAAAAAAAAAAAAAAAAAAAAAGAAACAACCCAATTTAAAAAATAAACCAAAAATTTGGTGACACTTCACAAAAGAAGACATACAAATGGCTAATAAGTGCGTGAACAGTAAGTGTTCCACATCATTAATCAAAAGGAAAATGTAAATATAAACCACAATCAGATACATCTATACAGCATGAAAATAGCTAAAATTAAGAAGGTTGACAACACCAAGTGCTGCCAGGATTAGGTAGCAACTGGACCTCTCATACATTGCTGGTGAGATTGTAAAATGGTACATTTAGGAAAACAATTCAGCAGTCTCTTATGAAGTTGAATATTTACCACACAACCTAGCAATTCCTCTGCTAGGTATTTATCCAAGAAAAATGAAAACTATGTTCATATAAAGACTTGTACATGAATGTTCATAGCAGCTTTATTAATAATCAAAAATGGAGGAAAAAAAATGCCCCTAAACAAGTGAATGGATAAACAAAATGTAGTATATCCATATAATGGATACATACACAAATGAAGCTCAAAAAAATTATAGTGAGTAGAAGGAGCCTAGATGCGAGAGTATATACCATATGATTCTATTTATATGGAATTCTAGAAAGGGAAAAAATAATCCATGTTAGAAAGCAGAAAGGTTGCCTGGGGCTGAGGGTAAAGGGGGCTGACTACAAGAGGGCTCGAGGGAGCTCTGTGGGGTAGTGGAAATGTTCTCTATCTTGATTTTGATGGTGGTTACCCAGGTGCACAAATCTGCCAAAGATTCACTGCCTTGTGCATTTGAAATGGGCACATTTTATTGTATATAAATTGAACCTCAAAAAGGTAATTAAAGAATCTGAATCAACAAATTCTACGGACATTTGGCAAATGCAAAAAGTAAAAAAGACTGTGTACATAACAGCATACACATACACACATGTATCCCAGAAGGAATGTAAAACATTAGCACAATAGTGAACACGAGAAATTATCTAGCTACTTTGGACACTGAGTTGCTCATGTGACAATGCGTGTGTTACTGAGGTCACCTAAGCTAATTTGGTGGTGTAGGTTTGGGTTTTGGCATTTTGCTCAACAATCTGCTAAGTTCTAAAGCAGGGCTTACTCCTTATTTTACTAGGACATAGGAAGTTTCTTCAAGTACCTTCATTAAACAAGAATGTATTAGGTACTGTCTCAGTTACTCTGGACGAAACAGTGCTCAGATACCATCTCTATCCCCTAAATCTCAGAGTCTACTATATGCTAGGGCATAGGCTGGTGAAGGACAGGTACATAAATGATTCTAGTACAGTAAGTGTGTGAAAATTTACATGAGAGAGGGTAAAATAATGTACAACTTAATTTTAGAAAGAGAAGGCTTCACAAGAGAGATTAACACTTTAGTGTGGTCTTAATGGGTCACGTTGGGTCACGTTGGATATGCAAACATTTAGTTTATTTGGGGGGAGGTCTGGGAAGGCATTCGAGGAAGAAGTAGGTCCACGATGAACGCTATAGAGATGAAACATAACTAGGAATGTAATCTCTCAGCTGGAAGCTGGGATGCTTAAAGGGGGAGATAAAACTGGAAATCTAGGCCGGGGTTTCAATTCATTCCATAACTGGGTGGGGACTCCTGAAGGTTTTTGAGAAAAGGCAATTAGTGACGAGCACAGAGCTGTGGGGTAGAAAGGTTAATCTGATAGCATGTGTAGGATGAACAGGTGTGGAGTGACTAGAGGTGGGGACACCCAGTAAAGGGCCATTTCAATGGCTCAGGTGAGAAACGGGGACAACTGAACCAGGACAGCAGCAAAGGGCGCTTCAGTAAGAAAACAGATTTGAGATACTGTGAACGCAGAAACACTGGAATAAATTGTACATAGTGATGGGAAAGAGGAAGCATAGCCCCACAGTGCTGAGCCTGGGTGCCCAGCAGGGATCTAACGGTGCTTCCCCTGCAGCTGTTGATCTCATGACACAGCACCGCAACTGCCTGAGCCTATCGACATGTCTGCCTGTGATGTGGGCCATGGCAGAGCCACGCCCAGTGGCTGCCATTGCTGATGTGGCACTCCCCCCATCCAAACACCAAACCAGCATCCATAGTTTACCAGGTGGAAAGCATGAGGACAAACCTTCTGAAAACCTGATTTGGAATCGTGGCTCACCCATGAATTTAAAGTATGACCTTAGGTGAGTGACTCTCATTATTGAGCTTTTGAACCCCTATCAGTAAAAGAGAGACAAAATCCTCTACCTGTGCTTATCACTTATGTTTTTTTGTGAGGTCCTCAAAGCATTTTGGAAACTGAAAAACCCTGTGCAAAGGGGAATTACTAATACTACGGTCACTGTCCTCCTCAAGCAATCTCTTCCATCCTCAGCTTTATACAGACCTAGGTATTATTAGCACCTGACTGGAGGCCTATATCCACATCTATCCTCCCCACCCGAACAAACACTTCTTTTTTGTTTCTCTGATCCTGGAATTGAGAGATATTTAGCATAGGGATTACCATAAAGATAGTTTTCTCCCAAATGCCACCAATTCTTGCAGGACGCCCAATATATACAACCTCCATTTCACTGTGGAAAAGACCACAATGAAATGAAATTTAAATATTTTGATATTACTTGAATATCTGAAATGCTACTGTATCAACATTCTCAAATATTTTCTTAATCTCCACAATTCCCAGGTCTTGGGGATCCGTCAACACTGACCCTGGTGGTTCACTACCTTCATTCTCCTCTCTGACGCATTAAATATCCCCAGATTCAAACACTAAATGAACAGTAGGAATCTGTTCTGACTCTGGATAAGATAAACTTGGTGTTGGATTTATTGAAAGGTGATTGGTTGATCTCCAAGTTCTCACTGTCCTGAAGGATTTTTCCAAGGAGATTTTAATAGATGGCTTTAGAATTAACTTAACCCCCCACTAGTTGGGTCTCCACAGCTTTCCAGAGATGCACAGCACCAGCACTCTTAACATATTGCAGAGGAAATACCTGTCTCTGCAACAGAGCCGAGGCTGCCATAGATTAGGGTTATGACAAGGAAGCGGAAGCTAAAGCTACCTGCCACTGTGGACCTGAAAGTGATGACTGCCTCTAGGTCCTGGCTCTGGGGCTTTCAAGCTGACCCACCTTACCTAAATATTGGAGAAAATACACATCCTACCTCACGGGAATGTGAGGATTAACACCCAGGACAAAAGTTCTGTGAACAACACAACAACCAGCAGATATCAGCTTTTATAAAATGGCAAAGAGAAGAGATTCCACTGTGTCTTTAAGAGGGTTTCCAGTGAGAAGAGAACATTTCTCTCTTATAAAGACTTGCTTATAAAAATATTTTTCAAGGAACTCAGCTCACATGGTCCAGGAAACACATTATGGTCTACTGTCGCATGCAAATTCAGTGCTCAGCACATTATGGAAACACAAATATAATCACGATCCCCCAAGGCTTGTAGGTTCTGATTTGGCCTCCTTCCTTTCTTCATTCTTTTCTTCCTTTCTTTTTTCTTTCTTTTTTCCTTTTTTTCCTACTTTCTCCTTCCCTTCTTCTACTTATTCTTCTATATCACACCATGGCGTGGAAAAATTAAAGCAGCTTATCTCAAATCTAAAGGAGATTTCTTTCTTTCATTTTTTGAAAACTTTTTCCCTAATGGGTTAAATGCCAAACTCCTAAGAACTTCTCAGTGTAACAAAAGGTAACTGTTTTAAGGCACCGAGGTATGCTTTCCATCAGTGCCTAAAAAATTGGAAATAAATGAAAACCAGTGAAAAAGCTGAATAGTCCTCACTTGGCAATTATTCAGCCCTTGGAGATTTCCAAGCCTTTTGCAGTCATTAATTAATTAGTGAAGATGACATTCCACTTTAGTGAGGCTGGGAGCACGACATAAAGAGGTCTAGAGGCTTTTCCTCAAGCTGAAAGAAGAATATCAAGGGAGGAACTGGGATTAGATTTAGGAGCTCACTTCTCAAGCCAGGAGTCACATCGCTAAGCCAAGCAAAGTTAATATTTGAGACAATAAGGTGCTCTGTGCACAGGTGCAGTTGAATACAGTAGTGTTCTGCTCAAAGAGCAACTGTGAAAGAGCCCACCCCTTCATCCACCAATGCCTCCAACAACACACACAGACGATATCTGTAGCTTCATCAGCCTCTTTCCCCTTTCCCAAAACAAAGACAGATGGCTAAATATCAATCTCTAACCACTCTCCTTAATAATCACAGCAAAAAGTACATGATTTGATTTTCATTTTTTAAATGCACAATATGATGTTAAAACACATGACACTGTTGAAAAACAAATATTTCAGAATTTTTTTAAATGACATGAAATCCACTGATGTCCAGAATCCTTAACAAGGTAATAGATCATCCTGAATAATTCTTTTACTGAAATAAGAAGGAAAATAAAGTTTCATGCTTTCTGGAGAGTGGTTAATAAAAGTTCATTCTGTCACCCCAAGTAAGTTGATGAAGACAGACCAAATACTAGTGATGTTTCTGGACCTAACATCTTAGAACCAGGTCTTGCAGCGGGTGCTGATCCTTTTGTTTACACTACTGGATTGGTTCCAGAAGGCCCACTGACATGATGGGAAATCAGGAAACTCAAAGATTGGCTTTGTACTTTACCAGATCATTCTCTCCACCTAGACATACTTTTGCTCTGTCTCATGTCTGTTTCCCCAGGTGGGGTAACAGGATCCTTAAATAACTCAGGGCCCATCTATTGCTCTTAGGAACATCACTCAGCCATCCTATCACAGTCAGGCTGCTTTGGACAGGGCAAAACTGCATACCTATTGGAACTTAAATGTTGATGGCCATTGTCCCAACCTAAATCTTTAATCTTCTGTAGGGGAATTTGTTGCAATTGTACCAAAGTGAGGTAAAGTTGAATAACCCCATTTTCTTCTGAACCGGTTGCTCTGGGGTCAGGATGGACGAATGCAAATATACTGCAATGTTAACAAAGGGCAAGGTTGTCCAGCTTGGCTATTTTGGGCAATATTTATTTTAAAAACAAAACAAAACAAAACAAAAAACCCTCAATAACATTTCTTTTCATAAAGAGATTTTTGGAAAGAAAGTCCTTCCAAGAGCAATGTTTCAAAAACACTTCACGTTTTCACTTGAAATCTTTATGTTGGAAGATGATCATGGCTTTGGTCCACTTTCACGTAATGGGCAGTCATAAGGTTGACGGATGTCTCCAGCTACCCACAGGCCCCACTTGCTGGGAAGGGCTCTTTCCTCTAAGTAACCTAAAATCTATCCGCATCATTAACAGAGCAGATGCTTTCATGTGAGAATAGTGATTTAGCAAACTCCTTACCCGGAGAGTAAGGACCTCACTAAATTCTGTGATAATGTTGAAAATGTGAATGGATATGCCTGGAAATTGACAATCTCAACTGCGTAAAGGATTAAAAAACAAACAAACATATAGTCCAAACTTCCACCCAGTACATCCTCCCAATTTATCATTGAACTTCTCGATAATCAAGGGCTCTCCAATTTCTGATTTCTTACAGTTCTTACTACGGGGAAGGGAGTGCTCGGTTCTAACACAGTGGCTGAAAACTAGATTGGTTTCTCTATCTATCTCCTTCCAAGTAACTCTCCTTGGTTCCTCTTTTCATGGTGGGAGGAAACATCATCATGTTGGTTCAAGGACACATGAAAAATCCAAGTTGTAGGTGAGTAGGTGTGTATAGTATTGTATCTTGCCTATTCACAGGAAGTAATTGAACATGTTGACTTAAAACACATAAATGCTTGAAATTAAATCAAACAACAAAAAAGATAACTGTCATAAAGAATTTTTTTAAGTTGCCTCATAGGGTTAATGGTTGGAGAGTAATATTCTTCTTGGAGGATCATTAATGTAGATAAACAAGGGGTAGTAAACAAGTGCCATTCTACTATAGCCCCTTCCCAAAGAAGACTAGGCAAGATATCTGCATTACCTTAGATCTCCTTAGCCTCATCGGTCTCCTGGGCCCTTGTCCACTTGTTCTTCCCCAGCAGTCACTATGGTATCAACTTTGCTTGGGCTCTGACCGCCTTCACACGAGCCCAACCTGTCATCAGCTCATCTCATGCTGCCCTGAGCACCTCTCACCTCCACATGTGGGGATTCCCTGTCCCTGCTGAGGCATCAGACACTTCAGATCCATTTAGTGACCAAGTAAATGCAACATCTAAGTGTGAGGAAGTCTGTGACCCACAGAAGGAAGCTCTGACCAACAGGAAAGGAGCTGGAAGATAAATTCTTTTCCCTTCCTCTCCCCGAACAGATTGTCCTGAGCTGCTACAGTTCATATGGTCTTTTGGAAGATGGTCCTTCAAGATTGAAACCTTAGTTGTACTTGATACTAAACGGAAGCCATATTGGTAACACGCCCCCGTATCCCCAAGTAGGATCTCCCCATTTTCCTGCTTCGCTCATGCACTTCCTTCAGATTGTACTTTCTAATGAAATAAAAGTAGCACGTATACTTCTGCCTTAGGCTCTGCTTTCTGGGGAAGGCAGACCAAGATAGGTACCCCCTTATTCCCATCACTATATTAATGAGCTCCCTACCTTTGGTTGCAGTGGTGGTGCACAGGGGGCTGAAACAGGATCTGTGATATAGGTCTTCTTGGGACCAGCAACTGGATACATCCCAGCAGGGTTCTGGTTCCCGGTGCCAAAAGGAGTATACCCTTGTTCCCGCTTCCAGGTATTTGGGTGACCTTGTTGACCATAGGCAGGATCAGAGTCATTTTTGCCCCCATAGCCAGGCCCCGCTGCACAATAGGGTTCATAATAGCGTCCTTGGTTGGGGGCATACCCATACCCAGGCTCAGGCTGAAGTCCTGGTGGTGGAATATACACATAATCCATGCCTCCCCGTGTGGAAGGAGGCGGACCCTGCCCAGCGATAGGAACTGGTTGAGTGTTATAGCCCTGGGCCCCTGGCCCTGAGCCATAAAAGTGTCCTGGTGAAGGGGCAGCCATGTAATGAGAGCTGGGCTGGGCTGACTTCACCTGCACATTGAAGGTAGGCCTTGAAGGGGTGGATGCCGTAGTGTAGGAGGCTGGGACGGGCTGAGGCTGGGGTTTTAGCATTCCAATTGGAGCCACGGGGATGGGTCCAGCCTGGGGTACAGGCTGTGGCTTCAACGTAGACTTTTTCGTGGCCGTCAGAGGGGGCTGGTTTGGTATGACCATTCTCTTATGTCCTGTGACAGGGGTGGAGACTGGAGGGGAAGCTGTTGTTGAGCTAGTAGAGCCCTAAAGCAGAAAAGAGAAAAGGAAAAAATAAAAGACAAAGATTATTGCCAATAAAACATAAAAATACATAAGCAGACAAATATTAATAAGTGCCATTATTACTTTTGTATTAACTCGGCCAAACACAAACAAGGCATGGTTCCTGCCTTCTAAGAGTTCACAGACAACACAAAAATCAGTTGCGCTTCTGTGTACCAATTCCATTTATAATAACCTCAAAAAGAAAGAAAAAACTTAGGAATAAACTTAACCAAAGAGGTGAAAGTCTTATACACTGAAAAGTACAAAATGTTGCTGATAAATTAAAGAAGATACAACTAAATGGAAAGACACATCATGTTCATGGATTGGAAGACTTGATATTGTAAAAATGTTACTACTACCCAGAGCAATGTACAGATTTAATGCAATCCCTGTCAAAACCCCAATGGAACTTTTGAGGCTCTGAATAACCAAAACAATCTTGAAAAAGAAGATTGGAGCTCTCACACTACGCAACTTCAAAATTTATTACAAAGCTATAATAATCAGTGTTCCATTGGCATAAAGACAGACGTAGACCAATGGGATAGAATTGAGAGCCCAGAAATACATCCTTGCATACGTGGTTTGATTTTTGACATAGGTGCCGAGACCATCTGATGGGGAAAGGATAGTCTTTTCAACAAATGGTGCTGGGAATACTGGACATCCACATGCAAAAGAATGAGGCTGGACCCTTACTTTACACCGTATACAAAAAGTAACCCCAAATTCTAGCTCTAAATATAAGAGCTAAAACTATAAAACTCCTTAAAAAAAACACAGAAGAAAAAAATTCATGACATTGGATTTGGCAATGATTTTTTTTAAAATACATATAGAAACATCAAAAGCACCAGCACCAAAAGACAACAGATAAATTGAACAATGGGATCTCAAACAAACTACCGGAAGACTTGGGTCACCATACTGCTAAAAGGCAATACTAGAGAAAGAGAGCTGAAGGACTAAGCAGAGGGATCAAAAAAAAGCAATGAGGGGTGTTGGGAGAAATAAACAAATACTGCTGGTACAACCAAAGAAATACTAAATTTAGGATCAAAGATTCCTGTCAAAGAGTGATTTACCAAAGATAACTCAAATGCAGCCTCCTCCCTTTACATCTTTGTTTTTTGTAGCATTCATTTGTTCAATGCAGAAATACTTACTGAATGCCCTAAAAATGTCCTAAGGCCACAAAGATTAAAAGACTTTCTGCTGAACTGCGAGAGGTCTTGGTTAGGCTGGGGAGAAGTAAAGGCTTAGGGAAGGTTTGAAGATTCAAACATTCATCCTAAGGCACTAGTCTATTAGGGATCTGTAAACATTCCAGTGACAGACTGTCTTAATTTTGCTCTGGCTTACTATGATTAGATCTGTTGATACAAGAAATGAATGACCACACCCTAATTCGGTTGTTCATTAATTTCCAGGTCAATTCTAGTATGTATAGGAAGAAACGACACTTTATATTACTCTAGTGTCCTTTGCCCACACCAAGCCATTAGAGATACACACATGAGGGGCAGATGCTAACTGCTTCCCCATACCCACCGCCCTTCTTCATCACTCAAAAATTTTGCTTTGTTTGGGGCAGCAAGGTGCCCACTCTTCCCTAGATTACTTTGCAGGTAGGAGTTGCCACGTGACACAGTTCTGGCCAATGAGATGCATGCAAAGCATTTCTGGAAAAGCTAGAGCTCTCCTGACACAGCATGATCCCTTCCTACTTTCCCCTTTTCCTCCTTCCTGCCTGGGACGTGGATGTGGGGCTGGAGACAGTACAGCTATCCTGTCCCCACCATAACATACAAGTATACTGATTTAGACATACGGCTTTCTGGAAGTAGCTTTCTGGTGATCTAGGTTGATCCAGAGATAAAGATTAAAACATCTCAGGGATGTTTGGTTAACATATAGTAGTTCTCTCTTTTTTTTTTTTTTTTGGCCATGCCATGCTGCTTGCCCGATCTTAGTTCCCGGGCCAGGTATCCTGGAACTAAGGGATCAAACCTATGCCCCCTTCAGTGGAAGCGTGGAGTTCTAACCAGTGGACTGCCAGGGAATTCTCTGTATAGCGGTTCTCAACTGGAGAGGAAATCACCTAGCGACCAGGGAGAGTTTAGAAATGTGTGGCAATGTTTTTTACTGTCACAGTGATTAGGGGATTCTATTTTCACTGAATGGTTAAAAGGCAAAAACACATCATTGTCAAACCCAAGATGACAACAGTGCCCCTGTTGAGAGACACCAGTAAACTCTTGAGCCACATGTCTTCTGGGAACCTGATTGTGAAGTTCCCAGCTGTCAGCCAAGGAGGGTCACTGGTCCTTTCTAGGATCTCTCTTCTACCACACTCTCTCCTCCTATTTAAACCACTGCTCTCCCCCTTGGTCCTCTTGAACCTAGGGAGATGACAGTTCTGACTCTGCTAGCCCCAGATTATCACTTTGTCCCTAATGGCTTCTCTATACCCAAGTGGACCTATTTACACAATGCATTTATAAATCAGCTCCTTGAAAGGGACTAGTTTCTGTGTGCTATCATCTTCATTGGGATCTGACTGTGACGGCTATCTTTTCCTGTCATATTTGTGATTTGTCTCGATTGTAGTTTCCTAGAGATTTTGTAATTCTAGATTTAGTTTTATGTTAAGTTACAGAAAGCTGTTGAATAGAGTTATCTTTTTCCTTTTTTGATAGCCTCTGAGGGAGCAAAGCTGCCATTTCCTTTTGTAATTTAAGCATCATTGAGTATTCTTGTCTTGGTGGAGTAGCCTTTCCCTTGGTGGAGTAGCCTTTCCCTTCCCTTCTGTAAGGTGGTCCCAATAGCACCCAACAGAAGATGCAGTTTCCACATTAAGTGGTTTGTAAAAATACATGTCCTGAAGAAATTCCTAAATAAATGCTCAGTAAGACCCTGACATTCTGTAGCAGAGAGTATGGAAGAGTCAGTTTGAACCTAAAAAAAAAAAAGTAAGGTTAGATTTTTCTAGTCAACCATGTAGGTCTTAAAAAATGTCCACATTGGGGACTGACTCTTCCCCCCATTAGCGTGGTACTGGCCACTGAACAGAAGAGAAGCCCTGGCTCACACCTGGCTCTGGCCCTAGCCCCTCCATCTCCAGCCCCACCTCCTACCAAGGTGATAGCTGCCAGCACACCCTGGGGAAAGATGTAACTCGTGATCACTTCAGATACAGTTCTCCCACCAAAGCCACTGGGTAGACTGTATAGGGATGCTCTCACACAAGGACACCTCTTCAAGACTGGGATGGGTAACTGTTTCATCAAATTTCATTGAGACAGAGAAAGTTAAGCAAAATGAGAAGGCAGAGGAATTTGTTTCAAAGGAAAGAACAAGGGAAAAAAAACCTGACAAAACAACTAATGAAACAGATAATTTATCAAATAAAGAGTTCAATCAAGGCTTTAAAAAAACAACGCTACTGTGCTATGAAATTTTGATAAAAGCGTTGTTTTAAAAGTACTTAAGTGTTTATCAGTGTTTAGGTGTACAGAATTGTGAAAAATCACTGATGGAGTATTTTTGAAAGATGATGATAAAAGTAATTGTTATTATTATTGTTAACTATAATTGCAGCTTAAAATAGTTTATTGTGTTACACCCTCTACTAAGCAATTAACAAATCTATCGTTTTATTATAATTTGTTAAAAGTTCCCGAGAAATAAAAATTAAACTTGATAAATGTAAAAAAAAAAAAAAATGTCCACATGGATGGAACTGAATATAAGAAGGAATAAAGCTTTTCTTTTCTTTGATGACTCAAGATCAGCAGAAACCCAGAGTTCCTATTTTAAACACTTTACAAACCCAACTATAAATGGAGACAGTGACTGAGCAACTGAGCTAATGACAGGCATACTCTGGGCCACAGCTGGAAAGGAGTCTGCCCCAAAAACAGATACCTCAAAAGTCACATACTTTGAAGATGAAAACCAATCACTTTCATAAAGTAAACAAAAAAGAATGCAGACCTAACTCCTTAGAAGCAACTTTCTTCAACAAATTTCTTTCACTTTTTCTTTCTTGGTGAACTTACACACATGTGCACACACATTCACTACTTACAGATTCCTAAAGTCTTTGAAGGAAGGCATCAGGGAGCAATTTCAGGAGCCATTGCTATCTTCTAGGAAATATCTCCCTAGATGAGAAGGTTTCTCACAACTTTATTATGAATTCTGCTATGTATGTGCCGGCATGTTTCTGAGTATTTTCTATTTCAAAACTACGTGTGTGAAAATAGCACATTTAGCTCTATTTTTTTCCTTTGCAATTTTAAATTCTTTACCTCACTGGAGGTGGAAGGGGTAAAGAACAGGAATCATTTTAAAGCATACTTATTTATGTTCTTGATGATAGAAGAAAGCTATGGCAACACTTTCTTGGCCCACATATTCAATTAAATACACAGCGAATCTTTTCTACTTACTGGATTAGTAGGCACTTCCAAATATTTATTTTTGGCATTTCATTTCTTTTTTGTTCTTTGCAAGAATTCTTGAAGTTTTATCATGATTTAACATTTTCATTTTGAAAAACAGGCACATTTTAAAAATTACACTCATACAGATATATATATACATATATACATATTTTTTTCCCTGAGACTTGAATATCTCTGTAGCAGTGTTTTTATGTGGTTATTCTTCCATTAATTATTTTCTAAGCATCTTCAACATGGAAAGCTCAGCGAGGTTAATGGGAGGAGGACAGTGTCCCAGGATGAACAGCGCATGTCTTCCTGTCCCCCAGGAGTTTGTATGTAGTCTGGTAGAGGGACTGATCAATTACTGTTTGAACGGATGTCTCCACTACCAGGCAGAACTGGCTGTGGCCATGAGACAAGAACAGACAAGGAGCTGTAAGAGCACCTCTCGTGCTCACCTTTGGGAGCAGGCCCTCAACTTCCTTTCTGCCCAACTCAGAATAACATCTTACATCCCTATATCCCTCTCACCGTTGACCCGCCCATTCCCTGAACACACCCTGCATGTACGTACACGTACGTACACACACACACACGCACACACACACACGCACACACACCCCAAATCTACTATTATGTCTTCTATATAAGCCCTGATTACTTCTGGCACCCCTATACTTTACCTCCGTCTCACTTTCTCTCTCCTAGTTCTGGCTCCTATCATCACTTCTCAGAGCTGTTTACTGCCATGATCTAACCTCACTTGTCTCTCATATCTCCTCCTCAGTACTGTCACAGTGATCTCTCTAACGTGACTATCTGATCCAGGCTCTCTGCTGATGCAAATCTGCCAATGACTCTGCCTTGTGTGGAACTCTTTTTATCATGGTGTACTCTCTCTCCCTTTTTTAAATACACTTTATAAGGACTTTCCAATCTAGCCCTTGCCTTTCTGTCTAGACACCTCCTTATTTCCTATATTAGTCACAGCATATTAAGCCTAATAGGCTTATGTAGAGATGGGAATAGACCATACACTCATGTGTATACTCATATCTGTCCACCAGCACCTCCCTCTATAGAGTCTATGATTTGTTCTTTATGACTCTCCTTCATGTTTCTCATCTGCAGCTCAAACAGCCATCTTCTGCCTGGAAGTTGCCTACTGATTCGTTAAGTCTCTGATCAAATGGTGCCTCTGCTGTAATGTCTTTCCAGAAGTCTGGAGACATCCATTCAACAGTTACTATGTATTAGCCCCTATACCAGACTATAAACTGCTGGCGGACAGGGAGACATCCTATCCTCTTCCCATTAGCCTAACAGAGCTTTACATGTTGAAGATATTTACAAAATAATTAATGGAAAAATAAAAACATAAAAAGACATAAAAATCCCCTGGAAGGATTTGGGGGTTTTTCTATGGTCCTCTGGCTTTACCACCAATGGGCTTTGTACATACCTCCATTAAAGCAAATACCTTACAGGGTTTTCATAACTGACTTGCATGTTTTATAAGTTGGGAAGAAGTCAAACTGTAAGCTACAGAAAATCAAATTAGCACGGTCATAGATAGAAATTTGTCTTTTGTAATAGAAAGGGCAGCCAAGAACCACTATGTCTGTTCAACAGTGACAGCAAGGACCCAGGCTCTTGCTAGCTTTCTGCTAGAAGTACTTTTCCAATCTTTCTATAGAAGTGCTACTGACAACATTAGTCAACATATTGCCCAATCGCCCCTGAATAAAGATCCTTTTTATCTGACACAGGACCTCCTCTCCTCTATTAACTCTCTCCAGGACCACGCCCACAACTTGAAATAGCTCCTATGTATGATGACTCTCTTGAAGTTCTCTCTCCAGAATCCATCTGTACCTGAAATGCTAGACCCCAATATTCAACTGTCTATTTCATGTGTTTACTCGGATGTCTCATTCGCTCTTCAGGCTCAAGATGTTAAAAACTGTTTTATCATCTCCCTTGAATCTGCTTTTCATGCCTTTCATCTGGTTTTCTCATCCACCCCAGCACTGTTCGAATGAGAACACTAGGAGTCATTCTTCAGCCTCTCCTTCACATCCCATTCAAGTATCAAATCCTGTGGATCCTATTCCCCAAATAGGAATTTCTATATCTCTCAAAGTTGTCTGCATTTCAACCATTTCCTCTGCTGTAATTCAATTCCAAGACACCACCACCTCTCACCAGGAATTATCCAACAGCATCCAAACTGGTCTCCCAGTATCTATGCTTGTTCCCCTTCAATGAATCCTTCATTCTGTAGGAAGAGTGATTTCTCTCAAATACAGATCTAATCACATTACTTTCCTGCTTAAAAATCTTCAGTGGTTTAGTAGAGTGATTTGGACTCAGTCTATTTCTTCTGTCTCTCCTTGAGAGGTACCTGTCATGTTACTCTCTGACACTGACTTCCTTTCATATCTGATGTGCTAGACTCTCTCCTGTCTCATGGATTAGACCTCTGGGCCTTCCCACCTCTCTCTCGATTCTATGTCTAGCTAATTCCGAAGAACCCCTGAAGTCTCAGCTTGAGTGTCAGGTTCCTCAGTGAACCTTTGCCCAAATCCTCCGGCACAGTGAGCTCTTCTACACATATCACACTTGTGTATGTCTGTTCTCATAAAGTTAGAGATTGTCCCTTTTATTCGCTGCTGCTTTTCCACTGGCGTTTTCATATCATAGTACATAGTAGGCATGTAACAAACATTTGAATAAATGAGTAATGGTCTCCCAAGAAAAGTGCATTTCTCTTGTCAGATTACAACCAAATATGTAAAATATGAGCTATCTCATTTCTCTTATTACTTGACAATCAAGGAACTCTGATGTAACATTTTTTTAACATCTTTATTGGAGTATAATTGCTTTACAATATTGTGTTAGTTTCTTCTGTATAACAAAGTAAATCAGCTATAGGTATACGTATATCCCCATAGCCCCTCCCTCTTGCGTCTCCCTCCCACCCTCCCTATCCCACCCCTCTAGGCGGTCACAAAACACCAAGCTGCTTCCCACTAGCTATCTATTTTACATTTGGTAGTGTATATATGTCAATGCTACTCTCTCACTTCATTCTAGCTTACCCTTCCCCCTCTCCGTGTCCTCATGTCCATTCTCTAGGTCTGCGTCTTTATTCCTATCCTGCCCCTAGGTTCAACAGAACCATCTTTTCTTTTCTTTTTTTTTTTTAGATTCCATATATATGTACTAGCATACAAAAACAAACTAGTATTTGTTTTTCTCTTTCTGACTTGCTTCACTCTATATGACAGACTCTAGGTCCATCCACCTCACTACAAATAACTCAATTTCGTTTCGTTTTATGGCTGAGTAATATTCCATTGTATGTATGTGCCACATCTTCTTTATCCATTCATGTGTCGAGGGATACTTAGGTTGCTTCCATGTCCTGGTTATTGTAAATAATGCTGCAGTGAACACTGTAGTACATGACTCTCTGAATTATGCCTTTCTCAGGGTATATGCCCAGTAGTGGGATTGCTGGGTCATATGGTAGCTCTACTTTCAGTTTTCTAAGGAACCTCCATACTGTTCTCCATAGTGGCTGTATCATAGTGGCTGTATAATTTACATTATTTAACACATTTTTGACTGGAGGCTATTATGGTCACAGGCGTTAGTTTCTGCAAAAATCCCCCAGTCAATAATGTGTTCATGCATACTTAATTACAGTAATCTCATTAGTCTCTCCCTCCCTCTAAACAGTTTAAGGACTTTACCTTTTGAATTTATTAACACTACTATCTTTCAAAGAAGCATTTGAGGTGCTTATTTTCATTTCAATGGTCAGACTGTATATGTAAATTCTACTTGATGCCAGCTCAAACTCCTACAGAAATAGTCAAAGGGCAAATTTTAAATAAAAGTACCATGAATGGGCTTCCCTGGTGGCGCAGTGGTTGAGAGTCCGCCTGCCAATGCAGGGGACACGGGTTCGTGCCCAGGTCTGGGAAGATCCCACATGCCACGGAGAGGCTAGGCCCTAGGCTGTGCTCGGCAACGGAGAGGCCACAACAGTGAGAAGCCCGCGTACCGCAAAAAAAAAAAAAAAAAAAA
>NW_006773582.1:1504091-1525158 GCF_000442215.2 Lipotes vexillifer | reverse complement strand
AAGAAAAAAAAAAAAAAAAAAAGAAAGAGACTAAAGCATTTTAAAATAATCTTTAACATGTACTGAAAAGAAACACATTTTGAATTAACTATCAAATAATTACAATATCCCAATCTCCTCAAATTTAATGAATCCAAGGTATTTATTAAACAAAAATTTATTGAAATTCTGCTCTGTGTCAGGCACTGAGCTAGTTGCTAAAGTCACAATAAGACAGTGAATCAAAGTCACTGCCCTCAAATAATTCTTAATTCATTCAATTTTTTGACAAAATTTGGTGTAATGAGCAAAAATGATCTCTACTTAGAAAGGAAACTTTCTAAGGTAACAAAGGGGGAAATATACAAAAGCTAAAGCCTGACATATACACAGCAACATAAAACTCAAAGCTCCTTCATTACCTTTTGATTCCAGCTATTATAAAGACAGGAAAACATGCTTAAGATGCTAAATGAAAATGTAAATATTAAATGAAAAACATAGAATGGGAAATCAATCATGTGTACAATACAATTGAGGCTACACAGAACGGTACTGCCATATGGACAAGGACCAGACAAACTATGGAAAGAGAGATGGTTGATTTGTTAGAAGATAGGGTCACAAATATTTCCACTTCAATTTTCTTTTCATGACAACTGTTTCAAGTTATTTGAACAAGACCTGATGACCATCTGTCACTTGTAGTTATGTATTTTATCTGTATATCACTGAGGCAGTAAAAACAAATTAAAATACCTACTGGTATCTTTAAAAAGATGTATAATAATAGCAAACACGTATGTAACATTTACTTTCTGTAAATATTTTGTATTCAATGCAGTTTATACTTACTCCTCACAAGTACCCTTGAGACAGAAACTACTACTTACCCCTATTTCCCAGATGAAGATACTGAAATACAGAGAAATTAAGTAACTGCCCAAGGTTACACAGCTAGTCAGATCCAGGACTCAACCCAGGTAGCCTATTCCATAGTTAGAAGTTTTAAAAACAATTCTACCTCTCTCGGGTAAGGAAAAAGTAAAATAAACCACATACGAGAAATTCACAAAAACAAGAGGCCTTCTCAGTTTATGTGGGTACAGAAAAATATTTCTCTCCTAGAAGAAAAATAATGGAGTAAGTAGGACAACAGACAGCAAGTGACACTCAGTGTCGTTATCTGGGAAACAATAGAGTGACATGAACTGTATACAATAAGAGTTCATAGTCTAAGGCAGCTGCTGTACTGTGCCAGCTGATTGCTGTCGTATAAAAAATGGATCCGACATTCCTCTTCTGACTTTAAAGCTTTGCTCATGATTGATTGATTGACTGATTGCAAACACCAGGAAGCCAAATTTTGCAACTTCCATTCTCAGTTAAGGACACTGGCAGATAGAAATATCACCAGGGAGGATGAGCTATTAAATTGAAGGGTCATGCAGTAGAGCTCAGGGGGAAAACAATTCCAGCTTTGCCACTATTTAGAATTGAGTGGCATTGAAAAATTTGCATTACTTCTCCAGACGGACTCATCGGAACAACAAAGAAGACCAGGGAATACTGTCATTTTCTCCTCCCATCTTTTTCTTCAAATAAGAGTCTTTCTATAACCCAAACAAGAAATGAGCTTCACGGGACAAGGCACAGAGTTGAGGGGAGCGTGTCACACTTCTTGTTCTTCTAATACTATTTATTCCTCTACAAAAGAAGTCATAAGGACATTCAAAATCCAGTGATTCTAAGAGTAAATTCTGAATACTTGCAGTGAGTTTTACTGGCCAAAAAGAGCTTGATCTCATCATAAGGATTCACACCAGGTAGGTACTTAACAAATCATGACTGGATAAATAAATGGACAGGCTTGGTGTTTGAGTTTATACAGTGAGAAAAAAAAAAAGAACCACGGCTTACCCATTTCAGTTATAAAGCCATGCATACGTTATTTGCTACTTGTTTTTTGCTCAAGAAAAATGACTTAACATTTTCTCCAAGGCCTTAATATAGAAAATAACTTAATTTTGCTTTCTTGAGTCCCTTCACTGATTATCTTCCATGATTCAGGGTTTAATACTCAGGGCTGCATCCCTCACTCATTCGAGTCACACCCTATCCGCTTGATAGATGACCCCGTGAGCTAGAAAACAACCCAGCAGACTAAGAGTACAATATATGAATATGCTACTCTACATTTAGAGAAGCGCTTCTCAAGTCTGACTGCACAACAGAATCATTGAGCACTCTTTAAATACAAAGTATCTTGCATTTAGAGCCTTTTAGATACAAATTATCTTAGACCCAGACACTTGGGGAGTGAAATCTGGAAATTAAAAAGGGGAGGAACAAATGATTTTTTGTTGATACCAGAGTTAAGAACCACCTTTTTCGGTCCTGTTGTTAAGCAGAATAGGGAATCATACCGGGAGTTGGGGGCTATGGGTGATGGGAGGCTTTTATCCCAATTGTCTTCAAAGGGCAATGTTTATATAATTTAGACTTAGGGACCAACGTGATATTTGTTTCTATAAACTTCCTATGGGCAATCTGTGGGTTAATTTGGTGATATGTATCAGAAGCCCTAACAAAGTCTCTACCTTTTAAGAATTTAACCTAAGGAAATAACCATGGATGTTTAAATCTTCAGATTTCAAGAAATGTTCATGGTAATGTAATTTATAAAAGTAAAAGATTATATGCAATTTAAATAATCAATACATGGGGATTGGTTAAATAAATGATGGTATATTCATATAATGGAATACTGTATCATTAAAATGTTTCAAAACATAGCAACAATCTAGCAACTCCACTTCTGGATATATACCCCAAAGAGCTCACAGCAGGGAGGGACTCTAACAAGCATCTGTATACCCATGTTCATAGCAGAATTATTCACAATATCCAAAAATGTGGGAGCAACCGAAGTGTCCACTGACAGATGAATGAATAAACAAAATGTAGTATAAACATACAAGGTTGTATTATTCAGCCTAAAACAGGAAAGAAATTCTGAAACATGCTAAAACATGAATGAACCATGAAAACATTACGCTAAAGTGAAATAAGCCAGTTACAAAAGGACATATATTGTATGATGCCAATGATATAAGGTACCTAAAGTAATCAAATTCATGAAGACAAAGTAGAATGTGGTTACCAAGGTGGTCAGGGGAGGGGGAAATTATTTACTTGATATGCATTTTCAGTTTTGGGGGGAAAAAAGTTCTAAAGATGTATGGTGGTGATGGTTGCACAACGATGTGAATATACTTAATGTCACTTAAATGTATCCTTAAAAATGATTAAGGTGGTGAATTTTGTTGTGTATATCTTACTATAGTAGAAAGGAAAGAAGGAAGGAAGGGAGGGAGGGAGAGAGGGAGGGAAAAGAAAAGAAAGGAAAAAAGAAAAGAAAGAAAAATCAACAATTTTATACATTTTAAAATCACATTAGGGAACATTGTTTTATATGTGTTAATCAATATATGCATCTATCTGTATCTCTCATATACACATACACACGTATAGAGCTAGAAGGATTTGTTCCCAAAATGATAACAGTGGTTAATTTAAGGGGGTGATTTTAGAGCACATACTTCTCCTATTTTCCAAAGTTTCTAACACAATCACATATTGTGAAAAGTATATATAGATTGTCCTCTGATGTGTGCATATATACATACATACATATGCATGTAAATATATATTTTAAATAATATATGAAATAAATTACTTTAAAAATTAATAGACACCAAAAAATAACATTGTAGTATCCCAGCTTGGGTGTGTTTGTGTGTACATAGAAAAAAAGGAAGGGACATAGGAAAAATTAAAAATGATTTTAAAATACTTTTTTTTTTTTTTTTTTGGCGGTACGCAGGCCTCTCACTGTTGTGGCCTCTCCCGTTGTGGAGCACAGGCTCCGGACGCGCAGGCTCAGCGGCCATGGCTCACGGCCCCAGCCGCTCCGCGGCATGTGGGATCTTCCCGGACCGGGGCACGAATCCGTGTCCCCTGCATCGGCAGGCGGACTCTCAACCACTGCGCCACCAGGGAAGCCCTAAAATACTTTTAAAAGGTTAAAAAATGGCATCAGCTGATACAATTAACAGAAATTTTTATTTTTGTCTTCATATGTTTTTGAATTTTCTACATTAAAAGAAAAAGTTACCTCATGAATAGCAGCGGAAAACTGGTGAATGGTTAAAGTGATCTCAAAGATTACTTTTGAAATTAAAATCACGGTATTTTAACTGGTGCCACTGAGTTCAAAACAGTGGCGCCAATATGGGGATGGGGACACTACTAATATGCTAATTTTCAGTCATCGATGGACACCTAAACCGCGCGCGCACACACACACACACACACACACGACAAGTCCCCCAAAGAGCTCTTGTCAGAGAGATACAAAAATGTCTTACTTCCGTGCATTGTATCAGTACTTGTTCACTTCACACTGCGGTGCTTTGGGAACACGCACAACAGCTAGCGAGGGGCTATTCTCAATAACTTCAGAAGGCTATAATTGAAAAAGCAGTACAGTCTGGTGTGGTAGTCCAGGGCAGTTTTTGTCTTAGAAACTCCCCACTTAATTAATTCTCACAGCGTTCTGAATGGTATCTGATACTTCGAAGACAAAGGGCTCCCTGGACAACTGAAGACATGGATGCCAGTATGTCAACTTGTTTTCTCAGAAATAAAATCAAGGCAGTTGGGAGCACCAAGATGCTGCCTGAAGTCCTCCTTTCTTAATCCCTAACTATTCAACAGAGAAGCAACGACCCAGGTGGGCCCTGTACTCACATGTTCATAAAACTAGCATGTCATCATGTTAAAACCAAGAAAGCCAGTATTTTAAGGAGTGTTTTCCCCCCAATAAACATCAGATAAGGTGGTATGTCAACAGTTTTGACTTGGAGAGGTGTCCAGGGCTCCTATTTATATAGATACCCATACAGTACAGAACACTTAGTCCCTAGCACGCATGGGACCCACACTGGATAAAACGCGATTGTGATAAGGGTTAATTCAATCTGAGTGTGTTCTATAATCTAGGAATGTGGCAAGAGAAGAGCCTACTCCCATAGCAAGTGACCTCATGCACTGAGTCATCCCCTCAAGGGCCTATGTGCTTTTCTCCAATCAGGCCAGGGGGTTAGTGAAAAGCACCTAGAGTTGAAGCACCTAGTCAAGAAATAATAAAACACCCTCTCTGTGAGAATATGATCGTGCAGGTACATTATTACATGACTGGTAGCACCGGAAGGTGGAATAATTCCTTTGGTGGGTAAACTGGCAATGAAGAGCCATTAAAATGCCCATAACTTACACTGATTGTATGTCTAAAAATAAAATATTAGAGGATGCTTGAGAAAAACATGGTGCATTGTTCTGACGGAATGTTATACAACTGGTAAGCCAGGAAACAGGTATTCAAAACAATGGTCTATAAAGAAAAGTAAAGTAAGAGTGCATATGTATACTGATAAAATTGTAAACCAGTAATATTTAAGGTTAGTAGGTATTTCAAAGACTTATAGTAATGTGACTGAATGTTATAAATATGGCCATACTAATTTTTCTCCCCTTGGTATTTTAAAGGTTGTTGATTCCATCTCGTAATTACCTTCAGCCTTTCCAGTTCTCACTATTGATGTGTTGATACCCTAGTTTTGTCCACCATCACTGGTGCCCTAGTTTACCGCAATATGTATATATACATATACATGTATACTGCATACATACACACACATGCGGATATAGGTATTTTTAAATATGACCTCTTATTGGTCACTGGTACACTCTGCTGCAGTCAGAATATTCCTAAAATCCAAGTTGATCGTTGCCTTCTTTTATTAAATCTCCCAAAGGTTCCCATTGTTCTTAGGATGAGGTTCAATTTCTTTTTCCTGATAACAGCCATCGCTTTGCTTTCCAGTCTCCTCTCTTCCTTCCCTCCCCCTGGGACTTGATGCTCCAGCCATCCCGCAGTTACCGGACTTGGACGCTTTCCAACCTGCCTCACCTCCCAACTCCTAACCAGTATTCATCCTTCAGGTTTCAAATGAATGACACTCTGGAAAGCCAGTCAGTCCTGAGTCCCCATGTCTCAGTAAGGTGTCCGTCACTGGTGTCCTTTAACAGGCCGTACTTCCCTTATGATAGCCCTTGTCCACTGTTTCGCAATTCCTTCTTTAATGTCATCTTCCCCTCTGGGCTTCATACAGGCAAGGACTTTGTCTTTCTCATTCAACATATACTTAATGTGCAGCAAAAATATACTCCATACGTATTTATTCAATGAATGAATGATTTCAAGAATGCATTATTGACAAACTCTACAAAAGAGAGGTTCAATGAAATAAAACAAGAATGGCAGTAGTTGGCTAAATGTTAACCACTCCAGACTCTTCTACTTTCCCCATCAGCTTTTTTTTTTTTGCCAAGTCACGCAGCATGCAGGATCTTAGTTTCCCGATCAGGGATTGAACCCACGCTCCTGTAATGGAAGCATGGAGTCTTAACCACTGGACCGCCAGGGAAGTCCCTTCTCACCAGCTTTGTGAAGCCAAACCCTTAGTTATTTACCCAAGAAGTATTTAAGTATGATAGAGGATTCTGTAATTCAATCTAATTTTTAAAAAGTATTCTGAGTTAGTTTATGCATTTTAGGTTTCTTAGCTGTAGGTAATAGGAAATGTGGTGAGGCTGGTTCAGTAGCTTTTGGTTATAATCAACTACCATGATAGAACCAACCATTCCAGTCTATTGTTGCTACTCAGAAGCCATTAAAAGACAGAAAGATAAATAAAACAGTGAGATCCTTTCAGGAAACCCCCAAGTCCTACAGGGGTTTCTCATTGCTGAAGTTTGCCTGTCAGGGTGGAAGTTAAAATGTGGTCACCTTTGAGACACAGTCTGAAGAGAGCTATCTGGTGCAGATGTAGACACAAAGGAATGTATAAGAAGAAATAAAGTTGACTTATTTGTATATCACTAAAATACATGATATTCTTTACAGAATCACAGAGTATTAGAGCTTGAAGGAATTTGAAGGTCATAAATTTCTACCTTCTCCTCAAGGAAACTAGGCTCAGGAAAGATTTGCCCAAGGTGATAAGGCCTTGACAGGTCAGAATTAGAATCCAGTTTTCCAAGACCACTGTTGGAACTCTAATACCAGTGTTCCTGCCATCACACCAGAATGACCCGACTTAGTAACAAGCTTACCAAAAGGCAACAAACCCAGTTTTGTTTTATAACAAAAGTGAACCTCAGTATATAGACACTGGGCAGTATTGCATGGAAATCACCCACGAGGCTCAAATGGGGACAGGTTGGGTTGCTGTGTTTTCATACAGGAGTTTCCAAAATAGTAGTGGAATTCAGTGAGGGAAGCCACCAGTGTGAGCAAGTGGCTATATTTGCTTCAGTGGAAACAAACAGACCCTTCGTTCACATATGTCCAAAGGAATCTGGGTGACCGAAAGCAAGTAAAAAGAAAAGGAATAGGTGGTGTGTTACAGTTCTCAGAGAATACAGTGAGCAAAAATTTGCTAAGACCTATTGAATATTTCAAATAAAATGCTGCAAGGACACCACATTTACAACACAATAAGCTCATAGCACAGTCACTAGATGTTTGCTCTGTTTTTTTTTCCTTTTTGCAGAAAAAATGCTCATTTTAAAATGATCACTACATTATTATGATTTGAATATACAACATCCATATTATATATTGTATGGGAAAATGAAGTTTCTCTTCTCCTAACATATTTGTTCTCAGAAATGGAGGCTGTTTGTCCAGTTGTAGACAGATAAAAGGGCTGAATCACAGAAGGGTATAATTTCTAAGGAGAGAGCACTTTTGTCACCACGTAGGAGAAAGGGTAGAAAATGTTTTCGTAAAAAGCAACTATTAGGGACAAATAAGAGCTCTAGTCACCAAACCTGTACATATCCCTTTATCCCTGTAAAACAAGCTATGAAAGCACATAATGACTAACTGCAGCAAAATTACTCACATTCTAACTTTGCACAATCGCTAAAATGGTTTCGGTTTTTTAACCCTCCCCCTTCAACAATTCTGTACTCCTAAAAAAATTTTTTTTCAACCACAGCACAAATGGTTATAGCAAACGAGTGTACCAGGCACATCTGCTGTTCCAGAAAGAATTCACTCTCCTGTGCCAAATCCACGTCTATCGGAAGAAATAAAAATAAATTGCGAGCAGGTTCAGCAAATGCCCGGATAAATCCCGCAATGACCACATGGGGGTAGATTCATTTCTGCCCGTTGGTGTGGCCAAAAAAGGGTGAGGCAATGGAGGAGCTGATCTGGAAGCAAAGGTTTCTCTCACTCAGTCATGGAGAACACACTTAAGGTAGCTCCCTACTCGCTTTCTCTAGACAGCTATTTAGGTAACAGGATTGAGTTTTTATAACTTCAGATGTGAAGGGAAATTGGCACAGTGTTTTCCAATATATGGATAGTCTCCTTAAAAATACCAATGACAAGAGCAACAATACTCCTGGTGTGAATGGCCCCCCAAACCACCCAATGCTATTCTGTCCATTTATATTTTTGAAAGCTTTGCAGATAGAGTCCGGATGATATTTTAGATCACGCAGTGTGGTAAATGTGCTAAAATATGAACTAGTAAAGAATTTGTTTTCTCTTTTCTAGATAGACATTGTCAGCTGGAAATTTGAAGATGGCTCATGGGAGGGACCACCGTTATTCTGGCCATGGCACATGGTGACCGAGCCCTATGGAAGAGCAAGGGAATGATGGATAGCTAGGCCAAGATCAGCGTAGCAGCACCGCTACTAAAACCCTTCAACACCTGAAATCCTACAAATGGCTGATAGAGTTCAATCATTTGGGGGCTCATTTCTTCAGTGGAACTTCCTTCCAAAGGTAAAATGAAGAGTTGTTTTATCCTTTTTCTTTCTTTTTAGCATTACAAAATAGAAAACAATAACAAATACAGATAAATATTCTTTGGGACGCAAATATAAATTGGGACACCAAGGTCTGAAAGCCCTGGGTCAAAACAAATTCACTTATGTTGTTCTTTGGGTCTCAATTTCCTCAATTTCATCTTATAAAAAGATGAGGGGATTTGAATGGAAGAATTCAAAGATCTCTGGTTGCACGTAGAGCATCTCAGGAAAGCCTTTGATCCCATGAACTCTGATACCTGAGGTCCTCTGTAATGGTGTATAAACTGAGACACTTGTCATTCTGATACTATTTTCAAGATTCACTTTGATACATCTCAAGATCTATATACGTTACAGAATGCTAATCCCCTTATGTTATAATGTTACAAGAAAATAAAATGACATAAACTTGTACATATAGCATGACTTAACTCCAATATCTGAATAAGAAAAAAACACTGAGTGGTTATTATTAAGAAAACAGGCATTTTTCCCTTTCATTTTGTTTTATAAAATGAATGTGTATACTAATATTTAAGATAAAATAGCTTTATTTACACAGAAAAAAAATCGTACCTCCAAATATCTTTTCCTTTCAGAGAACACACTGCATTTTCCCAAGCCACACAATAGCAGAGAAATACATTAGTTGCCCCTAAATACATGACTTAAGAAATTTTTTTTTTTTTTTTAAACAGTGTCATTCATACAGTCATCAACCATTAACTGACCAGCTTCTAAATGCCAGGAATTTTGCCAACTGCTGGGTAACAAGTTATGGTTCCTGGCCTCAATGAATTCAACTATAGCCAGGGAAAACAGGCAGAAAACCAGTGGAAACTTCTTAGATTCCCAGAAGTCTGACAAATGCTACTTGGAAAACACTGCTCCACTGCAACCCATTCATTTTTTAAACAGAGAGCTGAGTTCGAGCCAGCCAAAAAGCACTGTCTTAAGAGGCCAAGGGCCAGGGTCCTTAATTCTACTCTGTAACTACTGGAAGACATTAGGCAAGTCCCTATTTTCTCCATTCCTCAGCTCCTTCTGCCTCAAGTGCTGGCTAAAAATCCTTCTTTTTTGAACATCACATAAGCAGCTGAATTCAAACATCTTCCTCTAGCCTGTTCTTCCTCTGATATCCAATGTATATCAGATAAATGCCATCATTTACGTAATTCTTATGCACACTCAAGTTTAAGAACTGTGGTGCTAAACAATGTAAGTTGAGAGTAGGGACCATATTCTAATATTCATCTATTATCCTTTCATAACACTCAGAACATGGTAGCACAAAGATTAAGGCACGGCAGGCTATCAAAACATCATTGAGGAAAAAAAAAAAACAAAAAAATGAGAAAAAAAAAACAAAAAAAAATCACTGAGGAATTAATGAATTAATAAATAAATATATTTAAGTATGAAGTAACTATGAAGTTATCCTCTTTTTTCTTAATTTTGCGTGTGTGTGTGTCTGCCCTTGTGGGTTCTAGGTATCAACTATATCACTATTTGGTGATAAAAAAGGAAAATCACAGGAATAAAAAGAAAAATTACCACAAATGATCCCAGGCATCAGAGATGTAATCTACAGAGCTTTTCATTTTATTGCTAGATTTCTTCACTCAATACCCCAGTCGTTTAAAAAAAAAAAAAAGCAGCAAAACATACAATTTCCCAAAAGCATTGATCACAGATGGCAGGCAGCAGAACTATTCAAAATGTTATTTTACTTTATAAAAAGATAATTCAACTTTGACTATTTATTGTGTCACTCTATGATTTTTTAGTGATGTTTGAACAAAATAATATAATTCACTCTTGAACAAATTAATATAATGAGTGAATAATATAATTCACTCATTTCTCACTGAATGAGAGCACTAGGTGAGCCCTCATGTAAGTTGCAGTTTCCTCATTAAAAAAGTAATACTCATTGTAGAAAATACAGGAAATATTAACAAAATTAATAAAGAAAATGAAAAAATTCATAATTCAAAACCTTAGTGACAGTAATTGTAAATTTTGGTTAATTTCCAAGCTTTTTTTTTTGCTATGCATTTACATGTATATTTGTGTGTATGTTTGTGTGTGTGTGTGTCTGAGTATGTTTCTGTGTATGTGTGCATGTGTGCAAGCGCATGGTTAGTATGAGTGTTGGTGTTTAAATGTGAACACTGTTTATGTGCAGTTTTATATCTTACTTTTTCTTTTAATATATCATAAATGATACATTTAAAAATTCTTCAAAAAAGCTGTTTACAATGTGGTAACCAAGTAGTCAATCTGCTTTAACAGATATGAACACTCAAATGCAACAACCTCCTATTTAGCATACATGTTTAATTGCAAAACCAAGACCAGGACGGAAAGCATTAAGATTTTCCCGCTGTCCTGAATTATGTTGTATTTTCTTGACAATGTTTCTGATAACAAAGATTTGAGGAGGTGCAATGGTTTATCAAAACACCAAGCATGCACTTCTAACAAAATGTCAACTCCCCACCCACTCATTTCTCATGTATATCAGATGATCTATCAGCCACACTACACACATGCATTCAGACCCACGCCAAATACCTCAATGCTAAACGCTCTGATATTGAATTCCACTCTGTTATCTCAAGACATCTGATATTTGAGATGGAGCATTTAAGAGCATTCGCTAATTATTACTGTCATCGTTATCATCATTATTATATTCCTTCTATCTGTATAACAGGTAAATTGCTATGAAGCCACATGTAGAATGATAGGACCAGGACTGTGTTAAAGAAATATTAATCTAGAAGCCATATATTTATGAAGGGCATAAAGGAAGCCAGATGAGAAGCTATGGCAATAATCCAGGCAAGAAATGATGAGGCCCAAATGAGGGGCAAAGTTTGAAAGAAAAAGGCTCCCACACCATCAACTAGAGAGTTTATACCTGTACAAATTCTGTCCCAGCAATCTTTTTCTAGCACCTTTTATTTTGTACAATGCTATTTCCAAACATGAATAAGTATGGAGCAAACGAGATCCACTGGTGTAGCTGATTTGATGGAAACCAAGAAAATATAATTGAAACGATCATTGTTCAGACACCTAGGGTGTCAGAACAGAGAGAAACAGAATCATGGAAAAGGGCTGTAAAAACTGAAGGTCTCAAGTCTGGTAGTTAAAGTTAAGTGATGTTTTTCACGTTAAGTAATCCATAGTTCCTTTAACAGACTGAATGATTTGTTTCTTTTGGGAAATCCAAGTATTACAGCAGCCATACATATGTTTTAACAGAGGGGCTAGACAATTTTGTGGGGAAGCACAACATACGTGTCCCAAATGACCTAAATGATTTGACTGCAGCCAAAATCCAATGATATAATCTTGTCTCTGATTTGGAACGCTATCATCTGGTTGTGGAGATGCCTACAAAAACCCTCAAGGGGGAGAGGGAAAAAACCCAAATTATACTGTATCTATTTCACATACTTATTAGACTTTATCTAAACAGTTCAACCAAAATTGGGATTTGGCATTAGAAAAGCATGACCAATTTGGTTTTGTTAAATAAAGCACTAACTGATTGTTTTCCAGTGATGTCAAATCTCAAATTAAGTCTTAGAAGTCACAGGCTATTTAAGTAGAACTCAGTCCCAGGGATCTAGCAACACTGAGTTTGCATTGCTACATGCAGCTTGGGTTACAGCTGCCATACTCCCTCATCACTTCCTAGTATTTCCCAATCAAAACGAGGTGTCAGTTAACCATTTATCTCCTTGCTTGTACTGTGGTTTTTCCTCTAACGAAGGGTAAAGTGAAATACCTCGTTTGCAATAACTTGTCTACCTAAAAAGATGGAAAGAATATTTGCTTTAGGAAATATGGAAGAATATATAAATTATTCTTAGGTGTGCTCTATGTAAACAAGAAGCATCTATAAAGAGAAAACCTAACCTAAAAAGCCATTATGAAACAAACCATACTTTTTGGTCTGCTTTGATCACTTACCTGGATCTATGATGATGAAATTACAACCCTAGAATAAATGAATTATCATTTAGCAATGAGGAAACATAGACATTTTTTAAACCTATGTACAAGAGTGCTGTGCAATGCAACAAGAACAAGAAGCAGACATGGAAACACTGTGGCAAAAACAAACAAAAAAACAATGACAAAAGAAAGCAAAAATAAAATCAAGCAAAAAATGCGGCAAATAGTAAAACCTTCGTATTTTCAAACAAGATATACAAGCTATGCATTTCATGTCTTTAAGTCAAATTTTGTTATTTTTAATAAAGTCTACAGCCTTTAAAAAATCCAATAATAAAACATTTCCCAATAGAATTTGCCACACTATCATGTTTTATGATTTTATGATTTGTTTTTAAAATATAATCAAGTAGCTTCAATATCTAAAGATTAAACTGTTTTAAGCCTCACAAGTTATCAGCGTAAAGAAATAACACAAAATAACTTTTATCATGGAATAATGATAAAATAATAATAATGATAAAATGTGTGTTAAAATATTCTTTCAGAGTATAATATTTTTAAAGACATAACAGCAGTAGAGTTTCCAGAATGTAACTGTTGGTTTATAACCCACATGAACATCACACACAAAAAATATATCATTCAGGCACAGAGTTTCTTGTACAGTTTTCATAGAGTATATATGTGCATTAACTGTACATATAGTATTTAAATATTTTGTCTAATTATCCATCGATAAAGAACATCATTCACAGAAGTAACAGATCTGCTTTCATTCTCTTTTAATAAGGAATTTGTCATTCTTTTCCAAAACTGCTGAGAGCTAAATGAGGGAAGGAAACACAAGGGGAACTCACATATTGCTTAAATGGACTAAATGTATCTATTTTGGTTCCTCCTAATTTTCTGACCTTTGCCAATGCCCAGAAGCAATAGGATTAATGTAAAAATATAGAACACATCATGTACATTCAATAGTGTTTCAAATAAGATATAAAGAAAAGCACTCTTTGCTAATTAAATAAGCACAGCAGATCACAAGGCAATGGGCTCTCTGGAGTAGGGTGAAATTCATCACATGAGTTCCCTGGATTCAAGGAGCTGACATACCAGCAAAAGAGGCAAAATAACACTAGCAAATGCCTATAGCATAACAGTTGAGAATACTAAGAAACACAAGAGAAGTTATTAAGGTTTCAGATGCATTAGCTTCAAACTGGCAGGCAGAGAGAGGGGCTCTCTGAGCTGTCTCATGGAGTGGACACAAAGATGGCTTCGTGTTTATACTTGCACATGCCTGCCTTGCAAGAGGAGGGCGGATTCTGTTTCAAGCAAAAGATGTGAGCAGAGGCACAGACAAAAGGATAGGGCACACAGGAGAACAATCAAGTTTGGCAGGAATTTAAGAATAGCTGAGACATCCTATGTACCAGTCCTTACCTAAGTGCTTTACGTACAGCAGAGGGCCTGTTATTCCCATTTTATAGATGAGGAAACTGAGGTCTAGTGAGTTTAAGTAATTTGTCCAAGGTTACAGAATAATCTAATATTGGTGTCTGAATCTACACTTTGCGGTTCCAAAGTTGTTCTGTTAGCCATTTCTACACTAAAAGCAAGTACCTAAAACAAATCTGCAAAATTAGATCAGGACAGATTGTGAAGGGTAACAGCTGTCTTTAACTGTAGTTGACAACTAATCTGATAGAATTAAGGGACAAGTATTAGGGCAAAAGAAGGGCAGGAGTGGGACTCTCAGTGCCGAGAAAAAAATACGTTGCAAGGAGGACAATTACTTTCTGAAGAGAGACACTGTTGTTTCATGAAGAGTAAGGACACACACACCTCTGATGCAAATTACTTCTGTTTAGCTGAGGGTGACATTTTCAGTCTTGAAAAAGGCAGCTTACAAACTATTTTTTTAATTAAGGTCCTATCGTCATAGCTAGATACATTATTCTGTATCCACGTACAATCTCAGTCTAAAAGATAATATTTTTAAATATCAAAGATTTTCCTCCATGTATGATGCCGTTTAAAATTCTTTCCTCACAGGACACTGGGGGAATTTAATTATCATGTTAACACATTGTGAAAATTAAAACATCAATGATGGCCACAGAGCCAGAAGCATGACTTTCCATTTATTAGAAACCATCACAGTGCAATGTACTGTATACTTCTTGAAATTAACATTATTTAATATTGCTTGGGGTTTTTAGAAAGAGTTAGAGGGAGGGAGAGAGCAAAAAGCCAACAGATGAACTATTCCCTAAATATCTTAACTAGTGAGCCCACCGAAAAGCAAGAAATCTATTTTATTTTAAAAGAAGAAACATAATACAAGATCCTTTATTAATGTAAAGTCCTGAGTACACTGCAGCAGATAATTCTGGCTGTCAATCTCTTTATTTAATTCAAAATTCAACAGACACAAAGCACATAACCACTTTAGGAAAGGCTGTTTCAAAACACACTGCTGCGCTTCCCTGGTGGTGCAGTGGTTGAGAGTCCGCCTGCCAATGCAGGGCACGCGGGTTCGTGCCCCAGTCCGGGAGGATCCCACATGCCGTGGAGCGGCTGCGCCCGTGAGCCATGGCCGCTGAGCCTGCGCGTCCAGAGCCTGTCCTCTGCGGCGGGGGGGGGCACATCAGTGAGAGGCCCACATACCGCAAAAAAGAAAAAAAAAAAAAAAAACACACTGCTTTTTTATTACCCTATTACACAAAAATTATGGTAATTTCTTAATAAAGTTATGGAAACAGGTCGCATTATTAATTGTATTGCAAATATAGTATTTAATTAAAGATACATTATGTTGATAGGATTTAACATCTGGTGCTCAGGCTTTGCAGACCGCGTACAGTAACAACATGAAAATACTCACTATAAATGACCTCTTGTGTTTCAGTCCTCAGTACAGTCAACTTTCTTTAGAACAACAGTTAAGGTCTATTATATGTTGTGGAAAATACCTAGGACTAAGGGAGAAACTCATTTGCAACTGCCATGTATTACATCACCCAGTTTTCTGTGGGTCCCCTTCTCTTGGGAGACATAAACAGCTTTTCTATAAGCATGTTAGTGACATGGGTGCTGTTTTGTGGACACTCACACACAAAATTCAACTGTTTCTAAATTTTAAAACAGATACTCTAAAGACTTACATTAGTGTAACATCAAGTTTTCTTATATATACTTCCCAAAGTCTTCCACAATCTAATGTCAATTAGATTGACATATGGGAGTATATGGGAGACTAATGAGACCTAATTAGTAGCGATTCATCATTTACTGCACTTGTACTCTTGCCTACAGGGCTTTATTTCTCCCACTAAACCAGTCATATCTCATTACTATTGCTTCATGACTACATTCTGGTCTAAATTTTGTCGCTGGCACTTGGTTAAGTAAAAGATTTTTCCATAAAATCTAAAGAACCTTTTCCATTTAAAAATGTCAAGTCATATATATACACTACCAAATGTAAAATAGGTAGGTAGTGGGAAGAAGCCGCATAGCACAGGGACATCAGCTCCGTGCTTTGTGACCACCTAGAGGGGTGGGATAGGGAGGGTGGGAGGGAGACGCAAGAGGGAGGGGATATGGGGATATGTGTATACGTATAGCTGATTCACTTTGTTATAAAGCAGAAACTAACACACCACTGTAAAGCAATTATACTCCAATAAAGATGTTAAAATAAATAAACTAATAAATAATAGAAATGTCAAGTCAAAGTGTTCCTAACTTAAAAATACTACAGTCAAATTAAGACGGTTAATCTCAACAACAATAATAAAAACAACAACAAACGAGGTATTTTTTTTTCCTTCTGGTTTAAAAAGTATTCCAGGGACTTCCCTGGTGGTGCAGTGGTTAAGAATTCGCCTGCCAATGCAGGGGACACGGGTTCAAGCCCTGGTCGGGGAAGATACCACATGCCGTGGAGCAGCTAAGCCCATGCGCCACAACTACTGATCCAGCTCTCTAGAGCCCACAAGCCACAACTACTGAACCCATGTGTGACAACTACTGAAGCCAATGCACCTAGAGAAGCAACCGCAACGAGAAGCCCATACGCCGCAATGAAGAGTAGCCCCGGCTCGCCAGAACTAGAGAAACCCCACACGCAGCAATGAAGACCCAACACAACCAAAAATAAATAAATAAAATAAATAAATTTATTTTTCAGGTAGACTGCCTATTTCCTCTTCATTTTGTTAGGTCTGGTGGGTTTTTATCTTGCTCCTTCATCTGCTGTGTGTTTTTCTGTCTTCTCATTTTGCTTACCTTACTGTGTTTGGGGTCTCCTTTTTGCAGGCTGCAGGTTCGTAGTTCCCGTTGTTTTTGGTGTCTGTCCCCAGTGGCTAAGGTTGGTTCAGTGGGTTGTGTAGGCTTCCTGGTGGAGGGGACTAGTGCCTGTGTTCTGGTGGATGAGGCTGGATCTTGTCTTTCTGGTGGGCAGGTCTACGCCTGGTGGTGTGTTTTGGGGTGTCTGTGGACTTCTTATGATTTTAGGCAGCCTCTCTGCTAATGGGTGGGGTTGTGTTCCTGTCTTGCTAGTTGTTTGGCATAGGGGGTCCAGCACTGTAGCTTGCTGGTCGTTGAGTGAAGCTGGGTGCTGGTGTTGAGATGGAGGTCTCTGGGAGACTTTGGCCGTTTGACATTATGTGGAGCTGGGAGGTCTCTTGTGGACCAGTGTCCTGAAGTTGGCTCTCCCACCTCAGAGGCACAGCACTGACTCCTGGCTGCAGCGCCAAGAGCCTTTCATCCACACGGCTGTCAGCACCACTCCCGTCGCCTCGGGCTGGTCTCCCCCATTCTCCAGGCTCCTGAAAGCCTCTGAGCTGCAAACCCTGGTCTCCGGGCTGTGCTGACCTTTTCCTTCGCCACCACCCTGGACTCTCAATAAATTTATTTTTTAAAAAAAGTATTCCACATTGTCACGAAAACTTGGACAAGCCTGCACACAGCCACTTCTGCAGGTAGCAATGACCTTGCTCTGCTTAAAAGCAGAATGTAAAACTCTCCATACCTCATCCTGCCCCAAGGAGACCCCCTCCAAAAAACTGTAATCTTTTACTGCAAGATGCAGTATGTGACAGCATTTGGAGATGGATAAAGAAACTGTAGGAGTGTTACCTAATAATGCTGCTCCTTATGTAGATTTATATATGTATATAAATACACAGATATGTGTTTCTGTGTGTTTGCATGTATTTCACACACATTTAATGAAGGAACAGAAATAATCTTGGCAATTCAGATATAAAACAGTGCACTTACAAGTCCTCTATTTATTCCCTCATGAAATACTGATATAAATATACAGTAATAGTTAGCTGTAAATGGAAAATAGGTTTTCAATTATAAATGGTTTGGACATTTTCAACTTCAAAATTTTTACGTTTTGTACCCCAGGGGCAAAAGCAGTATTTATATTCAAACTCTAGGACAGAAAGAAGAATGCCAAGTCCCCTAGACTGGTCCATCCGGCTTATAGAAGGGATCCATTTCTCTATTTCACTGGGGGCCACGCTGCCAGAGTTATGAGAGAATCCTCTCTACTCCCAGGAGTCCATTCAGTTGCCAAGGGAATGGTTCAAGCTCAGAAGTCAGTCTTCAGAAAATAAGGAGCAGAAGAAGAAGAAAAAACAGGAAAATAACCCGACACAGCCTAACATAAAAGAGTGAACCTTCAAAGAAGTAAAATGTAATACAAAAAGGGTAAAGCCCGTGCGTTTCAACAACCCATATAAACTTGTTACTAAGAAAACAGGCATTAATACGCTAAAGGCAACAAATTTAATAAACTTCTAACAAGTTATTCTACCTTCTTGAGGGCTCTGAATTCTCTAAATGAGTCACTGGTTCTCTGTAGAATTATAAAAAAGTTGAGTCATGCCATGCCATGTAATTTATTTCTTTATTTTTTCCTTTAGGTTGCCAGCTGAAATGTGGGGTCCCTAGAGAAACGTTCAAATGACATGTATATTTGCCAGAATTCAGTGGAAAAGCTTTCCATCTCCAAGTCGTGTTGTAAATAAAACATGAAAACATATTTTCTAAACTCTTAAGGCAATGATGTTTCATTTCAATTATACCAAACAATTTTTGTTCAAGTTTTTTAAACTGTTGTAGAAATGTTACATGAATGAGATTTTTCAGAGAGGGAGAAATTTATATCACAGAAGGAACGCAGACCATCTTCACCAGTTTGAATGTTCAAAAAGAAGTTGGTTGAAGAAATCTGGGTTTGAGAAGTGAGATGATGTGTAGAGTATTAAAAAGTAAGACCCAGATATAGAAATATGAAAGAAAAAATTGAGGGAACAGGATGTAAAAATGAATAATTTAGATATAAAACATAAGGCATGAACCATGCCAATAAACAGACATAATTTAAATAGAAAATGTCCTGTGATTGTTTTAAGCCATGACCAAATTCACACAGATGCAAAAAGACCAAAAGTAAAAAACAACATCGAAACCTATTTTTTCCTAGTCTAAAACTGGAAATAGGAGCTTACTTTTTAAAAGGAAAAAAAAAAAATCCCTCATTTAATTCTTGTTCTTATCAGAGAACCTTCTTTGTCAGTTTTAACAGCAGATTAATCACTTTCACAACCTACGGAAAAAGTTTTCTGGAAAGCATAACAGCCTGCAAGTGTAAATGACAGTATTACTTTTCCTACAGCTCAGCCGCCTACAAATTCTCTCTCATCCATGACTCAGCATGAGGTAAAAGGAGCTAATGAAAAGGGCCACATTTCCTTTAAAATTTGTGAACTTTCTTTCAGCATGTAGAACTGCTAAAAAAAAAAAAAAAAAAAAAAAAAGCTCCCCAAAAGCTCAACAGGAAAGTGAAGCTGCTCTCCCATGAATCCCTGTCAGTTATATACCTAGGAACTTCCTTCCAAGTAATGCTAAAAGTAGGTTTGTCGTTACCCATCCAAGGCCGAATGTTATAATCTATTGGGGATTTAGTGTAAACACATCTCTGTATTACATTTATAGGATTCTGGGGAGAGGATAAAAATGTTGCTATGCTGAAACCAAGATTTCAAAAGGAAAGACAGAAAACATAGAACTTCGTGGTCAAGACAAGGGACTTGTCCTGGGGCTTTCCCTCCTAGCAAAATACCACTTGATTTGATTGTGTAAACAGCTCTCTAGAAGCAGTCAGGTTCCTAGGGAGCCACCACAGAGGTAGGAGAATTATATTTTTTGGCATGTTTCCTCCCACAGAAGGAACAATGTGATCACTTTGTTGGAAACGTAAGTGAATTAGTGAGAACATCTTGTGAACATTCATCAAATATTCACTGAGTGCTCAAAGTTTGCTAGACACTGTGCTAAACACTGGACAGCAGGGACAGGAAGCTAATCAAGATGGTCAAGGTCAGTAGTCAATATCTGCACAGAACTTACAGTGGGTGGACACTGGATGATCGAGTGGGAGGAGAAGGCAGTGAGTAAATGAGCAATCACAGGACAGGACAGAAAGTATGTGGATTCGGAAGTTCAAGGAAAAAAGATACAGCAGCACATAGCAAGAGCACCCAAACAACATAAGAGCAGAGGGGGTTGCTGAACAATTTCTCAAAGAAATGACATCTATGTTGAGACATGGCAACAGAGGGCTGGGAGCATGGATAGTGTTCAACACCCTTGGGGATCTGAGAGAAGCCCAGTGAGGCTTCATGGAGCATAAGAGGGGCAGTAGTAAAAGAAGTCAAAGGGCATAAAATATCTTAAAAAACAAAAAAAAGTAAAGAAGAACAAAACAAAACAAAAACAACCCTGCTATCACTATTCCTGTTTTACATATGGGAAAAAAACATTAAAACTGGTTACTTGTCCAAGATCACATAGCACATAAGTGAGATTCAAACTCATTTCTATTTGATTCCAAAGTCTGTTTTCTTAATCATTCTGTTATACTACTGGGCTAAAAAGATAAGGCATTAGGGGAATTGTACAGTGAGATCTGCATTTTAGGAAAAGACTAGGTGGCAGGCAAGGGGCTACAAGGAAACCAGTTAGGAGTGTAGAGCGAATGCCATACATATGTGGTACATGTGAGATCCCTCAGAGGCAGTGGAGATGTAGAGAATTAGAAAGCATGTTTAGGAGGTAAAATTGACAATAAGGGAAA
>NW_006773582.1:1494242-1504081 GCF_000442215.2 Lipotes vexillifer | reverse complement strand
GAAAGAGAGGAGTGTAGAAATAGTACCCAGATTTCTGGCTTAGGAAAATGGTTAGATGGTGACACCATTAAATTTAACAGCACAAGAGGAGAAGGAAATCCAGGGAGAAGTTGATGAATTTATTTTGGACATGTTGAGACTAAGTTTTCTGTGATATATACAAATGCACCTGGCTGACAAGCACTTAGGAAGGTCTGGATCTGAAGTGCTAGAAAGCTTGCTGAGACACATCTATATAACAACATTACAGCACAGGTATTTGAGGCCACAGAATTGAGAGTTTCCAAACCAAATTGGGAAGCAGAACAAGAACAGACTCCAGGAAAGATGTCCCCCACCCCTGGTCCCCGTCACCACCACCACCAAAGAAAACCAACCTTCTGGCAGAAGATGAGCTAAGGAGATCCTTAAAAGTGGAAGTGTTCAGAAAAGGAGGCAGAAAAACCAAGAGAGCATGGTATGTAAAAACCTAGGAAAGTTGGCAAGGTGGCCTAAGTGCTGCAGGTTGAAACAGGGCAGGTACACAAATGAAACTCTGGGAAAAGCCAACTGAAAGAAAGTCAACAGCGGGAAGAATGGGCTGAAGTATTGAACCATAGAATCTAAATTGGATAAGAAGAAATACAGTCAGGGACTGATGGGGAAATAGAAATAAAGATAATGGAAGGCAAAGATGCTGAAGAAGAGTAGAGTATGTATGAGTTGTCTAAGAGTTAGAAGAATACAGGGTTGTGGTTTTGTTTTGTTTTGATTGTTTGATCAATGAACAAGGCAATAATAATATCCAGGTTGTAACCCTGGGATCGGTGGCTACAGTTGAGTGGAGATAAGAGTCACAGGAGACGTGAGATCAAGGGACTGAGAAGCCAGCAAATTAAGCCCTGAAATCTTCCAACAAGGCTACAAGCCTGCATCCAGAGGAGAGACAGTGAGCCATTTGCCAAGAGGTCAGTGAGTGACAGCCAAGACCAGGAGACAAGGGGATGATAGCAATGTGGAGGAAAAAGCATTTTAGCCAAATGCTTTCAACTCTGAAGAAGCATATAAACATGTTATGAAGTTGTATCAATAACTCAATACAGAACGCAAAAGAAACTACAATCAACTCTGATGTTTGGAACTTAGAACTAACACAGAGGAACTATTTGACAAGCAACAGTTCTACTCCCAGAGCAGGTAGGCAAAGCCTTTTCAGGTCTCCACATGCATGAGGTAGAACACTAGTCTGTCCACATTTACTGCCCCATATATCTATCATCACTCCACCACCAATTCCGATGATGCTGCTGTGATTCTCAAGCCTCCTCCTGCACCTTTCCTGCTTTCCCTGCTTCTGGTATCAGTGCACATGGCTTCGCTACCACAGATTGATCTTTTGTAGAAAATAGCTAGCCTTCTGTGATGATCAGTTTTGTGTGTCAATTTTGCTAGACTACATTCTCACCAGTTATTGAATCAAGTACTAATCTAGGTAGGGCTGTGAAGGCATTTTGTGTAAGTGATTAGAGTCCATAATCAACTGACTTTAAGTAAGGGAGATTATCCTAGATAATGTGGGTTGGCCTGATTGAAAGTTGAAAGGCCTTGAGAGCAAAGCAGAGACTTCTTTAAAGGAAAAGAAATTCTACCTGTGGACAGTAGTGTCAGCTCTTGTAGCAAAGTTCCACCCTGCCCTTCCTAACAGCCTACACTACAGATGTTGGATTGCTGAGCCAGCCCACACAATCACATAAGATAATTCCTTGCAATGAATCTCTTAATATTTATCTCCTACCAGCTCTGGTAAAACATTGACTAATATACCTTCCATAAGCATCACCAGTCACACTGGTTGATCTTTAACCAAACAACCATTCATAAGGTCTGCCAAAGTTGTTGCAAGACTCTATGTAGGGATTGGTTCAAGATGGCAGAGCAGAAGGATGTGCTCTCCCTCCCTCCCACGAGAACACCAGAATCACAATTAACTGCTGAACAATCATTGACAGGAAGACACTGGAACTCACCAAAAAAGATACGCCTCAGAACAAACAACCAACAGGGAGAAAACCCAGCCCCACCCATCAGCAGTCAAGCAGATTAAAGTTTTACTAAGCTATGCCCACCAGAGCAGCAGCCAGCTCTACCCACCACCAGTCCCTCCCATCAGGAAACTTGCACAAGCCTCTCAGATAGCCTCATCCACCAGAGGGCAGACAGCAGAAGCAAGAAGAACTACAATCCTGCAGCCTGTGGAAAAAAAACCACATTCACAGAAAGATAGACAAGACGAAAAGGCAGAGGGCTATGTCCCAGATGAAGGAACAAGATAAAACCCCTGAAAAACAACTAAATGAAGTGGAGATAGGCAACCTTCCAGAAAAATGATTCAGAATAATGATAGTGAAGATGATCCAGGACCTCGGAAAAAGAATGAAGGCAAAGAGCGAGAAGATGCAAGAAATGTTTAACCAAGACGTAGAAGTATTAATAACAAACAAACAGAGACAAACGATACAATAACTGAAAAGAAAAACACACTAGATGGAATCAATAGCAGAGTAACTGAGGCAGAAGAATGGATAAGTGACCTGGAAGACAGAATGGTGGAATTCACTGCTGCGGAACAGAATAAAGAAAAAAGAATGAAAAGAAATGAAGACAGCCTAAGAGACCTCTGGGACAACGTTAAACACAACAACATTCGTATTTATAGGGGTCCCAGAAGGAGAAGAGAGAGAGAAAGGACCCGAGGAAATATTTGAAGAGATTAGAGTAGAAAACTTCCCTAACATGGGAAAGGAAATAGCCACCCAAGTCCAGGAAGCGCAGAGAGTCCCATACAGGATAAACCCAAGGAGAAACACACAGAGACACATAGTAATCAAACTGGCAAAAATTAAAGACAAAGAAAAATTATTGAAAGCAGCAAGGGAAAAACGACAAATAACATACAAGGGCCCTCCCATAAGGTTAACAGCTGATTTCTCAGGAGAAACTCTACAAGCCAGAAGGGAGTGGCATGATATACTTAAAGTGATGAAAGGGAAGAACCTAAAACCAAGATTACTCTACCCGGCAAGGATCTCATTCAGATTCGATGGAGAAATGAAAAGCTTTAAAGACAAGCAAAAGTTAACAGAATTCGGCACCACCAAACCAGCTCTATAACAAATGCTAAAGGAACTTCTCTAAGTGGGGAACACAAGAGAAGAAAAGGACCTACAAAAAAAAAAACCCCAAAACAGTTAAGAAAATGGCAATAGGAACATATATATTGATAATTACCTTAAACGTGAATGGATTAAATGCTCCAACCAAAAGACAAAGACTTGCTGAATGGATACAAAAACAAGACCCATATATATGCAGTCTACAGGAGACCCACTTCAGACATAGGGACACATACAGACTGAAAGTGAGCGGATGGAAAAAGATATTCCATGCAAATGGAAATCAAAACAAAGCTGGAGTAGCTATACTCATATCAGATAAAATAGACTTTAAAATAAAGAATGTTACAAGAGACAAGGAAGGACACTGCATAATGATCAAGGGATCAATCCAAGAAGAAGATATAACAATTATGAATATATATGCACCCAACATAGGAGCACCTCAATATATAAGGCAACTGCAAACAGCTATAAAAGAGGAAATCGACAGTAACACAGTAATAGTGGGGGACTTTAACACCTCACTTACACCAATGGACAGTACATCCAAAATGAAAATAAATAAGGAAACACAAGCTTTAAATGACACAATAGATCAGATAGATTTAATTGATATTTATAGGACATTCCATCCCAAAACAGCAGATTACACTTTCTTCTCAAGTGTGCACGAAACATTCCCCAGGAAAGATCATATCTTGGGTCACAAATCAAGCCTCAGTAAATTTAAGACAATTGAAATCATATCAAGCACCTTTTCTGACCACAATGCTATGAGATTAGAAATGAATTACAGGGGAAAAAAAGGTAAAAAACACAAACACCTGGAGGCTAAACAATACATTACTAGATAACCAAGAGATCACTGAAGAAATCAAAGAGGAAATCAAAAAACACCTAGAGACAAAGGACAATGAAAACATGACAATTCAAAACCTACAGGATGCAGCAAAAGGAGTTCTAAGAGAGAAGTTTATAGCTATACAAGCCTACCTCAAGAAACAAGAAAAATCACAAATAAACAATCTAACCTTACAGGTAAAGGAATCAGAGAAAGAACAAACAAAACCTAAAGTTAGCAGAAGAAAAGAAATCATAAAGATCAGAGAAGAAATAAATGAAAGAGAAACAAAACAAAAAAAAATTAGCAAAAATCAGTAAAACTAAAAGCTGGTTCTTTGAGAAGATAAACTAAATTGATAAACCATTAGCCAGACTCATCAAGAAAAAGACGGAGAGGACTCAAATCAGTAAATTAGAAATGAAAAAGGAGAAGTTACAACAGACACCGCAGAAATACAAAGGATGATGAGAGATTACTACAAACAACTGTATGCCAGTAAAATGGACAACCAGGAAGAAATGGACAAATTCTTAGAAAGGTATAACCTTCCAAGACTGAACCAGGAAGAAACAGAAAATATGAACAGACCAATCACAAGTAATGAAATTGAAACTGTGATTAAAAATCTTCCAACAAACAAAAGTCCAGGACCAGATGGCTTCACAGGCGAATTCTATCAAACATTTAGAGAAGAGCTAACACCCATCCTTCTCAAACTCTTCCAAAAAGTTGCAGAGGAAGGAACACTCCCAAACTCATTCTATGAGGCCACCATCACCCTGATACCAAAACAGACAAAGATACTACAAAAAAAGAAAATTACAGACCAATATCACTGATGAATATAGATGCAAAAATCCTCAACAAAATACTAGCAAACAGAATCCAACCACACAGTAAAAGGATCATACACCATGATCAAGTGCGATTTATCCCAGGGATGCAAGGATTATTCAATATACGCAAATCAAGCAATGTGATACACCATATTAACATACTGATGAATAAAAACCATATGATCACCTCAATAGATGCAAAAAAAAGCTTCTGACAAAATTCAACACCCATTTATGATAAAAACTCTCCAGAAAATGGGCATAGAGAGAACCTACCTCAACATAATAAAGGCCATATACAAAAAAACCACAGCAAACATCATTCTCAATGGTGAAAAACTGAAAGCATTTCCTCTAGGATCAGGAACACGACAAGGATGTCCACTCTCACCACTATTATTCAACATAGTTTTGGAAGTCCTAGCCACGGCAATCAGAGGAGAAAAAAAATAAAAGGAATCCAAATTGGAAAAGAAGAAGTAAAGCTGTCACTCTTTGCAGATGACATGATACTGTACATAGAGAATCCTAAAGATGCTACCCAAAAACTACTAGAGCTAATCAATGAATTTGGTAAAGTAGCAGGACACAAAATTGATGCACAGAAATCTCTTGCATTCCTATATACTAATGATGAAAAATCTGAAAGAGAAATTATGGAAACAGTCCCATTTACCACTGCAACAAAGAGAATAAAATACCTAGGAATAAACCTACCTAGGGAGATAAAAGACCTGTATGAAGAAAACTATAAGACACTGAGGAAAGAAATTAAAGATGATACCAACAGATGGAGAGATACGCCATGTTCTTGGGTTGGAAACTTCAATATTGGGAAAATGACTATACTACCCAAAGCAATCTACAGATTCAATGCAATACCTACCAAATTACCAATGGCATTTTGTACAGAACTAGCACAAAATACCTTAAAATTTGTATGGAGACACAAAAGACCCCGAATAGCAAAAGCAGTCTTTAGGGAAAAAAGCAGAGCTGGAGGAATCAGACTCCCTGACCTCAGACTATACTACAAACCTACAGTAATCAAGACAATATGGTCCTGGCACAAAAAACAGAAATATAGATCAATGGAGCAAGATAGAAAGCCCAGAGATAAACCCACACACATATGGTCAACTAATCTATGACAAAGGAGGCAAGGATATACAATGGAGGAAAGACAGTCTCTTCAAAGTAGTGCTGGGAAAACTGGACAGCTACATGGAAAAGAATGAAATTAGAACACTCCCTAACGCCGTACACAAAAATAAACTCAAAATAGATTAGAGCCCTAAATGCAAGACGACACTATAAAACTCTTAGAGGAAAACATAGGAAGAACACTCTTTGACATAAATCACAGCAAGATCTTTTATGATCCACCTCCTAGAGTAATGGAAATAAAAACAAAAATAAACAAATGGGACCTAATGAAAGCTAAAAGCTTTTGCACAGCAAAGGAAACCACAAACAAGACGAAAAGACAACCCTCAGAATGGGAGAAAATATTTGCAAATGAATCAATGGACAAAGGATTAATCTCCAAAATATACAAGCAGATCATGCAGCTTCCTGGATCCCTTGGAAGCTTCTACTTGTCCCACAAGAAGCGGGGGAGCAATTACAAGACATAGAAAGCCAATAAAAATGTCTTCATACTCTACATACAAAGTGAAGTAATTAAAATAAGGAAGAGGGCAGCAATGGGTAGTAATAACAGTGGAGAAAAACATATACTTGAGGCAAAGGTAGCAGGCATTACTGATGCAACAATTCTTTATAGGTTTTATCTGCCTATAATTATAAATAAATACTAAATGCTTTGGGTCATTTCTTTTTAAATTGAGAAAGGAGGGGTTTATTGAGAAAAACAATACTACAACCGTTATAGTACATGACTCTCATGAGAAATACGAGAGGATTTTTGATAAAATAGCTCTTGGAGCCTTGTCAGTTGCATTGCATATAGTATTATAGTTTGTACAAGCTATGGTTTGAACCTGAGCTCTTAACTCGACAGGGTCTTTAAAAGTATAATTAGATCCAGAATTGATATATCCTGACTAACTAGAAATACTATACATGTATTTTTTTCATTCTCTACAAATGAGATTGCTTTTGTTGTCATCGTTGTTGTTTCATTTATTTTAGTTTAGTTAACACAGAGACATGATGAACATGTATGGCCTTTCTGTTACGGAATAATCTAAAGCACAGTATATCAATGATGAAAGATCTCACTCTGACATCCTTATTTTACACATGATTAAATGCCAAGGAAGGTAAGTAACTTTTCCAGTATGATGGAGATTAGGTGAAACCAGGTCTAGAATGCAGGTTTTCCAGCTTTTAGCCAGTGTTCTTTCCACCACGCACTGCTGGTAAGAAAGCTTTAAAACATATTCACATACTCACCTCCACATCCCTGGTTTTCCCTAACTGTAATAAAATCCCAAGGGATGCTTTCCTCAGGATGCAGAGATTGCTTTGGCAACTCTAACCGCATTCCTGGAATCCATTTGCAAATGCTGGTCAGCAGAGCCTGCTTCATTCCCTTTTTGGTATTACTCACTCAGTAAAGGTTAAGTATATGTGAATTATCATAAATTTATTTTTATTCTCCCACCACCCCCTTTTTTTGGTAAGTGATCAGTGACTACAAGGCACAGGAAATACATTTCACTGAATGATTTTCTAAAATCAAAACTCCATCTGGGCTGGAACTGAGACAGACTTAGGGATGATCATTTATAACATTAATACCAGCTACAACAAGCCATTCAAAGATGATCAGAGTGAGGAAGGGGTCTCCATCTTTTCCTGAAAGTACTTTCCAGGCTGAACCTTGGCCACCACACTGTCTAGTGTGCCAGGTGGAAGAGCACACAAGCAGCTGGTGATCGCATTGTGACTCAGTGCACCTTGGGGAGGGGGGCCACAGGAGGAACTCACTCAGAACTGTAGAACACGAGTCTCAACTAGCAAGTACTAAATGTGGTCTCCTTAGTTGGACAGATCAAATTGAAAAAAGAAAAAAGTGAGAGGATAGACTACTAAAATCAGTCTCCTTAAGTGAGAAATAATATTTCCCCTTAAAAAATTCAGAGAGACACACAAACAGCTGCTCCCTTCACTCTGGATTCATACCATAATAACTAAAATGAACAGTATTACGCGGACTGACAAGGGAAACACCACACAAAGAAAAAGGCATAAGTAGAGCAGGGTGGTCCCGTAGCAGATATCTGTAGAGAAAAAGTAAAGTGTATAAGCTTTAGTTATTAGGACCCAAACTCCTGGCTGCTACAAAGCTAATGAACCAAGATCTTGCAAATTTGAAAAGAAAGGAAAAGAAATCATCATGGCCACTGAAAACCATAAAGGGCACTCAACTTGGACGAGTGCTACTAGAATCACCAGACTTGGGTTTAAGTGTTCTGTTCTCTCTCATCAGGATGGTTGGGAAGGAAAGTCTATTCATTAAGGCCTGAACTTAGTGTTAAAAATCATAGCTCTACTTTTGTTTTGAGATAGGTTCAATACCACAATGATATGTGGATACAAGGACAAGACATCTCCTCTCAAAACACACATTCTATTTTTCTAACACACTATATTTAAGATCAATATTGTTTCAGTTTCTATCCCGAAAGGTGCTAAAAAGGTGCTGGGCAGGGAGAAAAGAAAGGAAGAAAAAGGGATGGAGGGAGAGATTAGATAGATTAATAGACTGATAGAAAGAGGGAGACAACAGGGAAAAGGGAGGGAGAGGGGAGGGAAGAAAAAAGTAATGGTTTTAAAATTTTCCCCTGTAGATGTTTACTGTTAAAGGGAGCTTTACTTTGCCAAAATACTGTATGCGTGTGTATATACATGCATGCACACACATATTTATACAAATTTACGAAATGAGACATTATATATACATTTACATTTATATAAATTACACTATACCTGTAAAACCAAAGCAAAGTATGCTAATTATAGAAACCTTAAAAATACATAGAATATAAGACAGAAGTCTTATCTCCTATGACCCCAGAAATAACTGTTAGTGTATTTATCACTTTAAATGTTGTAAAATATGCATAGGTACTTGTATGTGTATGAAAATATATGTATGTCACAATCCAAGTAATATACAGATGCACATCTAATTAAGAGGAAATATAATAGATGTGGAAGTCTCAAGGGTGTTCTTTCTCATTTCACATGGAGTAAATTAGAGAAGAATTTGCTGTCAGGGAAATAAAAACAGAGTCAGGATTTTAGAATCTAAGTCCCTCCAGTTATACATAAGGAATATCAAAGATACTCTCAGACTGTTTTACACACCTAGAAAGTACTGGGGTAAGGAGAGAGGTGAATGTGAAAGATAGCTGGTAGTCACAAGAGTGACACTACTACCGTCCAGGAGATTAGCTCTTTGCAGTGGAGAAAATGCTTCACACTCATCTCTTCACAACCCAACATACTTATCCAATATTATTATTGTTCCATTTTTCTCATGGGGAAATGAGGCCTGAAGACATCAACCAGAGTAGTTAAGGTCACTAAGCCAGTAAATGCGGGAGCCAGGACTTCAGTGAACGTGTTTAATTACTGACAGGTAGAAGAGCTAACACAGAATGTAGAATGTTTTACGGAGACGCATAATTCTCTTCACCATTTTGAAGTTCTGCTTCTGGAAATCTGCTCGCTGGTGACAGAGTGAGTCATGGGAATATCCCTTCTCCAGGGGTACACAGTAAGATGCGGCCCCCTCTCCTTCCCTGGTTATTATCCTTCTCGACAGGATATGCCAACACCCTTTTCAAGACAAAAATAGTTCTGGCATTAGAACTTCAAGAACTCAGATGCAGTGTTTTTATTTTTTTTATTTTTTTTATTTTTTTTTTTCTTGCGTTATGCGGGCCTCTCACTGTTGTGGCCTCTCCCATTTGCGGAGCACAGGCTCCGGACGCGCAGGCTCAGCGGCCACGGCTCACGGGCCCAGCCGCT
>NW_006773582.1:1490198-1494155 GCF_000442215.2 Lipotes vexillifer | reverse complement strand
GGACCCCCCCGAAACGGGGCACGAACCCGCGTCTCCTGCAACGGCAGGCGGACTCTCAAGCACTGCGCCACCAGGGAAGCCCAGATGCAGTGTTTTTAATCCTTGTTTTGTTTTCTGAGATACAGAAGATCGACCTTGACACAGTATGGTATAAAGAAAACACCGGACTCCAAGGCAGGAACTTGTGCTCAAAACTCACCATCGTAACCTCACAACCCTGCAAATGAGCAAGCCATCTCTTCCAGCTTCTCCTTTACCTCCTCTAGGAAACAGAGCTAATAATAGAGCTGATGAAATTCACTGAAGTAATAGGTAGTGCACCTGACATAGGGCGTGATACATGCAAGGAAGTAACACAACATTCCACCAGCCTACCAGTTACCATCTCAGGGAGCTGACAGCCCACTGGCATAAAGAACATCACTTCCTCCAAGCTGGTGTCACTGGGGTAAGCACTGACTACCTTCAATTCTATGTAAATTCTCTGTATTTAAAGGAAACTCACCAATCAAATCACTGTGAGCCAAAGCAAATTCTTTGTGCATCAGAAGTCTGTAAACGGCCAAAGAATATCGAAGAGCTGCATCTTTTCCTGAACCAAGTCTGGATATAAACCAATAGGCTGAAGTGGGATAAGAACCACACAAACAGATGACCATGAGCCTTGGCCATTCAGATCAGAGTCCTAAATCAGCAGACTGTGGTGGGGTGGGCGTGGCTACTCAAAGGGCAGGCAGAATCCAGTCAGGCTTTTTCCATGCACTTCCATGCTCTCCAGCCACTGCTGAAAGCCCATGGTCCAAAAAGACAATCCTAGTGTAACTCTCAAGTCCAATCAATCACCCAAAGGAGCATTTTTTTGTTTGTTTGGTGGACTGAAAGAATGATTCCCAGTGGCCCTAAGAGGCAAGAACAACTGGTGAGAACCCATTTCTTAGCACCCTTCCAGCAAGAAGTCCACGTCATCAGAACGCTAATTTAATAAAACCGGAACGGTGGTGCTATAATTGGATTGCCATTCTAGCTAGTGGGTTTCCAGGGTAACCGTGTTCTTGACATAGATGAAATGCACCTAGTAGCACAAAGATTAAGGGTTTGGCAAGAGTCAGTGTCAAACAAGAGGTCAAGAATTCAGGCTGAAGAGAGCTAGCTATACTGAAAGCAAATTAGTGAAAGTGGTCTAGATTCAAAATCCCAGCCCTGCCACGTCCCAGCTGAATTCCGAAAAAAACAAAACAAAAACAAACAAACAAACAAAAAACCTTTAACTTCTCTAGGCCTTGTTTCCTCATCTGTAAGATGAGCATAATCAAGGCATCTGTCTCATAGGGTTATTACAAGGATGAAACAGGCCACTTAAAACAATAATTGGTACATTTTAAACTCTAAGTAATGTTAAAAAAAAAAAAAAAGCTATGACAGATGTCTCTAAACCTAGATATTCAGAGGCCTGAAAAACTAGAACAGTAATTTTTGTTCTTTTCAGTTTAGTGCTTTGGAGGGAAAGACCCTGAAAGCTTCCCAAAGGAGCCTGGAATGGCTTAAATCCACGTTGCCTTAAGGTCGTGTACATGTTATTCCTGCCTCCAAGGCCCTGACTTCTGGGAATATGCTGCCATGTCAGAGGCAACCCGGCAAGTCTTAATTGAGGAGGGACACAGCTTTTCAGGCCACAAATTCAGGATCGGGAAATCTCCCTTGCTTAAGGGGCAGCAGCTAACAGGAATGGCTCATAGCCAAAAATACAGCAGCCAACTTAGCATGCTTCCCCCTCAGGGGAGGGACTCAGCTGCTGTAAAAGTAACACTTATGGAGAAAACGGGAAAAGGGAAATTTTCCTTTTGAATGAAAGAATGCATTTCCGGGGGGCGGGAGGAGGCCGCATACCTTCCTTTGTGTCTGTTACAGTTAGAACAGGTATCTGAAGGTGAAAACCTAGAATTAAGTTCAGCTGTAAAACCTACCATGCTGGGACCCCCATCCCCACCCCACCCACCCATACAACAGGAAGTTAAGCTGGCAAAGGAGAAAGAGAGCCACTAATAAACGTCTGTTCTCACACTCGCAAACTTCCAGGCAACCAACAGCAAAGCGGCGACGAAGATGAAGTTTGAGAGCGAGAACATGTACGCACAAAAAAAGTTTCTGTTGTCCTCAGATTAAATGCTGAGGCAGGAAGAGATACTATTCTTGAATCAAGTGAGAAAAGATGGTAAAGTGTGATATTAAAATGCAGCACACTGGAATAAGTTTGCCTCTATAAAAACTGTTCTGTATGTGATTTAAATTAATGCCTATATTTGTTGGAGATAAAATTAAAATGAAGATAAACGGTGCCAACATATAACGTGTTTGCTGGAGCAATAAATAAGGCAGTGAAAGGTACTTTACATTTCAGTCACATCTATCCGAGCGGGCAGCTCACAGCATTTGAGGAACATTTGTTAATTGAATGTTATAATAGATTTGTGAGGCCCCCGGATGGTTAGTATATGCGTCTTTCAAAGAGACAGGGAGGTTCAACGACCCAGTGTCTTCTGGATGCCGCTCATTTGCAAGCCCAGGGCGGTCAGGCAGTGTGCTTTCTAGTTCAGCGGATTCTCTGCCTGACGGTCGGGCCCAGAACACAGAGCTCCTGGACATCAGATGTCCAGCTCTCTGTTTATTAACTATCTCAGTGGTGGACAAGACTGCAGTTTTAGCTGGGAAGAAAGGCAATAATTTTGACATACATTTTAACAACAAATCTCTCCTCTCCCCACCTACCTTTCAAGACTGTCCCATGAATGATTAAATACTGTCACATCATTTATCCTCAGCTTGAAAACTTGTCCATTGAGTGATGCCCTGTCTTCAAATCAACCTCTTCAATCCTGTCCTCCCCATGTCCTCACTAAGCCTGCCCAGCACAAAGAAGCCAACTAGTCACTGGCTCTCTGTTTCGTGAGCCCTGTTCTCTGAGTCCCACAAACCCAAGGAACTCAGTCTATGTTCAAAGGTCTACTTGATAGGTGGCCAGATTAACTTATGAAGCTAAGTCAAGCAGGATTGGGTGAGCACTGACACTTGTGTATGGATAACTGATAATTTGGTATACTGGGTTCACTATAATCTTCTATTTTTACATATGTTTGAAATTCCCAAATAGAAAAGTTCAAATAAGTCAAAGAGGGAACATTCACAGCAACGCTGGCGGCCCATTTACTGGGACAACACTCCTCTCCTGAGCTACTAGGGGAAGTGTGCTGGTCAAGGAGGACCCCTGGCTTCTGAAGATGAGGTTGCAAAAGAAACAGGGGAGTCACCTTTTTTGCAGGTCATTTTAGGATTCAGGTGAAATTTTAGGGAGCCTCAGGGATCGCTTAGTCCACTCTCTTGTTTTTCAGAAAAGAATAAATCTCAACTGTATCTTCCTTTTACAGTTTAAAAAGATACATTCAATTCCATCAATGCAATAGATCCTGCAACAGCCCTGCCTCTTCTGCACAGGTTAATCTACCGCTTTTCTGCTTCGGTTTCCCACCTGTACAATGGCGATCATGAGCATATCTGCTTCACAAGGGCTAAAGGACTCCACACCTGGAAAGCACTTATAATGCAACAGTTCCTGGTATATAGGAACCATTATTATTATTATTATTATTATTGCAAACTTTGTGGTAGTCATCAATGCTACTTTCCAATATTTCCAACTCTGCTTTCTGGCACCCTTATGGCTAGATGGAGCCATATGAAGAGTTTTGCCTGACAAGCTGTGAGTAAAGTCCAAATGTGTTACTTATAGGCCAGAGCATGCAATTGCCAGGTAAAGACCCTCAGAGGTCTTTTACTCTGGGATGGGGGCCAGCAGTGTTTGAGATGGTGGCTATTCCATCAGCCTGCAAAGAAGTTCTGACCCACAATGAACAAGTAACCCAAGCAAAAAAATAAGCTTTTTTTTTTTTTTTTTTTTTTTTT
>NW_006773582.1:1480663-1489383 GCF_000442215.2 Lipotes vexillifer | reverse complement strand
TTTTGCGGTACGTGGGCCTCTCACTGTTGCGGCCTCTCCCGTTGCGGAGCACAGGCTCCGGACACGCAGGCCCAGCGGCCATGGCTCACGGGCCCAGCCACACCGCGGCATGTGGGATCTTCCCGGACCGGGGCAGGAACCCATGTCCCCTGCATCGTCAGGTGGACTCTCAACCCCTGCGCCACCAGGGAAGCCCCAAGCTTTTGTTTTAAGCACTAAGATCTGGAGAATATTTGTTAGCACAGCATTGCCTGAACTATCCTGACTGATACTTCTTTCTATGGTTTACAAAATGCTTTCACTTCTATTATTCAACTTAACTCTCATAAGCAAGAGAAAAGGGCAGTATGTAGGTATTTCGAAGATGTGACTTTCAGCCCAAGTTAGTGCAGTATCCACTGAATGAATGTAGGCAAGTCTTACTGATATAGCTGCAAGTCAAGTTCTCTAGACTTTAGGTAAATCCAAGGTATTCTTTCAACACACTTGACTCAGAATCAAAGGGCTTAGGACTGTTAACTTTGACAAGATACCTACCCACATTAACCTCAACCCAAATACTAATTACAACTGCTAGCATTTTCTGAGTGCTTACTACAAGGTCCCATCAAAAAAGGTGTCACTAATTATAAAATGCACCAGTAGTTATTGCACCACTAGAAACAAAAATGCTGTGACTTAAATTACGACAGTGTTTTATTATTAGAATTGTTGTTATATGTTATTGAAAGAAATGTTTTAAAATTATTTAGACAGTTTTTTAAAAATCTGTCACTCCATTGCATATATACAAAAATATATAATACATGTGAAACGAATTGAAGCATTCCAAAAGCTTCTGCATATTCAGAGTCCAACCCTTTGAATCGCTTTTCAACGGAAAATCATGGAAGTTTTATGCTTTTTCCCATAATACTGTTCACTGGGCCATCCATAACAATGATAAAAGAGGGTTCCATTATCACCCGCAGGGTTTTCTTCCGAACAAGTGTTGATGCGCATTTGCAACAATGACAACTATGTCATTGCTAATTATTCACCAACAGTAATTAGTCAGCAATGGTTCAGGATGTGAATATGGGTTTTAGATTTGACAAAATATGAGTATGTGAGAGACACAGTGCTTTACTGATCTAGGTGTAGTAGTGTTTTACTCGTCGTAACAGCTGCATGAAGTGGGCACTGTATTATTACAGCCATTTTGCAATCAGGAACTGAGAGGCATGGAGACACCACCTGCTGAACTTCACACAGCTAGTAAGTGAAGGATTCAGAGTTTTGCTTCTAAGGTCGCTGCCATCTTTTGAGTAACTACTCTTAGCCACTATGTGGTACAGCTTCTCATTACAGCAATCAGATCAACACTTTTTTTTTTGCAGGGGGGTGTATGGGGTGGAGAGTGGAGGCACAAGAATTACAAACTCAAAGTAAGTGCTCACTTGTCTCTTAAAGTTTACACATTGGTCTGTTTTGTTTAAAGCAAACCAAAGGGGCTTTGGGACTTCCCTGGTGGCGCAGTGGTTAAGAATCCGCCTGCCAATGCAGGAGACACGGGTTTGAGCCCTGGTCCGGGAAGATCCCACATGCTGCGGAGCAGCTAAGCCTGTGCACCACAACTACTGAGCCTGTGCTCTAGAGCCCGTGAGCCACAACTACTGAGCCTGTGTGCCACAACTACTGAGCCCGCGTGCCACAACTATTGAAGCTGCACGCGCCTAGAGCCCGTGCTCCACAAGAGAAGCCACCGCGATGAGAAGCCCGCGCACCATAACGAAGAGCAGCCCCTGCTCACCGCAACCAGAGAAAGCCCGTGCACAGCCCAACGCAGCCAGAAAGAAAGGAAGGAAGGAAGGAAGAAGGGAGGGAGAGAGAGAGGGAGGGAGGGAGGGAGAGAGGGAGCGAGGGAGCAAGGGAGGGAGAGAGAGAAAGGAAAGAAAGAAAGCCAAAGAAAAACTGACCCTTGTATTACTGCCAACTTTTTTTTATATACTAAATGGACAATTTAGCAGATGTCTTGGCCTCCTTTTGGTTATCTTCAAAGAATTATTGAAAAAACCCTGCATGCAGCTCTATCTTTTTAAAATATTGGGATGTATGTGCAGTGAACACAGATATATAACATCTATACCTACACAGACATACACGCTGTAGCTCTTAAAACACATTTTACTCGCATTTACTTTTACTAGTGTCTATGTTTCTACATGGATATCATCTTTGGAAAGGCAAAGCAATCATCACTATTGGATATTTGAAGACCAAATGTGTGCTTGATCCTTACAGAGCATGAAATTAGACTTAGTCTATGCCCAGAGGGGGCAATCTTACTGAACAAGTATAACAGTTGATTTTTTTTCAGCAGTTCTTTGTCTCTTCTCCTTTAAAAAGGACAGTTAGCACAACAGAACAATTACTTAGAAGGTACTATACAAAGCTTTGAGTGTAGCTCTTTATATACTTATCAAATGAGTATTATAATTTGCTATAATTCTTCCTCCTGATTACATACGGTAGCTATTTCATTCTCTAAATAATATCTTATACTTTTTTTTTTTTTTAGAAGTTGGTTAAATTGCTTAGGAAGAGAATATTAGGCTCAGTTTCTTTGAAGGGTAATACAGTGGGAGTGACTATACAATTATCTCTACCGGGCTCTCACCCACTATACAATGTTGTCTACTATATCTACTGCTTTCCTGTTGGGAACTCCAGTTAATCCTAACTAACTAGCACAGAGGAAAATGAGGCAAGAGGATTTTATTTTTAACTTGGGACTGAGAAAATAAGAAAAAGAAATGCTAAGATTGATGAAATCTGGTGCATTTGCAATTTTTATTTTAAGCCATTTTAGATATATGAGCTACCAAATAGGTACAGTATTTCAGGCCGAACAGTTACTTATGTAGCAGCGTCCTATCCAGTACTCTCTGCCTGAGACCAATTGTCCTTTAAGCTACTGCACAGCTGGGCTATTTTATGTCTGGCAATTACTACTCTATTCTGGATGGGGAGTTTTATTTTATTTAACATTGATGTGGATTTTATCCTCAAAATGCCAAGCAGTCCAAATGCTTCATACATACTAGATTTTTATAAACAATTCAGTGGCTTCCAGCAGAAAGAAGTTTAACACAAGTCCTTCAACAAATACATCGAGATTTCTAGACGAATTCCATTCCCCAGTGTTGTTCAATGATGTGTCTATTTATGTGCCGGCATCTCCAAAAGACAAATGAACTCAAGTGTGGAGCCTGGAGCAGTCTTACTCATGTACATATGACTAATGACTGACACAGGGCTGGCACTTTTACACTTCTCTGCCCTAAATTAAGAACAGAGAACATTACTTTCATGCAGATGTTAGAAATTAGAAGTTCAAACTATGTTATACTCCTGAGTTACTGAGTAAGCCTATCAGATTGCTACTATTCAAAACAAACTGTCACTAAAGTGAAATCACATTCATTTAAAGACTGATGACCAGTAAAGCAGATTGGAGGTTACGTAGGGTTAGAGGTGAGAGTAGAGAGTGACTACAAACTGGTATGAGATTCCTTTTCAGGATGGAAGAAAAGTTCTAAAATTAGACAGGGGTAATGATTGCAAAATCACTGAATCACTGAGTTGTAAAAAGGACAAAACAAACAAACAAACAAAAAACTGCCCCCAAATTCCTCCTCACCAACACAATTACTGTTAGCATTTTTGATTATGCATTCAGTTGTCAATTCTTATAATTAGGCTTAGTAGCTAGACTGTTTTTGGCTCAAACACCAGCGCTTCCACTTACTAGTTCCAGGTTTCACCTCTCTAGGCCACGATCTCCTCATCTGTAAAATAGGGGGAAATGACAGGCTTCCTCATTGGGCTTTTGTAAGGATCAAGTGAATTAATACGTGGAAGTGACACAGTACATTCTCAATGAATGTTGGTTAACATTTCCATATCTCTTATTTAATTATAATTTCCTAATATTAGAAATTATTGAACATTGGTGCAAAGGGTAATTGAATTTTATATAAAATGTTAACTAGAAAAACCATAGAGATGACATACTCCTAAGTTTCATTTACAACCCTGGGCTCCCCTGAGTCAAGTATAGCCAGAGTTATCTTAGAAGATTAGAAGCATACTTCTGATTTCTTTCCTCAAATCTTCAATGTTCTAGTCTTCTCTCAAACGGTGGTCCCTACCCTCCACCCCCAGCTGCCTACAGGATGAAAAGCACAATGTACAAATTCATTGCACTGCACAGAATCCATCTATAAGCTGCCCTTCAGCCCTCACCAAAGTACTATTTTGGCTCTGTTCTTTCTCTGTTTCACTTACCTCATCTTCCAAGCCCTTCCAATTCCTTTCCCGGCTGAAAACACCATTGTTTTACACATATTTATTTCTACAATTGTAGTTCCTTCTGCCTGGACTAACTGTAGACTGCCTCAACAACCTCCTAGACATCCTTTGTGACTCAACTCAAATGTCACATCCTCTAGCTGACCTCATCCTCCTTTGTGACCTCACAGTAAGACATACCGTTTCTGTGAAGGCACAAGTTGACGGACTCTCTGACCTTCAGACCCAGCAGAAACTGTCCTTCCCACACTGTCCCCCATGCTCTAACTCTACTGAACTGCCATGGGTTACTTATGTCTCACCTCTGTGCGGTGGCACGTTTCTTTCCTCCTCCCTAAAAATTCTCCCTTCTCTTTTGTCCCCAGTCATCAACCTAGCAAACTCTTAACAGGCTTCTCAGATTCTGTTTAGAGATGACAACCTCTCAGAAACCGCCTCAGTTCTCCCAAGAATGGGTTTTCTTTGTCTCTCTGATGTATTCCCCCCGAGTACCCTTTGCTGACACCAAGTGTTGGTCTTTAACACCATACTGAAGAGTCTATTAAACAGACCCACAGACATAGAAAACTTATGGTTACCAAAGGGGAAAAAGGGGTGAGGAGGAATAAATTAGGGGTTTGGGATTAATACATACACACTACTATATATAACATTGATAACCAATAAGCACAGGGAACTATACTCAATTATTCTGTAATAACCTATAAGGAGAAAGGATCCGAAAAAAATAGATATATATATGTATGTATAACTGAATCACTTTGCTGTACCCCCTGAAACTAACGAACACTGTAGATGAACTATACTTGAATAAAACAAAATAAAATAAAACAAAAGATTCTGTTGATGGGGGTGTGCTCAGAGCAGGGGGTCTGAAGAAATGGCTCGTCTGTTTACAACACACCCGACAGGAATCAGGGTTCATTGTGACAAGGGGCACAAAACTTGTGGCCTTCCTATGAACAGATACCCAACACATATCCCCCTTTCACCTGCACGTGGCTGCTGGGCAGGACCAGTGGGACAGGGCTCAGTACTGGAAGGAAAGCTACAGTGTTCAGTGGGGGTGTTTGCCACCTGGAGCCTGTCCGGTCCACGTGTGACTGGGCCATGAGTGGTGTTACAGGCATAAAGACTTTGAACCCCTCCCTTCAAGGAGAAAAGAAAAATAGATTCCGTGTATATGCCATTTTGGAAAAGGCAAAACAATGGAGACAATAAAAAGATCAGTGGTTGCCAGGAGTTTGCGGGGGAGGGGAGATGAATACATAGAATACAGAAGTTTTTATGAGCGGTGAAAATACTTTGTATGACATTATAATGATTTTATGTCATCATACTATTGTCCAAACCCGTAGAACGTGCAACACGATTCACTTCATAAAGCGAACCCTAAGATGAACTAGGGACTCTGGTGATTATGATGTGTCTCTGCAGTTCAGCCTTAGTTTAAAAAAAAAAAAAGTCTTAAAAAGAATTAACACTCAGGGTAGACATTTTTGGCAAAACCTTTGTTTCACTTTTATATATGTATACACATTATATATGTGTTGTTGGACTGTGATGTAAAATGTACTTTTTAGAATAAAAAAGTTTGCAGGTTACTGTAGTTATACTGGCAAATAAAAGCACAAATTTAAAAGAAAAAAAAAAAGATTCTGTTGATGGACATTTTGTGAGAGGCTAGGTTTTGTAGAACTACTGTCAGTCTCTCTAACCTCAGCACCTAAACAGTCCCTGGTGCATAGCAGATACTCATAAAATAATTGTTGAGTAAATATATAATCATCTCCTTTAAAAATAATTTGAGTCAGGGCTTCCCTGGTGGTGCAGTGATTGAGAGTCCGCCTGCCGATGCAGGGGACACGGGTTCGTGCCCCGGTCCGGAAAGATCCCACATGCCACGGAGCGGCTGGGCCCGTGAGCCATGGTCACTGAGCCTGCGCGTCCGGAGCCTGTGCTCTGCAATGGGAGAGGCCACAACAGTGAGAGGCCCGCGTACGGCAAAAAAAAAAAAAAAATTTGAGTCAGTGAATTGTACGGTAAGTGAATAATATATCCAAACAATCTGTTGTAAAAAAACTCTGAGTTACCAATCCGTGATTTTCACTATAGTTTAACCTCTCAGTTGCTGGACAGAGGTCTTATATGCTTGCATCCCTATGGTGGAGCCTGGTACCTATAAGATGATCAATTATATTTAATTTCATGATTTAATAAAAATGAAAATGTTAGCTAGATTCTAAGCTACTGAACCACTTTCTACAACTGCCCGATTTATATGATGTTTCTCAGTAAGTAAATTAATAGTGATATCACAAATCATACAGCTAGAAAACTCATTTATTTCAACATCGACATTTTATAAATAAGGAATCAGGTGAAACAAAAGAAGCAAATTACCCAACATCACGTGGATAGGATCCCAAAAGAACGCTTCCTCCAAAATCACTATCATTAATGGTGTCTGACTTAGAAAGATGCATGTCACTGTTGAAGTCAGATCGAGAGTTATGACTGTAGACTATGCAAGGACCTAATACTGGTGCTAAAAGCTATTTTTAGAAATAATAGATCACCAATTTTTATATATGATCAGATTAAACAGGTGTTGATAATCATAAAAAGAGGAATAAATAAACTCTTCACGGCCTAGGTCTTTCATTTACCAGTTGTGTGTCTTGGCTTGACATCAGTCGTCATTTGATGGTCTATTTCAAGACAGAATTGATATTTCTAAACAGCTGATACCAAGAGAGGCAATACCAAAGAACCACCGAAGTGGGGGAAAGAAAATCACTAATGATTTCTTTCATAGAACAATTCCATACACTGTGAAAAGTTACCACTTACAGATCTGTAGTATCGGAAACTTCCACTTGGAAGAATGTAGGCTTTTAAAAACTCTCCAAAAAAAAAAAAAAAGAACAAAAGAGTGTAGGCTTTTAAAAACTCTCCAAAAAAAAAAAAAAAAGAACAAAAGAGTGTAGGCTTTTAAAAACTCTCCAAAAAAAAAAAAAAGACCAAAAACCTCCAAAACTCACACCTAGGCGTACGTACGTTTGGCAACTAGGTATCACTAGCGCTGGTACAACATTAGAAAACCAACTATAGGGAAAATCATTTCATAGCTTGTTCTTCAGTGTACTCATCTAGCAAAGAGGATAAAACAACCCATGTGCTTATATCCCTCTCTAGAATATAAGAACTTCCCTAAAGCACTAAAAAACATATAAGCTTATAAGGTATGATAAAGAATACCCAAATCCTTTGCTCCTGAGAGACAAAACTCAGCATCTTCTATGAAGCCTAAAACCACAGCCACCTTAGGACTGTAAGCATCTAGCCCCCCTGGTCCACCTGGCCCATTCCATGTCCTTAAAAAGATTCAAGCTCATTTCTGTCTCAGGCGCATGCATTGTTCTGCAAGTGCAAGTTCTCAACTTGACACTGAGCTGTCACTTCAGAAGTCAACTCCTCAGAGAAGCATTGCCTGACCTTCTCAGCAAGCATCCATTCAGACACTCCAATCTGTACTTTGTTTCCTGTTTCACTGTCTAAATTTGTTTACTGACTCGTCGTTTATGTCTTACTTTCCTCTCGCCTCTCTTCAGCATTTAAGGTCAGAGGAAAAAAAAAAAAAACCTCATCTGCCTTAGTTATCTCTCATCCTCAGTACCCAGAGTTTATATTATGTAGTAAGACTCAATAAAGGTGAGATAAATGTAGCATAAATAAAACAACCTAAGTTCACGGCCTAGGCCTTTCACTTACCAGTTGTTTGATCTCTGGCAAATATTCCTGGTTCTATTTATTAAAATAAAGATCAGGAATCATAAGCATATCTGCCTCATGGTGTAGAAGTCAATGAGATTAGGTACAAATGTCCTACAAACCACAAATATGGCATTCAGACAATGATAACAGTATTGCTCTGGAAGACCTATTATGGGTCAGGCTCTGTTCTAATAAGCACTTTACACATGCAGTATGATGCATGCATTATTAACATGCATTTTTTTTTTTTTTTACTGGTAAGAAAGAAGTAACTGGTTTCTATTAATCTGCAAAACAATGAAATCTTATCAAATCAATCACAGTGTGCTTATCAATCTCAAAGAAATTAAACCATGGGGAAAAAAAGGTGCTTCATAAAATGGAAGGAATATAATTTTATACATTTAATGCTTTAACAATCCTATGAGATGTCCTATTATCATCCACATTTTCCAGATGTGAAAACCGAGGCACAGAGAGGTTAAGTAGCTTGTTTAAGGTTACACAATGAGTTTTAATGATGATAAGACAAGAAGGACTCGTGAAACTCTGTGGCTTCAGCTCTCATAAAATATTCAAGAATTAGATTT
>NW_006773582.1:1445707-1480554 GCF_000442215.2 Lipotes vexillifer | reverse complement strand
TTTTTTTTGCAGTACGTGGGCCTCTCACTGTTGCGGCCTCTCCCGTTGCGGAGCACAGGCTCCGGACGCGCAGGCTCAGTGGCCATGGCTCATGGGCCCAGCCGCTCCGCGGCATGTGGGATCTTCCCGGACCGGGGCACGAACCCGTGTCCCCTGCATAGGCAGGCGGGCTCTCAACCACTGCGCCACCAGGGAAGCCCTGCTTTCAATTCAACCAGGAAATTTTCCTCACCAAAGTGTAGGGTGTACAAAATTCTAACAATTCTCATGGCAAAGTATTATGAAAATAAAAGTAGAAAGATACCAGTTTTAAATACTGAACTTCGCTTTCTTAATTTGCATCCTCTTTGCATTTATATAACTCAATTCTTACCAGACCAATTTGCACTCATTTAGATTTTGCTTTTAAGTTTTCTTAATCCTTTCATTTATCTGTTTTCTGTATTCGTAAAGATATGGGCAGCTATTCTGGAGATGATAGTCTATTTGGGTTTAGATCTAATTTCTGCCCTTCACTCTCCACGCTTTTTGCTCTGAGCTTAGTAGGCATTAAATAAATGTTGCTAACTAATTAAAAGCAAAAAAGAGATCTGATTTGGGATATTAAAAAAAAAAACCCAACTCAAGCAAATATTATCATGAGCTTCCCAAATACGATTAGTGGCAATATTAGTGTAATTTACATAAAGAGAGATCATGGCTTTTTGAACTAAAGAGAAAAATCCTGGGGTGTGGTATATGTGGGTGGGGGGGAGTCAAAAGCAACATATAACAACACTTCAGAGATGTGACTGTAATATTACCAAGACTTGATCATTGTTCTTAGTCTGATCATAGTTGAGAGTAAAAAAAAAAAATCTCAGTTATTTGGTGAGGTTATAAAAATAGCTAATGAAGCTAACGTATGAAATATGACCCAGATTTTAAAGAGCACGGTCCCCATCAATGCTTATTTTGAGAACAACATTCTTTTATATATAAAATCCCTCAAAGTACAGAAAAGTTGTTTGCCGAGTCCTGCTCCCACATACGAAAGTCAAGACGTAATATTCAAAATCACCTGTGAAATTCTAACATACATGTTAGGAAAAGCAGACAAGGTGTGAGCCCTCTCGTACTGCCTTATGATCAGTAAGGGAAGATCAAAAAGAAACACAGTTGTTAACTTCTGCAATTGTTCGTCATCAAAGATCTTGGCTAGTTGAAAAGTTACCAAGAATATAAAATTAAACCTTATTAGCCCATTTTTCTATCATATGAAAAGTTCTATTAACTACACTGTAAAAGCTTCCTTGCTCATACACAGGTTAAGAACTAGAGGCTGTTACAAAGTCATTTTGTCTCTAAATCCTAAATGACAGTACACAATCGCCCATCCGCACCATCTCTTAGTGGCAGGTAGAGATGATTTGCATATTCTGGCAAAGAGCTTTATCCACATTTGCAAAAATTTGAGAGTTTGTGAGTAAAGGAACTTATACACATTTTCCAATAATACGTGTTACTAACAATAACCTTGAGGTATAGTAAAAGTCCCTTTTGAGTCATCAAATATTGAATGCTTTCAATTATTTTAGTATCAAATATATCTTATTCTATTTGGTTCTTTAATTCTTTCCCCACAATCCATAAGACACACAGTATGCACATGACAACATATTTATGAACAAATTAAAATTCTATTCAGCATCAAAAAAAAAAACTACTAGAAATTTTAGCTTTGATTGGACAGAAATGGAATGAAACCTTTTGGAAGTTGTCAAAGCTGTGATGCTATCTCACAATTGTTTTCTAAAGGGCACATTGCTGTGCTAATTGTCTTTATCAGAAATCTGTAAAGTATGTGTGTATGTATTGCTAATTCATCCCTCTTAAGGAATATTGGCACTTTGAAGAAAGGTTTACTTGGACAGGAACTTACCTGCCCTATACTCACAGGTGTATACTCATAGGTGTGTTTGTATATGAAGAGGCCTCTGTGAGGAACTGGACATTTCACATGACGGAATTAGCAATGTGAAAGTATCAAGGGAGCCAGTTTTTTCTGCAAGGATTTTACTGTTTGAGCTTTGACTAAACTTCTTTGGCTGTTAGTTTTACATTCTGTAAAAAGGCAAATACAAAACGTTGTTCTTGAATACCTTAAAAGAGTCCCTAAGATGTGAACATTACTTGAAATACACATCTTTAGTAATGACAGTAATTTCCTTTATTAATCACGCTCTTATGGGAAATTTTCCATTTTAGATGCTAACTAAGTTTCACGGAGACTGCACATCAGAAACCTAAGGATTCTTTTTCATGCTTGGATCAGCCAAAATGACTATTTTACAAACTCACTTGAAAATCTCTGAAAGTAGGCACAGCTGATTGCAGATAAGGGAACGAGGCTCTGATGTGATACTGCCACTGGAGGCAAGCCCAAACGAGCTTTTGCATAAGTTGTAACATTAGGAAGAATCACGTAGTCTACACTGCCTTTCAGCAAACCTAATACAGCGATTGTGCTACCCAACAGTTTTGAAACCACAGTGAAAACTAAGTACTCATGGAACCTGGACCAGGAGCCCAAGGCAGAGGCAAGAGGAAAGTCAGAGGAGCAGATATCTAAGTTACAGAACTTGTTAACTTGCAAGCATGGGGGAGAAAGCCCACCTCAGAAAGTCAGTTCACCCTGACTCATAATTCCTCCCTCTTTCTTACCCCACTGGACACTCAAGTCCACTCAGCAGTACCCACCACCCAGCTACATTCCAGACCTCACTTCCACCTCTCGCCACACTTCCTCCAGAACAGGTGCCCCTTTAATCCTCTTTGCCTTAGCCATCTGGAGTCTCTTTGTCTTTACAAGACATCAAATCACTCCACCTTCATCCAATCCCTCAACACCCCATTTGGAACTGCCATCACTAAATGAAGGGGGAAAGTTCATTCCGTACTCGAGTTTTCCACAAGGAGGGACCTTTCATGAAGAAACATTCCTATCGTCGGTCTACGCCCCACTCAACCTCCTGACAAGGAGCAATGACTTAACCTTGAGACTTTGAGGAAAGAAACAAGGCAGGTACGTACGGTTCGGCCCCTTTCCGAGCTCCACTCAGAATCTGCTGCCTGCAAGATCATGCTTTTCTCTTCTTCAGTCTCAAAATTGTTTAGGGGAAGGGGGAAGGGTGTGGAAGACAGCTTCACTTCAGGAGGAGCCTGCAGGTGACAAGTGCTGACCACTATCAAAGGGCCACCTGTCTATTCAGAGGTAAAACAGTAGTAATTTCCTTGGACCTAAAGGTAATGGCAGTCATCCAAGGTACTTATTTTTTTCTTTTTTCTTTTTTGCGGTACGCGGGCCTCTCACTGTTGTGGCCTCTCCCGTTGCGGAGCACAGGCTCTGGACGCGCAGGCTCAGCGGCCACGGCTCACGGGCCCAGCCGCTCCGCGGCACGTGGGATCTTCCCGGGCCGGGGCACGAACCCGTGTCCCCTGCATCGGCAGGCGGACTCTCAACCACTGCGCCACCAGAGAAGCCCCCAAGGTGCTTTTATCTGTCATAAGGCTGACATTTTAGTCTCCAACTATCTGATTCCTCTATTTCTCAATGGCTGTTGGACATGGGCAGAAAGGAGGGTACTATTTACTGTGTTCCCTGAAGTCACAACAATTAATACTCAATTAGCCTTGTTCCCTTGTCTTTCATCCAAGGTCTCTGTTAACCTTTAACTCACAGTCACCTACAAGGTCTCTTCCTTCCCTTCTTCCCTTCCTCCCTCTCTCCCTTCCTTCCTTCCTTTCATTTTATTTTATCTTTGGTAGCTGTCTGGGATTGTGCAGATTCTTGAGAAGGGCAAGAAATAGTGCAGACCTCATCATTAGATTTCAAGTGCGCCTCAGTGCTACACCACGACCTTTTCATGGATCTCTTTATTAAACATCCCCCAAAGGGTCCATCTAAATGTCCTTGGCCTCACACACTCCCATGCCCTCTTTCCACACGTAACTCCCCTCCCTACTTTGGAGCAGAGTGAGGCTCTATTAGCATAAATGTTCTCCCCTAGTCAGTCGCTTCTCATCAACTTATCTTTGTCTCCACAGATGTACTTGTCTGTCTCTGCAGGAAGAGAGGAAAAAAACACCCAATCTCCTTGCTAAGTAAATCCTTCCCATTGTGTTCTTGATTCCAGCCCCTACTGCCTCCTCTAGAGCCTAGTTCCCTCATTCCCTCCCTTCTCCCCACTCATTAGTATCTTCCATGGCTCCCACTCCATGGGTGCATTTCCAAGGGAATCCAGGTCTCACTTTTACTTGGGGGCAGAGGATTGTGGGCACTTAGCCTTAGTCCTCGTCTTCTCTTAGGCTAGCTTTTTCCTTTTTTACGGTAAACTTCTTGAAAAGATGGGTAAACTGAAGCTTAGAAATGAGAGCTAAACTACATGAAGCTCCAATGCTTGTTGGAGTATCGTAAGAACCAGAATCTAAGTCTTCCAAATGTTTCTGGAGCACGTGGACTTGAATGCTGCATCTTCAAAACCTTCCAAATGGCGGCGTTAAAACCTCACCATGACAGAGGAGGGCATAAAATGTTGAGTCTCTACCACATCCACAGCTCTGTTTAAGGTGAGAGCCTCAAAAAGTTGTTTGTTTGTTTTTTAAATAAATCCACTACCACATCTTTGTAAACAGGTAATTCTGAGTTTGGCCCACAACTAACTGGATCAGAGACTGAACCAAAACCAGCTCCATGAGATGTGTTGGAGGAATACGTGTTTCCCAATTTGTACTGGATAGGAACCAGCTAAAATAATGTATTGCATTGCTTCGAGTGCGAGGCATACAGAGAAAGAACGGCGGGTAGCAGAAATAGAATGGGGCAAAAGCAAGAGATATACAGAATGGTATGGAGAAGTCCTAAGGCAGGAGAGGGTGTTATAGAGTGAACATCATGGTGTCCAGAAGAAGACTAAACAGAATCATCGACAGGAGCATCAGTAGGAAACGGAAAGAAAAACTGAGTGAAGCTAAGTGCTAGGAATGGAGACCCACTGGTTAAGGAAACATGGGGTGTTTACTTGGAGGGGATGACAAAATCAGCTACTGTTGTGTCCCCGGTGATCTTCCAAGTTTCCATGGGGCTTGGTTGTCTGGCTACTTCCATGGATTTTGGACTTCTTTCCTTCTCTTTGTATCCTTTCCACAAATTCCCACCATTTAATGTCATCTGAGGTAGCTTTAAGCACATCTTGGATTCCTGTTGTCCTTAGGTCCGAAAAGGACCTAAGGACAACAAACCTGAGAAATAATTTCTTTATTTTAAAAGAACTTAGGCAAACAGGATTCTGACCTATACTATATATGGTTTTAAAAATAACTAAAGCCTTTTAACAATGAAAAAGAAAATAGAAGGACGGGGGAAAGGGAGTTTATTTTGTGTCTCTGCTTGTCACACATGATTCGTGATTTGGGAAATATCTGCGAGCAGGCTCTTCTGCAACCTATAAACTGCACAAGAGCTCTCTTCTCTTCCATACCCACATTTTCAGACTTTAACCCCTATTAATTACCTCCAGTACGAAGCAGCAAGAAATGTGGAAAGAGACAGGATGGCCTGGGAGGTAGAATTGACTCTCCGCACACTCATGTAATATAACTGGTAGACAAAGTTAAATCATATTTTTTTCAAGCCTGATGATGCAAAACTCTTGTTTCTTAACAAAGAATAAATTCATGGTAGTTTTGAGCACATGGCACCATTTGCATTTTTAATTCTGATAGATATTTTCATTGCATTAAGTAACTTCTTCTAGGCGAATGAAGAATGTGGCTGTCTTCAGTAAACAAACTCGTCACAAGAATACCCTACTCTTCCTCCATGGTGAGTGCCACCTGTATGCAAGCCACAGAGCCATGGAAAATAACCTCCCCAACATTTACTCTCCTGGCCACAAGAGTCTGTTTAGAGAAGTGTCTAGATTGTTCTGAAAAACACATCCTTGAACAACTAAGTGGAAGCTCAGGTCTATAACATGGGCTAATATGAGGATTCTAACATTTGGGATGGTGGCTGAAACTGACTTCTGATAAACCTGGAAATTCCAAGCAATTCCAACTCCAGACATTTAATTATGGATTCACGCAAAAACAAAGATACCATGCAAGGAAACTCCTCTTAATATGACTTATAATAAAGAAGAGCTGAAGCCCATCCTGAATGCCTATCAGTGCAGAAGAGGTACATGATGGTGCATTCAAACTATGGAGCCACTGAATGGGTGTTAAAAACAATAAGGCACATCCCTGTTTATTGACATGAAAAGGTCTGGAGGAAAAGAACAAATTAGAGACAAGAGATAATATCATTCTACTTATGTTTAAAATAAATGTTACCTATACAGCCATAGCCATGTATGGAATATATTAAGGTATTGGTAAAAAACTGGGAAGGTGTACAAACGGACTATAGTGATTACTTCATGAACAAAAGTACGGAGTTGGTGTGGGTAGAGAAGAAATAAATAGAGTGGTTAGTGAGGGATGACTTTGAAGTGCTATTTTACATGCTCCTGATTGTTGGGATAGTGTCATGAGAGTTTATCCACATACTCCATTCATACATATGTTTCAATAAAGTTAAGGAAAAGGATGCCTCCAATGTACTGCACACATATTTGACTGATGGGCCAGTACAGAAAATTGGAGGAATCACTGGATTCAAAATCAAAATCAAGGGACTTCCCTGGAGGTCCAGTGGTTTTTAGACTCCTCACTCTAAATGCAGGGCATAAGTTCCATCCCTGGTCAGGAAACTGAGATCCCACATGCCGTGCAGCCGACAAAAAAAAAAAAAAAAAAAGAATCAAAATCAAAATCAACAGGACCACTTTAGAAGTAGGCGTTTGGGGCAATTCATTCAACCCGTGTGTACTAAGGGGACAATAGTTTCTGGCAGGCAAACTCACAGACTTGATGTCAGGATAGGCTGAGAAATGAACACAAGGCCACCCTATAAGCCGCCAAGCGCTCTATAAATAATCTCAACTACTACTAGTAGTGTTTGCGTTATTTGACCTCTCCAATTTCCCCAGAGAGAAATGGACAAGTTTGTGATAATAGATAATTTATTTTAAACTCCTCTGTTTGAGCCACATCTTTTTATCTCCTCTGTCTCCTCTCACTAAGGTCTGAAATGAAAACAAACATCAAATGAGGCCATAGGATTCTATTTTATCTGTCACATACTGCTGTCATTAAACACACTTGAGATGAGTGGGTTTAGTTCATATAAAACTGCCTCTTTCCCAAGCTCAACAAACACGAAGTGGGGAGAAAACGAAGTTTGCACTTGAATCGCGCTTACAAGCGCTACACTTCAAGGAGATCCATCTGGCAGGCTGACACAGTAATAAGTTCTTTTAATTGTCAGGTCAGGCAGATTACAGATCCAGGCTGTCAATTCTTTCACTGCAGTTTTATTTTGTTACTGGTAGCTCATTTTTTAAAAAGAATTCTCCTAGTGATTCAACATAAGAAAAACCACCTACTTTCTCTCCTTCCTAGGATTTTAGGCAGGCAGCAATTCAGTGCAACAAGCATTTCCTACCGAGCACCAACTATGCTGGAACCATGCTTGGTGCTGGATATTCAAGAAAGAATATATACAAAATTCTTTCCCACAAGAAGTCAGTACCAGCAGGGGAGATAAACTCTTACAATCCCAAATGAGAATCATATGGCTCAAAGATGCTGGTATACCTGATTTTCTCCACTGTTGTTAAGGAGTTACTTCTCAGATGTACACATCTACTTAATCTTGACGGTTTATCCGCTTGCTGAAGTAAAAAGAGCAACAGTCAGGAGACCCTTAAAAGAGGTGTGTATGTGCATATGCGTGTGTGTATGTGTGAGCATGCCTGCAGTACACACTGTGGAGATCCCCCAAACTCACGCCAAACTGCCCTTCCTCACAACCTTATCTCTAACTGCTCACCTCCACGCATATAGATCCTCAGTGACGCCTCATTCTCCATAGAACCTGCACTTTCAAACTGTCCTATCATTACTCATAATTTCCTCTTTTGGATGTCTCCCTCCTCCAAACTTCCATTATACCTTAATTATATTTCTCATAGAATGCACTCAATACATAGCTGTAAAGCCTCCTAATTTTACATGCAACAAGCATTTCCCTGCAAAATGCAAACAATGACAGACAGTATTCCACAAAGTTACAAAGGAGAAAAACTTGCTGAAGAATTTACCAATCATTAGAGTTGAAAAGAACCTTAGAAAAGATTTAGTTCAATGCTTTATGAAAGATAAATGAGATGTTCAGACAAGTGAAGTGGTTTTTCCAAAGTCAAATAATTAGTGGAAGAGGAGGGCTTGGAATCTGCTCTTCTGACTTTTAGCCCAATGCTCTTTCTACACCATACTGTTCCCTTACATTTTTGAGTAATGACAGGGACGTGTATTGACAAGCACAGTGGATTATTAACCATGGGATGGCGTTCCATTAAAGAGAGGGGAGAAAAATCAAGGGTGCTTATTAAAATAAGTGTGCTTTCTTTTACCGTGACTGCCTCTCGAGTTAATACTCAAGGCGAGGTACATTCAGCTACCGAGTGCATCGCTCTTGCCCATCACAATGAAGAAATGTGCTTTACTGAGAATTCTGCAGAAGCCAAGGTAACAGTGAATTTCTTGAGCTTAACAAGGAATTTAAATTTAGGAATGTAGTGGAAAAGGAGGGAAATGTAGATCCTATAAGCTTCAGAAAATGTTTGAAAGTTTCGATTTATACCCATGTTAGAAAAGACAGATTTGCTTAGGGTCTAATAAGCACAAAGACACACTAACTCAGGTTGGGGGTCACGTTTACATTCAGAACAAAGGCCAGGACATTGGTCTGGGAGAAGGATGCTGCCTGAAATCTAGGTTTCGCAGCACTTACTGTAGGACTCCTGGGCAAATCATTTTGTCTCTCAGCCTGTTTCCTCATGTCTAAAACGTGGATAAGAATCCCCATCTCCAAGAGTTATCATGACACTTCAGTCCTAAAGAATAAATAAAAATACTTTGTAAACTCTAAGATAGCAGAGGAAAGCACTGCATTATCATTAACAGGAAGGAAGACCAGCCCTTGAAGGGCCTGTTGATTAGCCAGGCTGAGAAATGTTACCTAGTGCCTATTTCAGGGGTAACAGTGGGAACATATAAACTTTGAATCCTGAGAAAGGAAGGGAACACAGGAGGGGATGGCCCTCAATACTTCAATATGTAATAAACAAAAGCATAAATAATCTATGCAGTTCTCGGGAGACCTTAAGGGATAGGACTGTCATTTAAATATGTAGAAGGAAATGGGTTGGCATAGGTCAAACACCAGGTGAACCTGAGAGTTAGGACTGGAGTCCAGGTCTGGTGGATCCCATACTACCTTATGGAGACTGAAACAACAGAAGCCTAAGAAACACACAAGGAAACTGACATCACAGTGCTGAAGAGGTCTGCTGGGGAGTGATCTGAGGCCTCACTAAACTGGATGGGATCCTGAGCGGGTGGTTGCCTGCCATTTTTCCTAACTTATCAGAGCAGTGGAAGACCCCTTGGGGATACAGTGGCAAAGAGAAAAAGCAGGTGAAGCAACAGAGGCCACGGGCCATCTGGAGGAGGGGAGGCAAACCTGCACATACTATGGGTCATGGGACGGACCCATGTATGAATAGAATGCTTTCTGTGCATTCTTTCTCATAATTCCAGCCACGTCAAAAAGTAAATGTAATCATTCCTCTCTTACCAGTGAGGAAATTAGGATCTAGAGAACTTCAATACCTTCCAGCACTCACAGAGCTGCTGAGTGGTAGAACAGAATCCAGGTCCAGGATTATCAGAGTGAGACCAGGAGCTCTTTGTGCTTTGCCAGATGGACGGCCCCAGCCCTGTCCCAGCCCAGCAGGCAGAAGGGCCTGAGATGCTGGAAGGAGGAGGTCAGGAGAGCTGTTGTGTAGACAGCTGGCATTCAAAGGAGAAAGTGGTTTGGGGAACAGTGTTACATTCACATTTTCTGAAGTGAGTTTATGCGAGGTAAGTGTTTTTATTTTCTCTGATGGGAAACTGGGCAATTCTGGGTACCTTTTTCAAAGGAAAAATATTTCTCTTTGTGGCACTGCTGTGGTTAAAGAATAATAAAATATGCAAACTTATAAAAATAACTGGTATGAGTGAGGAGCCAGAATGACTTGGACAAAGAGGCTAGCAGGAAGCTTTGTTTTCCAGTTTTGAGCGAAATAGTTGATTCTGTGAACACAGAGATTCAAGAATGAAAACAACACATGATCATTGGTTTTCCTTACTAGAGACAGTACTACATACGGCAGCTCAGGCTTCCTGTAACTGGAGCTCTTATTAAACCATCATCCTCAACTCCCAAAAATCAAATTGTATTTGCTCCCTTATAATGCTCTTTCTCGCTTGGTGCATATTTCACTTATCATTTTACACTCTAATGAGATACTGAATAGGTTACATTACATATACATCTGATAGAATATTTAGGACTCAATTTTCACCATCACTGAACAGCTTTATGCAATTCATATATTCAAAAATGTGTGAATAATCAAGTACTTGTGATCATGACGGTGGGCCAATTAAGAGCTGAAGGTTGGGTCATATGTCAACAGAATGAATTACTCCTGAATTCCAACCTAGAATTCCAGGTGGAGGAAGCATTGGAAATGAACTACTTCCGCTCCCTCATGTGACGCCTGGAGAGACTAAGGCCCAGAAGGGGCAGGGACACGTTAGGGTCACATGGCTAGACAGGAGCACAGGCAGAGCGGTGCACTGGAACACAGATATTTTGTTTCCTTATGTCTGTGGAGTCTCCCACTGGAGACAAGAAGTCAAGCTCTTTGTTGTAACAGTAACTCTTCTTTTACCCGTGAGTTCAGAATAGGACAAAGGCCATCGCTGCTCTGAGAAAAGCGGAGCCCTATGACCATCACTAGACAGAAAGTTAATCAAACGTCATCAGTGTGGCCCACTATCCTTTAGATCATCACATTCACTTGTGACCTTTGGGGAGCCTGTAGTTTTATTTTGCTTGTATTTAGAACTGTAAGTGGGAGGTAAAAATGGCAAAAACAACTGTGGCCTCGCAGTCCTGGAAACTCTATTCGCTGAGTTGTTTTAATAAGCGTTGAAGCAAGCTGCTGTGGTTAAAGAATAATAAAATATGCAAACTTATAAAAATAACTGGTATGAGTGAGGAGCCAGAATGACTTGGACAAAGAGGCTAGCAGGAAGCTTTGTTTTCCAGTTTTGAGCGAAATAGTTGATTCTGTGAACACAGAGATTCAAGAATGAAAACAACACATGATCATTGGTTTTCCTTACTAGAGACAGTACTACATACGGCAGCTCAGGCTTCCTGTAACTGGAGCTCTTATTAAACCATCATCCTCAACTCCCAAAAATCAAATTGTATTTGCTCCCTTATAATGCTCTTTCTCGCTTGGTGCATATTTCACTTATCATTTTACACTCTAATGAGATACTGAATAGGTTACATTACATATACATCTGATAGAATATTTAGGACTCAATTTTCACCATCACTGAACAGCTTTATGCAATTCATATATTCAAAAATGTGTGAATAATCAAGTACTTGTGATCATGACGGTGGGCCAATTAAGAGCTGAAGGTTGGGTCATATGTCAACAGAATGAATTACTCCTGAATTCCAACCTAGAATTCCAGGTGGAGGAAGCATTGGAAATGAACTACTTCCGCTCCCTCATGTGACGCCTGGAGAGACTAAGGCCCAGAAGGGGCAGGGACACGTTAGGGTCACATGGCTAGACAGGAGCACAGGCAGAGCGGTGCACTGGAACACAGATATTTTGTTTCCTTATGTCTGTGGAGTCTCCCACTGGAGACAAGAAGTCAAGCTCTTTGTTGTAACAGTAACTCTTCTTTTACCCGTGAGTTCAGAATAGGACAAAGGCCATCGCTGCTCTGAGAAAAGCGGAGCCCTATGACCATCACTAGACAGAAAGTTAATCAAACGTCATCAGTGTGGCCCACTATCCTTTAGATCATCACATTCACTTGTGACCTTTGGGGAGCCTGTAGTTTTATTTTGCTTGTATTTAGAACTGTAAGTGGGAGGTAAAAATGGCAAAAACAACTGTGGCCTCGCAGTCCTGGAAACTCTATTCGCTGAGTTGTTTTAATAAGCGTTGAAGCAAGCGCACAGCACAGGGAGATTAGCTCGGTGCTTTGTGACCACCTAGAGGGGTGGGATAGGGAGGGTGGGAGGGAGGGAGACGCAAGAGGGAAGAGATATGGGGACATATGTATATGTACAGCTGATTCACTTTGTTGTAAAGCAGAAACTAACACACCATTGTAAAGGAATTATACTCCAATAAAGATGTTAAAAAAAAAAAAAAGTGTTGAAGGTTTAATTTCCACCCCCTCACCCTTTGTCTTCATTGGTTCAGCAAACATCCACTGAGAGACTAACCCATACCAAGTATTTTTGTTAATTTTACTGATTTTTTTATTCCATTTACGGGTCATTTACTATGTGACAGATACTGTGCAAAGTGTTTAACCCATTGAGGTGGATAATATAATTTCCTCCCTTTAAAAAGAAGCACAGACAAAGGTAAAATAAGTTGTACACACTTAAACAACCGGTAAATATGGAACGAGGATTGGACTCCAGGCAATGTAATTCCAGAGTCCTTGTATTGAACGGTAATTTAGTGTGGGTTCCACCTGCACAAAGGAAAAGTAAAGCAAGTGTGAGCCAACAGCTCAGAAGAATGATGAGAACTGCTTGTGTCAAGGTAGCACCCATCAAAGATTTAAGTCCAGTGGTCCATTTGTAGTCCTCATGGCATTTAACCCAACAGTGCAGGTAACTTGCTCCCTCCCTCCCTCCTGAAGCACCTTTTCCACAACATTTTCGGACGGTTCTGTCTCTTGCTTCTCCTCCCACCTCAATAGCCCTGTTCATGACATCTCTAATGGTTCCTCTGTGTCTCCATGGGACCTCAAAGTCGTGGCCTCACAGCTTAATGCAGCATCTTAGATAATGTCACTCAGTGCCAAGATCTTAAATTCGTATCTCCTGACTCCTAAATCTATATCAAGTCAACACTTTGCCCTTGAGCCCCAGACTCAAATATATAATTGTCTACTCGACCACTGCTTGGAAGGCTAACAGCTCAAATTTAACATATCGGAAACCAAATTCCTGATCACCTTTTCTTCTCAAAACAAAACAAACAAGAAAACAAAACTAATTATCTTTTGTCCTCCTGAGATCTCTCTAAATCGCGTGTCCATCCTTCTCATTGCTCAGGCTTAAAACCTAGCCGTCATTCTTGACTCTTCCTTTGCTCCTATATTCTACATCTAATCTGTCCACTAAACTGGTTGATGATACCATCAAAATATATCCAGAACCCCACTACTTCTTAGCACCTGCTCCATAGCTACCAACCAACCATCACTTCTAGCCCACATTCAATTCTCCACGAAGCTGCCAGAGTAATCTTTAACGTAAGTCTGATCACATGACCTCAAGGGGTCCCCATCTCGCTCAGAGTAAGAGTCCAAGTCATCAGAACAGCCTACAAGGCCCTGTGTAACGGTCCCTGTCACCTCCCTGCCCTTATCTTTTCTCACTCTCCTTAAGATCACTCAGCTCCAGCTTCCCTTGCCAACTTTACTCTTCCTCAGACAAGCCAGCTGCCAGCCAGGCTCCTTCCCAGTGCTTTCACATGTGCACTTTCCTGTGTCTGGAACACGTTTCCCTCTGTCCTAAATACCCGCGTGGCACACTCCCTCACCTACTTGCCTTCTCTAAGCTTCTCTAACTGCCTGATGTAAAACAACCGCAATTATTCCACTCCAACCAAGGCACTCTCTCCCCTTTTTGTCTTGCCTTATTTTTCTCTACAGCACCTAACTCCATTGGACTTAAATGTTTATTCATTTATCTGCTTATCTGCCTTCCTCTCCCTAGAGGAAAAGGAACTGTTTGAGGAAATACACTGTTTTATTTATAGCTGCACCCTCAGCCTCTAGAAGAGACGTGTCACCCAACAAGTGTTCAATACATATTTGAAATGATCCTGAATACATGGCTCCTCCTGTTACTCTTATAGGGGCTCTAGAAATAAGACTCAACTTGAACAATCCAATAGCGTTTCTAAAAGTGGCTTGTTGATTTAGAATCAAAGTAACATATTATATGTCACCATAGATTTGGACTGTGAGTCATAGCCTATTAAACTTGGGAGGCAGCTGTGCTGGACCAGAAAGAAAGTAACTGGGAGTCAGGTGATGATGGCTCCAGCCTTGGCAGTGCTACTGACCTACTGCATGACCTCAGACAAGCAGCTTCCGCCCTGTGGGCTCTCCTCGTTCATCCAAATAAAGAACGATTCACCTCAAATCTCTAACGTTTTGTACTTTGGTATGAAATTCAACTACTCCTTGTTCAACAGATACCCCTTCTGAGTTCGGGTAGAGAAGACCAGTTCACTGTTGTCAACTCTACTTGCAAGTTAGGAAAGAAGTCACATTTGAAATTCCATGCCTTCTCTGAAAAAAACCATAATTAACATCTAAAGTGGAAGGCAGAAGCTTTTTCCACTCCATGCACCACAGTGGATGTTAGACATTATCAACTACAGCATAGAAGGAACAAGTATTCAGGATGCTAAACGCTTCCAGATACACACACCTCCACACACATGTATGCACACACATGCATGCACATGAAATTCACACACGGGAAAACAACTTGCAGTTTTCCTTCAAATGTGCTCATTTCCCATTCTTGATATGCAGTCTCACATAAGCATAAAATGCGTTTCCTCATAAGTAATAGAGATGACCTTTAAAAGTACAACCTTCTCTTTGTTCCCTAGCCTGCAATCTCATGAAGATCAAAGCCAGTTTGCTCTTCTGCATCAACATTTCTGCGATCAGATATAATGTGGGCACCCTGATTCTACCTGTGTTAAGGCATCATCTCACAAGTGACTCACTTGCTAGATGATCAGGCATTGAACACGGCTCTGACACCACGTCCTTTGAGGTTGATTCCCCCTTGGTAGTATCACAAGCCAACATCCTGTTTAGCTGCTTTCCTCTGCAAGACAACAGGGCAATTGGAACTGACTGAACAATAAATCTCAATTTCCCTGTTCCATCAGGAGAATCTTTGAATTTACGAGGCTCCTTCTATTCAGCAATTCCTCCTCAGGATTACGAATCATTCCTGAACGAGTATACAAGTTAACTGCCCGCTTTTACATTAAAGGCAGAGGGGAGCAGTGCCAATTCTCCCATTAGACTTCCTAGATCAGTCCCTTGGGGACCCAAGAGAAAGCTGGGGGTTGCTCCTGGGTTGAATATATGAAGAGGCCATCCACCTCCTCACTCAGACTCTGTCAGCTCCAGGAAGCACGAGTTCTATGTACCGCTGTTCCAAGGAACAGGCATCTCTTTGTCCACTAAGCACCCCTCGCTGCTACCAAGTTCCAGTTTCCAAAATCTGAGACACCTTTGCCCAATGAAAGCCATCCTGAACTTTTCACCCAACAAGTCAGAGACCATGAATGGCATTCCTTCAGGCTCCAGAAAAACTAAGTAGGGAGAGAGGGTAGAAAAGAACATGGTACAAAGGAATGGGGAACGTAATACTATGCACAGGACACAAAATATGTCCCAGGATACTAAGTTCAAAAATAGACCTAGTTTTCCCATAGAAAGAAACGCAAAGGATTGTTGGGTACCACTGAACTTCTGACTCCAATAGCTTAACTTCATTATAGATTAAATATCCTTGTACTAAAAAGAACTGACTAGCTCCCTGTTGCCATCAGGTTACTTTAGAACTCTACATAAAGCACAAAACACACTTCATGATCTGGCTACTTCAGCTCTTCTTTTATATCCTCACTCTCTATACATTATTAACAATGTGTAATTATTTACATTCCCATAAAGAGACTATGGTTGACAGAATCATGGTTCCCCTGTAGATATCCACACTCTGATTTCCTGGAACCTGTGAAAGCATTACTTTGTTTGGCAAAAGAGACTTTGCAGGTGTGATTAAGATGAAAGGTCCTGAAATGAAGAGATTATCCTGGATTATCCAGCTGGCCCTTACCTAATCACATGACTTCTTAAAAGCAGGGAACCTTTCTGAGCTGTGGTCAGCGGGAGACATAGCTATAGAAGAACGGTCAAAGAGGTGCAATGTTGCTGGCTTTGAAAGGGACTGGAATTTCCTTTTGAGAAAAATAGGCCACAAGCCAAAATTACAGTGTCCTCTACAAGCTGGAAAAGGCAAGGAAAGTGATTCTCCCCTAGAACCTCCAGAAAAGAATGCAGTTCTGCCAACACCTTCCTTTTAGCCAACGAGACCTGTACTGGACCTCTGAACTACAGACCTATAAGATAATAGAGAACTGTGTTGTTTTAAGTCACCAAGTTCATGATATTTTGTTACAGCAATAATAGAAAACTAATAACATATACCAAGCTCGTGTCCTCTTTCTGGCCTTTGCCCGTAATGTTTCCTGAGCAGGTAATGGTGCTTACAGAATCCTCTGCTTACTTCTCATAGAGTTTTCCAGATCATATTTAAATCAGAAACACATGACTATTCTCCCAACCCCAGTTCCCACTGGACTTCTCATAACTTGAGTTTATTCAGTGCTGGGCCCCTGGGGCCTAGCACAGGGTGCTATAGATCTACTGTAGGACCACTGCAGTTCTATTATAAATATGTACTGAATAAATCATTCTCAGTGGGAGATTAAGATTTAATAATTCAAGGAATTACGAAACGTCAGAGATCACAGTCACAACTTGGAAGTTAGAAAGTAAAGACTCTCATTGGATAGATAAGCAGATTGAAGCTCAAGGATGGGAAGTCCCCATGGATACAATGTAATTTTCTTTCAGTGAATCAGTGAATATTCAAACTATCTGCACAAGTTTTTCCACCTGACTTGTAAGGACCTTCATGATGGAATCACATCTTTCTAATCTGAACTTTTACCATTCCTTCCTCTTTGTATCCTACTCCAAATGAAAAGCTAAACTGCTCAGGGTTTCTTGAAATTGCTTATGCTAGAGATCTCTGCTCCTACAGCAGCACAACAACCAGTATCACTGAATGCTCACAGTTGATCAGTTAAATAAATAAATGCCAGACTCAAACATGATTTTTTTCAGTGTTGATTTTTTTCAACAATGTCCCTGGCAGAAAGTGACTCTTCAACAGCCACCACCATCCCTCTCACCTCCCAACACCCATAAGCTGTATATTCTCCATTCACCTCTTATGGACCAAGGCTCCTCCTCTCTATTCTCTGTTACTGTATATGTAATAGTTTCCCTACTAAAAGGTAAGTTTCTAAAGGGAAGGTTTCTTTTCTACAGCCTGGTGACTAACATAGTATCTGTTCCACACATATCTGTTAGTTTGATGAGAGGCCAACATGTTTTTTAAATATTTGGAAATATTAGATATCCTATAAACAACTAGGTTTATTATTGTTTGATATTACTTCACTATGCAGAAATTTATACAAGTCTTACTGAAAATATCCTATGATCCAGTTTCTTACTGTAGAGACAACAAGCTCCCTAAGGATCATAAGGAGAAACTTTGCCAAAAGATCCATGGACACCAACTAATATTTGGAGACATATTTATTATGTCTTTCATTGATATCATCTCATTTAACACACAACCCCATGAGTTAAGAAGCACAGCTACATTGTCTCCATTCTAGAAATAAGGGATATTCATTCCTACAACTTTTCTCACCATGATCTATGTTTCTTACCACCTCTAACCAGCAGCCTTTCCGGTCAACTCTCCAGTAACCTAAAGCCTGTAAGTGCAATGGACTAGCTGATCTGTGCTTTATAAAGATCTCAATTACCAAAAAGAAATGAGTGCTTAGGGCTTAGCCACTATGGTTAATACCCCCAAACCTGGTTTGTTTGTCTTATTTTTCAAAAACTGTTGCACTGCTAGTTTTTGTTTATTTGATTTCTTATTCTGCTCTATCTTGAGTTATACTTTTAAAACTTTGCACAAATCACTATTTATAACACAGAGGATTTTTTCAATTTAAAACGTTGTGGAGCGTGTCAAATGGGGAGAAGGAGTTCTGTTAAGATTCTGATAAAGTTAAGATTGCCTTTGAATTACTTGGTCACATTAACACCAAAACAACATCCCTTTTCTTTTACCATAGAAGTACCTTGTCAATACACTATCAATACATCATCAGAGACCTACACGAAGTTCAGGAAAGCTTCATGACCAGTGTGCAAGTGATGATGTAAATACAGTGACAGAGGTCACAAACACTACTTTCCACAAAAGTAGCAATGAAAATTTAGCACTAATATTTTAATGCACACCAAGCTTGAACCTCCATGCGTTCATCAACTTCCAAGGTAGGAATGATGAACTAATGAAAAGACAACTTGACTGGTAAGCCTGAGCCCTATTTTACTACATCCCCTATCTTCTAAATATTCTAAATACTCTGTAAATTTAAGCCAGTGATATGTCTCAGTGTTCTCAGTTATAGTAAAGTGCAACATATATGTGGCAGTGCTTTGGAAAAGATACTGCTAAATAAGCCTAAGATACTGGTTCTTGCAGGGAGTGGAACTGTACACAACAGCTAAAAGCTGTGTCTTGGCTCTGAATATCCCTGCAATGAGGTAATAGTGAAGCCAGTCCAAGTGTTTGCTAGAATAAACAAGAGGCCACTGATGAGATCTGACATGGCTTCCCCCACCTCCCCACCCCCAGGCAAACAACTAGGCAACAAGGTCAATAGCAGAAGATGGTGTGAGAGGTAAGGGGACAAAAATAGCCATACCACAAATGCAGATAATTTTGCGTGTTTTCCAACAGACCTCTTATGGGACCATCTCAACAGAGCTTAATTACACCTCTATGTGGTTACAAATTGAATTATTTTCCCATAATGTGCCTGCCCAAAATCACCAGAAAGAGACAGAGAAAGTGATAAGGACCTAGATGTTCTGATTTCCAGTCCAGATCTATTCCTACCATAATAGGTCACCTCCCTGTCTGGAAAAGTTACTTGATATAAATCTCAATGTGCAAAGAATTCTGATTTATTTTTGAAGAGTCTTCCAAGTGGCCAAATCTTTTCTCAGGACTATCTCAGAGTACCATTGTGTAGTAGATAGAAGCATGGGCTTTGGAATCAGACAGCCACCGCTGTAATTCCTGCTTACACAGTCATGGGCTGTGTGACTCTGGAAAACTTACTTAACCCCCTCTCACACCCCAGTTTCCTCCTCTGTTCAATTGGGATACTACTAGTACCACCTCTTAAGTATAAACATGAAACAAGATGATGCACGCAAAACATTTAGCAGACTATGACTATTACATCTTCAGACAGTAAAGATCACACCTCTAAGTAGTGCTCAGAATGTATGGGTATCTGTGTGTGCGTCTCTGTTATATGTGTAAGGTGTGTGCATAGGCATGTTAAGTGTAGAGGGGGGTGTGTTGCACATGTGTATGTCTGTGTGTGTGTGTACATAATTCTATATGCACATGTATGCTGCATAAGCGTAGGTGTGTATATGATGTGTTTGTATAAATGTGTAAGTATGGGGATATAAGTGAATGTGCGTATGCTTGTGTGCGTGTAGAGTTGGGGAAGCTAGGAAAGGGGTGAAGGAAAAATTAAAGAAATCAGGGTCAGGTAGATGGGAAGAAGCTAGTTTACAAATAAAAATAAAGGCCTTGACAGATAACACTTTAGAAACGCATATCCTGTGTTTGTTTAAAAAAAAGAAAAGCAGAAGGGCAGTTAGATATCTCATAGCACAATAATGACACATCTTTAGATTAAGTTTCCAAATCTATCTTCCCACTCTAAGGTCTTTTCTTCTCAGAGATTGCTGGACAGGGAACGAGCATAAACGTGTGAGCCTGTGCTCAGATGTTTCTTACCCACTTCAGAAAAAGGCTGTGAGGTGGTCCTAAGAATACAAACTTAATTGTTAATGAAGAACTTCATTCCCCCATAAAGAAAAGGAAATGGGTGGTGGTGGAGGCCTCTGTGCTCTTCAGTCTCAGGTAAGCTGAGTTTATATGTATTGGGTTTATCAGTCTTTTCTTCACCTCACATGCTATACTTGGACATGATGAGATAAAGCACAATGCTATAGCCTTCAGTGGTAAAGCCAGACCACTGTTACAAAGCAGAATTGTCTGGTAATCCGGCTTGGAGCTACCAAAGATACACAGACTACATAAAATTATTTTTTAAAAACCACTGTTTGCAGGTTTCTGAGACACCAGTCAAGCCGACATCCTCTAATGTCTTCAGATGGTGTCCACGGCATCAGAAAAAGGGATTTGGAGAGGCAGAATTACCACAGTGAGGCCTCATCAATTTATATCTTTCTTGGATTTTTAAAAAGTAATATGGAGCTTTAATATATGAGGGGAGATAGTATATTCCAGTACCGCCATATTCTATGTTCCAAGTCAAAAAAACAAAACAAAAATGGAATCATTAATGAGTAAAACAAAACAAAGACTTCTCTTAAACTGTCCACCAGCATCCAGCTTATATGGGAAACTGCTTTGTACTGGAACATCTCATACATATTTTCATAAGTTCAAGGGCTCTAAACACGTTAAGTACATTCCAGAAATGAGAGTGGCACCTGTTGTTATCAAAATATTAAGCTCGTGGTTTTCTTTTCCTGCCATTCCTGTGGGAGTCTTTATTTCTTCTCAGTTAGGTCTCACCCCTAGCACCAAGCACCTGTTAATGACTATTCAGATGGACCCACAGTTTTCTGGGGCATCTTAGGACCACCTGGCCCCTGCACCCACCGCTTTCCAGTGGAGGCCATTCTCTACAAACTACCCTGCGAAAGGAGTGTGCAGCAGCATTGTGAGTGGGCACGTCAGTCTCCAGCTCAGGACTGGTTGCCCTCCTCTTTAAGATTGAGGGGCTTGATCCAGAAGACTTCCAAGGACCCTTCCCATGTTGTAGTATTGGACGGAGGAAAGGTGAAATATGTAGCCTTTTACAAAGGGCTCTACCATCCATGCCCCTCCTGGTGTCTACCTTGCCTCCTTCCTGCTTTTTAGATCTGAGTCAAATCTGTCCTGATTCTTGTAGGACAAGAGATACAGTGGCTGGCAATTTTTACATTCATAGCCCTTCTCCTTTTCTGCCTTTCCCCTCCCTCTTCCTCACCCCCCAGGATTTCCTCATTTATTACCCCCACATTCAAGGCGGCAATATACGGCAGGAAGTCTAATGAAATGTTTGAACCCAATGAACCAACACATGGACGAAAAGTGAGTAAGTACTTAATTCCTACATGATGATAATTTATCCAACTCAGCAGGCCAAGCTCTCTCTACCCATGAAACATGACACTTCTGAAGTACCTACCATAGGACGTCACGAAAGGGAGTGGGAAACACTAAAGGTTGATCCTTTTGGGGTCTGAGGTAGGACAAGCTATGTGTCTTCCTCAAGGAATGAAGGCCTCATGGAATATTTTCTAACAGAACCCGAGGGGACTTGGAATCCAAATCCTTCAACTGTGAATTGAAATGCTGGCACAAGAGAAGAGAAATAGATTGTCTGCTAAAAATCCCTCAGCAAGTTAGGGGGAGAATTAAGATAAGAATTCACATGCTCTGCCCACTGCACGAAAGTGCCTTCATCGTCTTCTGGTTCTTGTACTCTCTCTCATGGGCTGGGCTTTGAGCCACAGGAACTCATAGTAGTATCAGTGGTGTGATCTGACCCCACATGGGCAGTGAGTGACTCGTGCCCCTTGTTAATCCCACCCTCAGAAGCAAAATGATCATTTGGTTTTTCCTGAGGGCTCCAGGGAAGGACATGAAGAATTAGCACAGTGCAATGGGACTGGTTTTCACATTAGAGATGGAGATGCCTCAGGGCAGCATCTGGAGTGAGCAGGATAACACTCAGCAATGCCCCAGAGTCCCAATGCCGTATTTTAACCAGAGCTGTTTCACTTTAGCCATTTTATATACCGAGTTCCAACTCAGAGCTCATTTGAACAGAGGTCGCACCATGGGGGACCACTGATGTACTAGAAATGTGTTGGGCCTTGGAGACAGAGGATATGGATTTAAGCAATGATTTCTCCGGTCTGCTTTTCGTGAGAATTAAGGCAAGACATTTCATGTTTCTGGACCTAAATTTCATCTTATGTTAGACGGATTAACAACCTATGTGTGCTACATAATCAAAAAGACACTGTACGGTAAATGTGATTTTTGTGCAGTGAAGCCCTTCCAAATCATGACTGTTACCACAGGACACTGCTACAGACAGGCCCAGCAGCTTATAAAGAAGGGATGTGAGAGGAGAGGCTGACCCTAGTGGCTCCAGTGACTTATGACTGGTGTGATTTTACCCTGATGGGACACATGACTTCCTAGGCCCCATCCTGACAGCGTTTAGGTGAGTCATTGGCAATGAGGTATTTGCACTGAGGGATAGAGGGATAGATAGAGGGATCACAGAGAAATGTAACACTGTGTATGTTTGTTGTCTGTTGCCTGAGATTCCCGGTCCTGAGTCATCACTGTGTCTATAAGGCAGACAGGAAGACAGAATGAGGGAATGCATTTGCAGAAACACTTACCTGCCTTCCTTTCCAGGCATATGCCATGACATCTGCCCTACGCACCCTGAGTTCCAACCAGGCTGAACTATTTTCAGTTCCTTAATATATCTACGTAAATGCCACCTCTGGAAAGCCTCCTCTGACCTCTCCAGGAGGGGACTGGAGCATCTTCCTCTATGAACCCATAAAGTTTTGTTCATTGCATTAGTCATATACCCCTGTTATCTGTTTAGGCATCTGTTTCCTACATTAGAAGTCCCTTGTGGGATGGGAAACAGTAAGAACTGTGATCCCCTTCATTTTAAACTGCAGCATCCTATACTCAGCATGGGCTTAACAGTTGTTGGTTGAATGAAGAAGTGATACGATTTGATGAATAAATAAGTTTTTAAAACTGATACAAATTAATACATAATTAGCTGTAATTTTCTGAGATTGGGGCTAGACTTTAATAAAAATTCCAACATAGAAACCAATTCCAATATCGGATTTAGTTTGCTGGATAGGTCACCAGGCAGAATGCCAAGTAGCTGAGCTTTGGTGGGACAAGGATAGATGCCCCTCAATTTCTTTAGTTTTCCAATACTGTCCCCTGTTGTCCATTTTCTCTTCTCATCTGTCTCTTCTTACTCAGCTGCTCTCCCTCGCTTGCCCCAGACTCCCATATGTCTTTTTAAATTAAAGGCAAAATCCCCATGACCACTGCAATCTCTGGACGGAACCAACGGCATGTTGTTTCTTTCCTTGGGGCCTCCTAGCATTGGTCCCTGGAGCACCCGGGGACAGGCTTAGACCCATCATTTCAAAGGCAGTACTGCTCCTGCATGTGATCGCTCCCTATTAATACTGCTTCTCCAACTACCCACTCTTTTTAAGGCAGATAGATGGAGATGGGGATGGAAAAGGTGTGGGCAAGAGCATGGTATGGACAAGGATCTGAGATATAGACAAAAACATAGAAGTCCTCAGGTAGAGTGGTTAAAAGTATGGGCTCCAGGGGCTTCCCTGGTGGCGCAGTGGTTGAGAGTCCGCCTGCCGATGCAGGGGACACGGGTTCGTGCCCCGGTCTGGGAAGATCCCGCATGCCGCGGAGCAGCTGGGCCCGTGAGCCATGGCCGCTGAGCCTGCGCGTCTGGAGCCTGTGCTCCGTAACGGGAGAGGCCACAACAGTAAGAGGCCCGTGTATGGAAAAAAAAAAAAAAAAAAAGGTGGAGTCTGTGTCCCTTGCCCTTGAACCTGGGTGAGTCTTTGTGACTATCTATCTTAACCAACAGTGTACAGTGGAAGTGATACTATACGTGACTTCTAAAACTAGGCCATAAAAATGCACGTATTTCCACCTTGTTCTCTTGGGATATTCACTCTCGCAACTCAACCACCATGTTATAAGGAAGCCCAAGTAGTGTGTGGAGATATCCACATGGGGAGAGACCATGATCCCTGATGCACAGCTCTAGCCAAGCTCCCAGCACCAACCTGCCAGCCAATAGTCACGTATCTTGAAAGTGAATGTTCCACCCCCAAGTCAAGCCACCCAGCCATATTTCACAGAACAGAGATAAACCATCCTCATGGAGCAGTACCAAAATTATAGATTTGTGAGCAAAATAAACAATACTATGTTTGGGGTAGTTTATCACGTACCAATAGATGACTGATGCAGATCTAGAAACAGATAAAATTATCCGTATTTTTATGAACTGATATTCACGCTTTCTGGGAAAAGGGGGTGTTTGTTTTATGCACATCATTTGTTTCAACAAAAACATACTTTTTTTCTAAAAGCCTGTTATAGGTTATAAGGAATTTTCACAAACAAGAGTCAATGTGTTCATCACACATAAATAAGTATACATGACCAATGAAAGCTCCATGTTACCAATTGAGTAACCATATCTTAAGAAAGTAAATCAATCAAGGTCACACAGCTACCCAGAGGCAAATCAAAAATCACGAAGCCACATCTTTTTACCCCAAATCCATAGCTGTTTGCATTATATCATGCTGACAATCTGGATAAAGAGGTTTGAAGACTTGATCCAACTATTGGCTCAGTTACAACCCCTGTGGCCTGAGCAAGGCCCTCTGTGAGCCTTGGAGTTCTTGAGAAAATGAAGTGTTTAGATCAAAAGACCTCTAAAATCCCACACAGCTCGAATATTCTCAGAGAGTAGAAATCCTCCTACACCTGTTACAGCCTTTCATTACCTCTTATTCCTTCCAGATTGGATTCTTCTCTTGATATCCTACGTGCCTCCGCTGTCCTTGACTCACACATCCACCAGATTCCACAAGCAAATTCATGTTTGTGTTAAATCCCTATGCACAAGAAGTCTTACTTCACCCTCTCCTATGGTAGGCAGGTTTCTAAGATGGCCCCTAGTGATCCCTGCCTCCTGATTCACAGCCTTGCATAATCTCCTCACTCTGAGTGTGGTCTGATCCCAGTCACTTACGTCTAACCAACAGAATGTGGTATATGTGATGGGATATCACTTTCACAATTAGGTTTCACATGATTATGACTTATATCTGGTGAGCAGCCTCTACCTTTTGCCTTCTCAGATTCCATGCTTTGATGTAATGAGCTGCCATGTTGGAGAGCTGCACATGACCAGGAGCTGAGAGCAGTCCCCAGCCAACAGCCAGCTAGAAACCAAGGCTCTCAGTTCAACAACCCAGAAGAAACTGAACCGCTGACAACAACCAGCTGGGCTTGGAAGCAGATCATTCCCCAATCGAGCCTTCAGATGAGACTGTAGACTCTGGGGCCAATACACTTATTGCAGACGTGGGAGAGACTGTGAACTGATGGTCCAACTAAGCTGTGTCCAGATTCCTGGCCCACAAAAAAAATGTGAGAGTGTGTGCTGTTTTTAAGCTGCTAGATTTTTAAGCAATCTGTTGCACAGCAATAGGGAACTAATACTTTTTACTATGCATTAATAATAAGGGAGATCCTCTGAATGTCACTGAAGGGAAAAACTCACTAAAAACATGAAAGCCTTGTCTCCACCCACACCACCCAGCATCTCTGTCTCAGGTGATCCAAAACAAGACACAGTCTTGTTACATTTTCAATCATACCAACAGAATCACAGCCCTAAGAAACCCAGTCAGACCCTGAAGGAAAGGGATGGTGGAGTTATATTGCATCATATAAAATGCAAACAGCAGTTAGGCCTGAGGCATGAAAAGGAAAATACACTATTAGAATAGATCCAGGTCAATGTGGACACTCTGTTCAGAGTTTCTCAAGAAGGTGATAAACATCATTTAAAAGCTGCCTTATAACTCTAATACCATAGACACTATGAGTGGAAGGAATGAGTAAGATCTGGCCTCATTTACAAATGGGGACCTGAGCCTTAGTTAGAGGAATTGACTGACTTTACACAACCTGTTAATTGCAGAACTGGGAGCAGAATCCATTTCTGTTAGCTCAATTCAGTTCTGTTTCCAACGCAAATGCAAAAAAATTTAAAAAAAGATTCATTTCAAGCAAAATAGCAATTCACGTATTTCATTCTTAATAAATGTGACTTGCAGGTATCTTACATAAAATGATACTAGGAGAAAAATTCATAGTACATGCATATGTGTATGACAACATCTCACATATATGTAAGTATTCAGATGCATAAATAGCTAAATGACAATTTCTAATTGCTTAGTGTTAAAAGCAGATTAGCAGAGAAATCAATGTTGGAAGGAAATGAAAAAAATTCTGTGCAAAAGGTGACAGGTTTATAATGTACTAGTTCCTCCCCAAATCTGTCACAAACGTCAATATTTACCCTAGATAAGTGAGAGAATGATGTGCCTATCATAAAATATATTATGTTTAACGTGATATTGCATCTGAAAACTGGAATGAGTTTGAAAAATATTTGTATAGCACTTCATAATTTACAAACCACTTTAATGCACAGTATGTCATTTACTTCTCACAAAACCATATATGGTAAGCAGAGGAGGTATTCATATTGTGGATGAAGAAAATGAGGTTCAGAGAGATAAAGCAACTAAAATTCATACTTCCTAACATGGCAGAGCTGGAATTGGAATGCTAGTTTTCTAAATCTAAATGCTTAGTCTAAGAATTAGAGATGCAAATCATTCTCAATTAAAAACAAAAATCTTCCAGATTCTGTCAATTTACTGTGTAACCAGGGGGAAATACTTCTGAGTTTGGGTTTCCTCCTCTAGAAAATGAAGACATTAGGCTAGTGTCCACTACTGACACTAGAGCGAGCCTTCGGAGAATACAGCTGTAGAGGTGAGACAAAGGAGGGAAAGGATGCTGCTTATAAAACATTTGACTGACAAATCAATGTTTGCTTTAAAGGGTTCTCAAAGTATGGTCCCAACATCAGCACCATCTGGGAACTCCTTGGAAATACAAACTCTTGAGAATCACTGCAGATCTACTGCAACAGAAATTCAGTGGAGGCCAGCACTCTTCTCAACGACCTGCCAGGGCATCCAGAAGAGTAACTTGAACACAGCTGTCCACGCTTTAGTCTCTGTGCAGGTGATAAACAATGAGAATAAACTATACCAATAGTCCAATATTAGGCTTATTAAATTGTGACAAGTTCATAATCTATGAATCATGATTTTTGTTTTTTTGTTGTTTTTTGTGGTACGCGGGCCTCTCACTGTTGTGGCCTCTCCCGTTGCGGAGCACAGGCCCTGGACGCGCAGGCTCAGCGGCCATGGCTCACGGGCCCACCTGCTCCGCGGCATGTGGGATCTTCCCGGACAGGGGCACGAACCCGTGTCCCCTGCATCGGCAGGCGGACCCTCAACCACTGCGCCACCAGGGAAGCCCATGATTTTTGTTTTTAAAGTGAACCTTATTTGGTTATCAGAGGGATTACCCTATAATCCACAGAAATAGATGTTGATGATTCATGCATATGTCAGATGAAAGGTTATTTGCTCTAGCATTGGCTTTAGAATCCATGCATTAGCAGCCACTAAAATAACCAAAAGAACTGGACAGAAGCTGAGGAACAGCTAGACCCACACTCTTTGGCATATTGTAAGAACGATTTCCGCTATATGTAAGATAGATAATGTGTTCAGAGTTGTACAGTGATTACAGACCAAATTTATAAATCTATCTTTTTTTTACATAAAAACAACAACTTGGACAATTTTAAAATAGGCATTAGCATTTAATTCCCAATAATAAGATCTGCTACTGCAAATGGTGCTAACTATATACCAAACACTGTTTTAAGTGCTTTACACATGGTAACTCATTTATTCCTCATTACAATCCTATGAGGTGGATACTATAACTATCTTCATTACAGAGATGAAATAACTGAGGTACAAAAAGCTTAAGTGACTGATCCCAGGTCACACAGAAAATGGTAGAGTTGGGATTTGAACTCAAGGCAGTCTGGTCCAAGAATCTATGATTTTAATCACTACAATATACAGCATTTTCAATAATCTTAAATTCTATGAGGCTGGTTCCAAATCATCCTGAACACCATGAATCTGGGTTCACATTATCTTGAGAAACATGAACTTGGCCCTTCAATTTGCAGAGACACTTTCCTCTGGTTGCATATAATGACTCCCAGAAACTTCAAACCAGTCGTACAGAAAAATCTTCTATAGTGAAATAATAAAAGGACAGAAAGAAAAATCAATATATACATATTTTTTCTTTTATACAGGGCAAAAGCCATACCAACTCAAAGCTAAAAACACCATGAGAGATCATCTCATTCCTCAAGTCCAGTTTACAGATATTGAAACAGACCCAAAGAGAGGTAGTGATATCTTGGCCAGTCATGGAAATTCTGGACCTTGTAAGACACCTTAAATAATTGTTTCCAGAGGTCTAACCAAGTTGTCCAACTTGTTTTTAAGAGATGACATGTTTTTGCAAGGCTGAGGAAGTATAGTCTCTTTCTGCTTCACCCTCACACTGTTTCACCTATAGCCCTTCTCAGTGTTCATCCGAGTTCTATTGAACTTCGTAAAGTCTATCTTCCAAGGTCATTGAAGGTTCTTGTCAGTAACAGTTCTTAAAAAATCACACATCTATACTAGCTATTATAGCAAACAGCACAAAACCATTATTGAGGCTGAGTAGTTTGTCTTAGACACAGAAACAGTCAATTTGGGGGCCTGGAATAGGAACAAGGTCTGTCTTTCCGTCCAAGTTTTATATCAGGGAACAGAAAATTCCAAACCCTGTGACAAAGAATGAGAGTACCACAAAATCTTAGCATCATTCATATCAATTCTCCCATCTGTTGCCTGAATTCTTTTCCCAGCATTATTGCCAAAATTCATTTGATAATGATGATGGTGGTGAGAGCGACAGTAATAACAGTGTCATTAAGTGCTAGATAGCGTATCCACACATTATACACACACCCATTATTTCATGTGGTCCTCATGTAAACTCTGAGATCTATTATTAACTCAGGTTAATAACCGAGGTTTTAGAGAGTTTAAATAACTCACTTGGTAAATGCCAGAGTATCATTTCAACCAGCTCCAATGAAGGCAAACTTGCCATTTTCTGAGGCAGCCTGCACTGAACTTCAACTGTCCTTATTGGTAGAAAGGTACTGTCCTTATACTGTATTGCCGATTCCCTTTCTTGGCTTCTAAATATTAGGCTTTGTTCTGCTCTCTGGAGCTGCATAGAAGTCTGTTCCTATCTGCAGAGATTCCTATCCAAGTAAGGATGGAAAGCACAGACAGCTTCCACAACATCCAGGCTGAGTTCTACCTCTTCCTCTTTCAGAAGCATTCTATATGTGCTTCTTTCTTAGGATGTATACTCTGTGCTGTAATTGTCAGTTTGTATTCTCCCAATAGACTGTGAGCTTCTTTAAGGTGGAGGCCATGCACAATTTTATCTATGTATTCCAGGCACACTGCTCGATACAGAGCTTTATTTGTTAAACTTTTAAGTGAGATATGATTTACATACCAATAAATCCACTCTTTAAAAATGTACAGTGTTCCTTAATATATTTATATCACTATCTAATTCCAGACTATTTTGATCATTCCCAAAATAACTATTGTCCCCACTGGTAGTTACTCCCTATTCTCCCCACTCCTCAGTCACTGGTGGCTACCAATCTTTCTATATATATATATATATATATATATATCAGCCTATTCGTATAAATAGAATCATGCTACATGAAGTTTTTTGTGTCTGGCTTCTTTCATACAGCATAATTTTCAAGATTCATATATGTTACAGCATGTATCAGTATTTAATTTATGATTAAATAACATTCAATTTTATGGACATACTACATTTTGTTTATTCATTCTTCGAATGATGGATGTTTAGGTTGTTTCCACTTTCTGGCTATTATGAATAATGCTGCTATGCACATTCATTGACAGGTTTTTGTGTGGATATGTTTTAATCCTTTTGGATATATAATTAGGAATACAGTTGGCTTGATCATATGATAACTCTATGTCTAATCTTTTGAGGAACTGCTAGACTTTTTCTAAAGTGGCTGTACCATTTCACAATCAACGAGCAATGCATGACAATTCCAATTTCACTACATTATTGCCAACATGTGTTACTGTCTGTCTTTTGTATTATAACCATCTTAGTGTGGGTAAAGTGGTATCTCATTGTAGTTTTGATTTGATTATTTCCTGGATGACTAATAATGTCAAGCATCTTTTCCTATGCATATTAGCTTCTTGTATATCTTTGGAGAAATGCCTATTAAGACCCTTTGTCCGTTTTTTAATTGGATTACTTGTCTTCTTAGTGAGTTGTAAGAGTCTTAATATAGTCTAGATACAAATCTCTTATCAAATATATGACTTGCAAATGAGTTCTCCCAGTCCATGGGTTGTTTATTCACTTCCTTGATGGTGTCATCTGAAGCACAAAAGTGTTTAATTTTGAAAAAGTCTAATTTATCAAAAAATTTTTAGCCGTTTGTACTTTTGGTATCACTGACTAATCCAAGGTCATGAAGATTGCTCCTTTGTTTTCCTCTAAGAGTTTTATAGCTTTACTCCTGATATTTATGTCTTTGATCCACCTTAAGTTAATTTTTGTATATGATATGAGGGACGTGTCCAACTTCATTCTTTCACATGTGGATATCCAGTTGTCCCAGCATTATTTGTTGGAAAAACTATTCTTTCCCCATTGAATATCTTGGTATCCCTGTCAAAAATCAATTGCTATAAATGTAATGGTTTATTTCTGGACTCTCAGTTCCATTCCATCATCTTATATGTATACTTTATGCCAGTACCACACTGTTTGATTCCTGTAGCTTTGTATTAAGTTTTGAAATGGGGTAAACCTCTTCATTTTATTTCTTCAAAATTGTTTTGGCGGGCTTCCCTGGTGGCGCAGTGGTTGAGAGTCCGCCTGCCGATGCAGGGGACACGGGTTCGTGCCCCGGTCCGGGAGGATCCCACATGCCGCGGAGCAGCTGGGCCCGTGAGCCATGGCCGCTGAGCCTGCGCGTCCGGAGCCTGTGCTCCGCAACGGGAGAGGCCACAACAGTGAGAGGCCCGAATACCACAAAAAAAAAAAAAAAAAAAAAAAAAAATTGTTTTGGCTATTCTGGGTCCTTTGAATTTCCAGATGAATTTTATACTTCACCTGCCAACCTCTACAAAGAAGAAAACTGGAAAATTCTGACAGGAATTAAATCTGCAGATCAATTTGGGGATCATGCCACCTTAACCATATTGTATCTTCCAAGCAAAGAACCCGAATACCTCTCCACCTATTTGGGTCTTCTTTAATATCACTCAACAATTCAACAGAGATTTTATGTTCAGTTATAATCAGTGAACAAAAGAAAAAACTAAGTAAATGAATGAACAAACCAATCAATGAATAAGAGAGCTCTTAGTAAAACACACACAATGGCCACCTTCTCAAATCGCATTTCCCTTTTCAAAAAGCCACCCTTTACTAGTCCCAGTTTTCAAGCTACATTTCTGTCTTTTCCTCACATTTTCGTTTCTTGGTTTTTGCTCTTTTTTTTTTTTTTTTTTTTAAATAAATTAAGGGCAGACGTGCCCACTAAGCAACTTGAGGCAGAGACAGCAGCACATGCATGGCAGGTTTCCAAGAAGATTTCCTTTTCTTTTTTTTCAGAATAGATATTTATTTATTTATTGGCCCGCTCACAGCATGTGGGATCTTAGTTCCCCAACCAGGGATCAAACCTGTGCCCCCTGCAGTGGAAGCAAAGAGTCCTAACCACTGGACCACCAGGGAATTCTCACATTTTTGGTCATAAATTTTATAGTTTCTTTCTCTTTTTTCCATTGATATGATGCAGTGTGGTGGAGAGGTGATGGCTGAATGATGCACCTCCTTTCACACCTTTCCTTCAGAAGGTACTCCAGGAAACTTGTTCTAACACAGCTGCCAGCACACCACCCTGAACCTCCCTCTTTTGTCTCTCCATGCGCTGGTTGTGAGGTCTCATCTACAAGTAGACTTCCATATAAACAAAGTAAAGCAACATAATTTTTAGCTATGCTAGGCTGGCTGATGAGAAAAGGAGCCCTACAATTAGGATTACATAGAATATTATGTCATCCAGGATGCTATTTGTAAAATCTGTTCCCTGGCTTTGACTGCCTTGGTAAGAATCAATTTAACATCAGCCATTTAGGAAATAAAACAGCACTCTGTGTAGGTTGGGTGGCAGAGAGAGCCAAGAAGACTCCTTACTCCTTACTCCTTACTACACCTCTAGCAGTACCTGAGAAATAACATTTCCAGTATTTTCATATAAGTAGTACAATATCAAGATGGAATTCAAAACAGTTCAAGACAATTTACAAATGATTCGGGTAACAGGCTTACATGTCTCACTACTAGTACTTTAAGCTTTCTGAAACACCACATTTCTTAAAAGGAACAAATAAATATTCTATCTCTTTAGCCCACTTTAATTCTTTTATTTTACTTACACAAGCAGAATATGTTACTTTAATGGATCCACTGTTTACCATCAATATAAGCAAAGAATCCATTTAGAATTAAATTATCTCTTTAAAATAAGTATGAAGTTTACATATTTTTAAGGATGTTCACAGGGACATATAGATAGAAAGTTTATTTCCATTTAAAAAGCACAAGTTAGGTTAAGGCAATTAATTAGTTGTGAAATAGCTTATAATTGGCATACACTTATATTATTTCAAATATCGTGTCAGGAGGTATCAGAAATAATGTGGTAAGGAAGGAGATGAATCATAGGGTCTCAAGCAAAAGCCATATGATAATTCTGCAGACTTTTGCTTTTTTTCTGAAAAAAAGGAAGCATATATCAGCTCATCAGTCAGGTAACTTTTTGTCTCCTATCATTGAATTCAAAGAATTGACTGTGTTGATCTTTGTTTTAGGCAACAGTGAGTAGCATGAAGGTCTTCTCTTTTCAGCAGCTCCTTAGAGGATGCAGAAAAGAACCTGATATTTATTTTTATATCAACCCAATAATAAGAGAATAGTTATAGTACTGAATTTTAACCCCAGATACTATCATCTTTTCAACCAAGTGCACTGCCTTCAAGTGATATAAGGCAGTGCAGGGGTAAAGCTAGAAATTTTAGCTGATTCAGCAGCTACCATTAAGTTGTCCTTATAAAACTCATTTGCCTCAGCTGTACTGTTTTTTTATTGGTGCAAATACCTGTTAATTATGGAAAAATCAGAAAGCAGTTATAACTATGTCATATACTAACTCGATATCAATTCCGGAGTGGGTTCTCTAGCAGATTTCTAGGGTGTGGATCCTTACATCATTATTGGATTTGGTGACAATATTTATTCAGCACATATGAATTTGTATGTCTCTTGTTTGCCAGGAAACGAAAAGATAATCTTGCCTCAAGGACTTCATACTCTGGTATTTAACACAATTATATTTTTACTGTTCAAGCTTAAGGCATTATGCACTTTTTTACTGTCTCTGTAAGGTATACTCTGTGAGGTACAATTATTAGAATTTTTACTTTCTGTTTGAGTGATTTGTGATTTAGAGCAACAAAACATAATCCAGTTCTATTCTGTGGTCTTGAACCCCAATATGACAGCACAGATTAGGTGCATGTTTGGGTGAGGGCCCGGGACCTCAGAGAGGTCAAATTCCCAGAGAGGCAAATTCTAAAATTCACAAGTGGCCCTGTCTGCACTTACAGATGAAAATTATGCTTACTGGCTCAACAGCAGTAAGTGCCCAATTTGTACCTTTTATTTCAATAAGATTCCAGTTTGTAGTTTTATGTAAACTGGAAATATGTATGTTCAAACTATGAAACATAACAAATTAAACTTTCATACTTGTAGTTGATATATTCACTGAAAGGCGATGTATAACTTTCCTGGTAATTCTTGCACAGTGTGAAAGGAAACTTAGCAGTTATACTCCAATGTGGTATTTTGTGGAGAGGACAGACCAGTTAGTCACCATGACAAATGGTGATATGTAGGATTGGTTATTAACCACCTCCAACCTTCTGTCCAAAGAGGCCATCGTTATCATCATTATACTTTAGTTTGGCATATAAAGGAAATGGATGTCAAAATGCACAAAACGGTGACAATATCTTATCTGAGATTCGGCTTTTGCTCTTAAAACACAATATTCCCATGTATTTGCCATGGTAAAATCTAATCATCTCGAGTAAAAAATATAGCCGGATTTGTATTTTGTTGTTTATTTGCTTTTAAATTAAAAAAAAAAAAAAAAGAAGGGAATAAAGGGAACCATGGGGTTTGAGACCAAGGCTCCTACCAAAATAGACATTTAAACAGTGGGAGAGGACGACAGAAATAAGAAAACCAGTCCTGACAAGAAAGCTCTTTAATTTTGCAAATGTGATGTGTGCGTCTGCATGGACATAAGGCTAATTATTTCCACTAAGATGCTGTTGTAAAATGGAGAAGCTCAACAGGCATCTTTGTGAGTTTCTTTTGAAACCAATGGCTGGATGGAGTGACTAAGTGTAATGAAACACAATCATCTCTGAGCCAAGGTCTTGCAAACATATCACAGCTAAAGGTTACCCCAGGGACCATGGCCAGGGTACCATAGAAGACTCCCCCGCCCCCC
>NW_006773582.1:1443181-1445532 GCF_000442215.2 Lipotes vexillifer | reverse complement strand
CCCGTCCCTGCCCTAGGCTCCAGCAGAGCTGGCTTCTCCTGGGTACTCTCGGCAGCAGCTGCCTTGCTTACCTTCCTCCTATTTCACTGCTGGGAGCTAACCTACACCACAAACTCAGAGCACACCCTTACATCGGGACAAGTAAAATGGGCATTTTGGGGCAAAAGTTTTGTAGAGGTTCAATTCCAGGTAGATCTTCAACCTAGAGTTCCACTCTGAAAATGTTACATTTTCATGGTGCTCAAAACAAGATAAAGAGTTAACTTTATTATGCTTGTCATATAAGACACAAACACAAACATCACCCTCTTAAAAAGGAGGAGGAGGTATACATGTTATTGAGATGCAATTATATACAATCTAAAAATCAACTGCCTGTCATCAAACTCACGGCATGCAACTCTGAGTCAGCTAAGGGCTCCACCACCTCGACCTCATTGTTACTTAATGTTGAGGCTTCCTGGCAGGTACAGACTAATTCAAAATAACCCAGAGCTTCTAAATATGGGCACCGCAAAGAATTACATCCCCTGTTCTTTTAAAATGGTATTTTTTCCTCTATTATTTTATTGGACTCCATTTGGTATCATATATGAGGTTTCTACTATATTTCAACTTTGACCCTAGCTCTCAGAGAAAACTATTAGTAAGCAGACGGTACAGACACATAGACAAATCTGTTTTTCTTTCTTAAGCAAATCACAGTATGCACCTCATTTTTTCCCAGTTGAATATGGGAAGAGAAAATGACACTATCCACACCTCTTCTCTTTTTCAACAGTATAATATCCAGTTCCTATCTCCATTCCCAAGAAGCCAAAAAAAGCAGCAGCAAAGTCCCAGTCTGCAGGGATAGTCTACATCTTACCACACAGTATCCGCATGTTGCAGCCTTCATCTCCCAGTAGCCTACATGTTTGGGTTGCAACGAATAATACGGAATATTAAAAATTTAATTCCTAATTAATCTCCCCTGCAGCTGCTCATGGCTTTTGCAAGCTAGAACATGGGGCATAAGAGAATGGAAGATCCATGGCACCATAAGACTCCACCCTGATTATGCTGCCTGCAAGCCCTCAGGCCACATGAATTCCAAATAAAAAGCCTTCCATGCAACACAGACACACCTGAAATAATTTCTTAGGTTGCCTCATGGATTATTGCTCTCTGAAAGGGACTCAGTGTGGCAGCATTGGAATTTCATTTCGAGATGTGTCCATGTGACCAAACGGCATGTATGTACTCAGTTTCCAAATAGACTAAGAAATTACAATACTTTTAAAATGCTTTAAATGAGAAAGATAAATAGATCATTGATAGTGCAACCAGCATTCAGAAAGGATAAACCCCAAACCTTCAAAGACCTGAAGCTTCAAAGTAAGCTCCAGACACAAGCTAGCACTCCCAAAACAAAAATGGGAAGGATTGAGTGGACTGTTGCTCAAAGCCAACACCTTATTTCTTGTAACTCTAGAACAATAAGGTATCTCTGCAAAAGGGGAAAAACTGTAGCTACCACGCCCATTTTAGAAATATAGAAAAGGAAGCTAAGACTGGTGATGTGGAGAATTCACACAGTTGGAGCTCCTTTTACAGAGGTGATCACAGGGAATTGAGAAGACAGTGCTCTTCTTATTGGCAAACTTGGGAGCCTAGACTATCAAACTAGGTCCAACCCTCTTCTTATCCCTGGAAACTCTCCAATTTTTTTCATACTAGTCTAAATGAGGATAGTGAAATTTCAATTCCAAAGAAATTTGATTCAAAGATACGAAATCCCCAGTTACAATTAATATACAATATCTGAAAAGTTCTTCCAAGTCACCTAGGTACCAGCTCCAATGCTACTAAACTCACTGCAGGGAAGAAAAGGCAGCTTTGTAGTAGGGATTCGAAGGCCAGCACTCTAGGCCTGGTGTTGTCCAGAGAAGGGAAAGAAAATCGTAAGTCCATGGATTTATCCTTTGTCTTCTAAGAAATCAAGAGAATTTCAATGTGACCCCGTGTGGCTCTTCCCAAGAGTCTAAGCTGTACTTTTATTAACAGTAGAAAGCCAGATGGGTGGGATCTAGACACATACTAATTCAAAGACACTACACTATCATAAATTTTCTGTTTACTTTTACGTTTTTGATCTGTCTACTCCTTTATGTTTCCAAGCCATATTTTAGGGAAAGTACCACAAAAGAGATATTTTGGAATAAACTAATTGAAATGCTAAAGGGAACCAAGGCGTCCCTTGGTTGCTCTTAGCATCCACAGGGAACCATTATCATGCATGGTTCAAGCAAAACAGGAAAAAATCATTCATCCTACCTCTAACTGAGCCTCCCTGAGCAATGCTCTTTCCC
>NW_006773582.1:1433362-1443144 GCF_000442215.2 Lipotes vexillifer | reverse complement strand
TCTTTCCCTCTCCAGACAAAAACTTTCCTTCTGTAAAGTAAGAGTTTGGCTACATGACTTCTAAACTGTGATACTCTCAGATCACACTGAGTCTGCAATTCACCCCACAACCACTTCCAAGCTTCTCACACCTGTTTTTCTAAAACCACTCCCTAATACACACATTTTTAAATGATCAGAAATTTTATTGCTAAACACTAAGGTAGTTTAATTGCATTACTCTGGGCAGTGGCTGGCACAGATGTACAATTTATATCTTCTGTAAAACTTGCTAAAGGCGTTACCCCCCAAACCCTCTGTCTTCAGAAACACTGCTGCTACCTGCCCCTCCCCCCCCAAATTTCTCCTTTTACTGAGAGAGTTCTTGGGCATTAAGGCTACTTAGGTATTAAATTAGTGCCTGTGATTTCATCTGCCATTCACTTTGTATTCCACATACCCTATATCATAATTGAGCTACCTTATTCTTCCAACAAGGCATTCACTTTCAACATTGCTTGACTTTCTCATTCCTGTCATTGCCTCATTTGAATCCCATGCCTTTCCCAGGACATATGCAGCCAAGGGAACTCAAATTCTACCTGCTCTGTTGAGTCCTCCCTGACACTTCCCTAGAAAAGTATAAAATATAATGTTGATATTCCTATCTTTGATTTCCCAACAATTCCAACATCTGGTGAGTCACACAATAACTTAAAGTAGCACATCCAACAAAGCCCTGCTTTTGTGTCCCTCTGAACTGTTTATGCATTTGTCTCTTCTGTAAGACTACAGACTACTCTACAGCAAGAACATGCTGACACACTAACCTCTATATTTCCAATGCCTAATCCACAGTGGGATCTCAATAAATGTTAGCTGAATGAATGAAAATGTGGAATGAAGCCGTATTTCCCAAATAAAAATATGGATAAATAAGTGAACAGAAATAAAGTTGGGAAATCTGAGAGTGGAAATTGCCCCTTTCGAAAAAGGAAGAAAATGCCCCATAAAAATCTATTTTCAAGAGCTCAGATATTTTTCAAAGTTGTTATGTGAATAGAGCAACTTTGGACCACTTACTGTACAAACATTCCACCTATATGATCCTTTTCTGCTCAATCCATGAGTCAAAGCAGCCTTGCAAGGTGATTCAGAGGTGGGTTCGGGGAAAGCACACAACACAGGCTTGAATAATGAGAAATCACAGACCTGCTAGCCTACTTTAAGTAGTCAGGTGATTCAACAGGTTTTGCAGTTTGCTTTGGATCAAAAATGGAAACATCAAAATTGGGCAGTAACAGTCTACATTTCTAGGACTTTTCAAGTACCTTTTGATTACAACACAACACAGTCTACTGCAGACATCATCTTCTCTTAGCACATACTTCTAATATTTTAAGTGTGTGATTATTGTTCTCACAGCATATAATTATGTTAACCAATAAATACTAACACATCTAATTTAGTTCCACCAGAGTAAAGATAATTCAGAAGAATGAGCTGTTTCTCCCAATTAACACTTGCTTTCCTAAATTAGAATAATAAAGAAGTTAGAATGGATCACTCTCTAATTTCTGAATGGAACAGGCAGCTGAAAAGTGGAATTCTCAACCTGTTCTACTTAAGAGTTATCACTATTAATTTTTAAAATTTTTATACACTTTCTAAAGGTAATTTTCCATTTACAGTTATTACAGAATATTAGCTATATTCCCTGTGTTGTACAAGATACCCTTGAGCCTATGTTATACCCAATGGTTTGTACCTTTCACTCCCCCACTCCTATATTGCCCCTCCGCCCTAATTTTTTTTTTTTAACCCTTTGAATATTTTTCTTTTTATGAGAAAGCCATACTCTAGGGACACTGTTACTCATGTGACTGATTAGTGTCCCTTGAGTATGGCTTTCTCATAAAAGGAAAAACATTCAGAGGGATATCCTCAATCTGGTTCTAGAACTTAAAACTCAAAGACAAGGTCTAAATTCAAGGTCCAGCTGTGCTCACATTGTAGTCATATGTCCTAACTTAGTTTCCTCATCCACAAAATAAGCACACCGTCTATATCTCAGAGTTGAGATACCTGTATTTCACTGAAGTGTGAATGGATGTGAAAGTGCTTTGTTTTACAATCAGTAAAGCACTGTCCAAAATCAGTGATTATGAATTTGTGTGCACAGTGAGACTGCTCAAACAAAAATGTGGCTACTGAACAAACTCATTAAAATGCAGTGGTTTATGGGAGGCATGTGTAGACACAGTCTTAAAGGATGAAGGCTATATTAAGCAAAAACCTCTATGCAGAATCTCCCCAGTGTATATCAGGGTATGAGAATTCAGGAGGGGAAAAAAAAGAGCAAACAAAACTCCTATTTAAAAAGGGGGAGAGGGCATAGAAGTATTTACTCACGAAATGGATGAGTCCAGGGACAAAGTCAGTGGCCTTGCTGTTCCGAGAAAGTGGGCTTGAGGTGTTTGCTTGGGTGGAATTGGAAACATGCTTAACATCAAACTACAGTTTGCTGGAAAACATTTCTGAGACCTGGGTCCATCCTCTTGCATCTTTTCAGAGTTTGTCTTATTTCCTATGTTCCTTTTTCAGAATGAATCATAGCTTTCCCCTGCTTGAAAACCTTCAACTATCCCCCATTATTTATAAAAGACAGACCAAAATCTTAATCTGGCATTCAAACAAGCCCACAGGCTGTTAGCAGGAAGTCCCCAGGCCTGTAGTCCACTTGAAGCTTGCGATGGCCTCGTCTGCAGCCATCACGCTGCTTGCAGTTCTCTGAATGCGGCCTGGACCTTCCTGCCCCGTGACTCAGGCTGCTCTCTCTCCCCTCTTGCTTCCAACATCACCGTTCCACCCATCCCTTAGCTGAACGTGCAAATCTTCGGATGAACCTTCTCAGATGTTGCCACCTTTCAAAGAATATCTCGCTCTTTTCCTTGTGCTTCTATATATCTGCCATTGCTGAACTTAGGATATTATAGGCTCCTGACAGATGACAACTCGGTCCTATTTTTCTCCCTTTCAACCTCCTAACAGTTCCCCCAAAAGACCACAGCCCATGCTACCTACCTGCAGCTCAGCGCGTGTTTACAGAAATAAAGTGCATTTTCACCACTGACAGGTCTAGTGGAGCCAAGGGTAACGAGAGCTGAGGAAGAGCTGAGCTCTAGTGTGTTTCCCCTTGTGCCCCTACATAGCTGACAGTCCCATTGTATGTCTAGAAAAGGCAACGGGAACATGTCTAAAGAGGAAAGCACCTTACGAAGTTCTGTGTTGAAATGACTGACAGCAGAGAAGCAGGACTGGCTTTTCATCTGTGAAATGAACCACTGTGAATACAGAGGCTGCTGTTGGAGAACTGGAGTGCTGTAGGTCAAGCAAACATCCCACGAGAGTCAAACAACACGGTGACCATAGTGCCAGTCCAAGATCTGCATGCGGAGTCCTGCTGGCTGTCTTCTGAGGACTCACAAGCCCTGAAATTGACTTGCCGTTACTTTCTCAAGACTGGAGGGAAGCAGGGAATGACCACAAGCAGTGCGAGGTCGGCTTCCAAAATGCAGATAATAAATGAAGGTGCAGAAGAATAGCCATGCTCCAAAGGGAGCCAAAGGATACAAAGAAGAACTGATAACAAGGCACCATTTGCATTAAAAAAAAAAAATAAGATTAATTGCTGTCACCAAATTCTGGTAAGATTGGGGAGAATCTGATATATTCAAACTGCTGGTGCCAGTATAAGCTATGTACCACCCGTGGAAAGAAAAGGAAAGAAAGCACTCGTAATCCCCAATGTAGAAATCCCGCTCTAAAAAAACCTGAGTTAGGGAAATAGCTCCAAAGAAAATATACACGAAAATGCCCCATATAGCATTACTTCCAACAAGCAAAAAGGCAAGCCGCCTCAATATCCAACGTAAGGAATTTCTTAGAAAAGATGTAGCCCTCAGCCTAACTTTAACATAGCCATGCTAAGCCATATTTCTGAAGATTATACCAACATATAACAAAATATCCACCTAGACAAAGCCAGAAAAAGAGCAGGGCAATGGAATAAGAGATTTAATTTTATAACGTTTGTGTATAACACTGTTGGGTTATTTTAAAGAAAATACTAATCAAATCAATGAAAGAAATGTCTGTTAACTAACACACATTGATGTTAAATAAAAAGACAACTTAGACCGTTGACTCTGAGAAAATCCAAAAAGAATGGAAGGGATAAAAGAAGCAGCTTGTTCTTTCAGATAATTGCAGGTTATCTGTGGTGACTATTTGCAGATAGCTCTTACCTGTGGAGGCCGAGGCTTGTAGGGGGAGCTGCACTCCAGGTCGGCCAAGATGCTAGTCAATGAGTCGATCTCAGCGTCCAGGCTCGAGCGTCTCTCCTCAAGGGTCTTGCCTCCAGGATTTCCCTGTGAGAAGCAACACAGTCATGTTAGAAAGGGAAATTTCCAGTTTCCATCCATATCAATCTGAGTTCAAATTTTTCAAGTTATACTGTGACTCTGTCCAAGTTTTTCTGCACCTCATTTCTTTTAGCTTTTATAAAATCTCAGTGAGGTAGGCTGGAGAATTATTCCTCTTAGACAGGTAAGAAAACTGAAACATATGAGGTGATTTTCCTAAAGTCATACTCTTATTTAGAGGATATTCCCTTTGATGAATATCCAAGTTAAAGGAAGTAAATGTCTCCATCCCTGCGCTCAAGGAGCAGATCCAACTAGGGACATAATGCAAATTCCACGTTCAGAAACCATTGTATAGCATGATGACATTTTAGTTGGAGCAGGAAAAGGCAAGGAGAGACTTACAGTCCAGGAAGAGGAATGGATTCAGTGTGAGATCAGTAGACTAGGTGTGTCTGTGTCAGAGAGAGATGGCAAGCCCCGAGCGATGCCCCTAAAAAGTGAACTAGAATAAGACCGCTCAGGGTCCTGGCCAAGGGGCTGCAGAGGAAGCATGTGGCAGTGACCACTGATTATGAACCGGGGGATCTGTGGATTTCATATGTCAGTGTCCCATGTTAGCACGAACACCGACTGCTACCGGCATTGAGAATGCCTGTGGAGCGAGCAGAGGGCAATAACACCGCCACAAGGGCATCCCCAGGAAGTGGGAGCAAGCTTAGGACAAACAAGCAAACAGTTTGCCTAGAGCTTAAGGCAAGGAAATAGAGAGTGAAATACCAAGGAACCATAAAGGTCGCCCTAGAATTTGGAAGCAGGGTGAGTTAAAATAATTTTTTAAGGTGACAATGTAATAACGATCATGGACACGTGATGAGAATGTATCTTAAGACTCCATCAAGAAATCAAAGTGAATCTGCAGTAAGGCCCTGTAGGAATGAAATAATGGGAAGTTAGTGTAATGGAATTAACTCTATTGTACTTGTCTAAGGAAGTTAAATAGCAGTAAAGTGTCTGGAAGAGTTTAGAAAAAAAACCAAGAAACCAGAGTTTCCTCAGTGACAATAAAACCTAGGGTCCCTGACAAGCTAGCATTAAAATCTTACAATTCTCCGGGTAAATTTATCTTTTTAATGAATATCATGCAGCAGACAATGATAGCATAATGGTATTTCCAATTAAGACCACTAGTTTCTTTTCCCTTAGAAGCTTGTTCCCAAAACCTTCCCTGAGTTCTTATACCTTATTTAATTCTCTGCATAAAACATCTCTGTTGGGATCTAGCAATATTGGTCAGTCTCTTGTGAATTTAGCCAGCATGAGTTAATCCCTCTGGACCTTATCTATCCCAGGCACGATGATAACATCAAGGTGTATGAAGCTATAGCCCAGCCCCTTGGAGCCAAACCCGAAGACTGCTGCCTGCCCCGTAGGCAGCGGCATCTTTCTTGTGAGCCCTCTTTAACTATGGGTACCTTTAATCACATTATCTAAAACAACCTTCTCATCATTTTCTCTTTCTGGATGCATTTGTATGACCCCTCTATGGCACTCTATCCCCTCACCCTGTTTGGTTTATTTTTCTTGTAATATCTATCACCATCTAACATTGTATTTTATGTATATTTGTCTGTCTATCATCAGACTCCCCAGGAGAATGTAAGCTTCATGAGGGCAAGGAATTTGTCTGTTTCCCTGGCAGACTCTGCCATAGGTCCAGCCCGTAACCTTTTCCCTATAAACATCTTTTGGGTAAAATCAGCTAAAAGTACAGCAGGATCAGTGGGTGCAAAGGGAAGCAAAAGGCTCAGTGTGCCTGTGTGTACACACTTGTGTGTGTCTGTGTATTTCACGCTATATGGCCCAGATTTGAAAGTCATCCTTGTGAAAATTGAGAGGCTTTCCTCAGCCCTCTTGCTACAGCCAGAAATGGGAAAACAGTGAAGTGACAGGTTGGTTATGTCTTCTCAGAGTCTGAATTTCCAGTTGACCAAACCCTCTAAGACCAGTGGGTCTCTGCCCTTGGACCAGATGTTTTCAAAGAGCTAATCCCTCTATTAGAGGTGATCTCATCTTTACTTCATTGAGTATTAATAACTATGAAATACTGTGGTATTATTAAGAAAAAAAGACCCTCAAAAATTTAAAATTCAAGTGAACATTCTGGCAATGGATTCTGGTACAAGGAAAGGTAGGATCTCAGTTGTGTTATGGAAGGCAACTGAGAATTGGGTGAACCTGATTCTCTTATATGCAGTTATAAAACATTATTATTAACATGAATTTGATCACTGTATTCCCATATACTCATAGACAGCACAAAATATTGGTAAGGGTGGTGGACTGGAGTCTAGTTAAATTCTTCCCTGGGCCATAGTTTCCTCATCTATAAAACTAGGAGAACATCACCTGCCCTACCGAAGCCAGAGGGATGTTACAAGACTCAGATAAGAAAATGGATGGGAAAAACACTCTTTAAATTGTAAAGCGCTATAATTATTATGATTTTCATAAATTGCATTAACTATAGCAACCAGTAACTATAAATTAATATGAATAATATAGCTATTGTTAATTCTTCTTCTTAAAGGGAGCATCATTCATTAAGTATTCCCTTGGGGTATCAGTAAAGAGACAGGATTTAATCATGTACAGTAAACATCTGTACCTCTCTGTAGCAGACAGCACAGCAACTGCCCAGCCCCGAGTAAAGGGATACCATGGAGCCTCAGAAGTCACAGAATTACCCTGAGCCATGCAATGAAACAAGTAATTACAGTGTCCGACCAGCCTGTGCATGTAAGACCTCATTCTGCCTTCCCTCTGAGTTGGGACGACTCCCCATCTTCAGTTTCTCATATTAGGTTGATGCCATGGAACAAGTTTCCAGCCTAATGCTGTGAGATTTTTCACCCAAGACCCCCCCTTGCTGCCCTACCTGGCTTTCTGATAAGAACTTTGTTCCTACATTTCAATCCCCATTATGGACTAGGATAGGCTTCTTTCTCACCACTGATTCTCTACTTAGTGTCTCAGTTCAAACAACGGAAGTCCTGCACAAGTCTCACCACCAGCCCTTCTCTGGGTGCTTCATCTGCTACCACAGCACCTTTAGATCCGGGAACTACCTTGCTACTCTCAACACTTTACACTACACACTGGAGGACACAGTCCTATAACCAGCTAATGGAATCCTACACACTTACCTACACGTCTTCTCCTCAACTCCCTGTCACTGCAGCCTTACCAGTCACCTGATGGTTGAATGACCTGCCCGAGGCCAAGTAACAATAAGGAAGAGTCTCCTGACTCTTGGCCTAATGCTTTTTCCAGATACCAAAGGGCCTCCTAGAAAGTGGTCACTATAATAATAACGATTCTTAAGCTCTTCAACAATAAGTGTTATGACAGATTCCATTGTCTTAGCCCAGGATCTGCCGAAAACAAAGCCTGAGACAAAGGCTTGTGTGCAGGTCACTGATTTGGGGAATCAGTCCCAAAAATCAGTACTGAAGGACCGGACAAGTTAAGCAGAAGAGGAGGGAAAGCCAATTCAAAGGTGCTGAATTGAGCTGGTCACCAATACGGATAACTAGGGCTCCATTTTCCTGGGAGCCCTCTAAGGATCTCCGTGAAACGTGCCTCAGATTTTCCCATGTAGGGAATGAGAGAAGAGAATGTTCATCCTCTGGCTCTAGTTCTCTACTGGTTTAGAATCACCTACAGGGATATTAACTCCCTCATGCTTGTCCCAAGAAGTACAGAGGTAGCAGAAAAGTCCCAGGACAGAGAGTGAGAGAAAGGTTTTACAGGTGAGGCTGTACTGCCTCAGGTACTGCTAGGTCACACCTATGCAGTGGTGGTTGCCATGGCAATGGCTGGCATCCGAAGGTGGAATGAGAGGGTGAGAAGTAGGGTACAAAGGGTGTCCAGTGACTGTGTCCCCTTATTAACAGCTATAAAACTCACATGAACAAGCCATCCATGGGATATTATTTCCTATAAGACACTTAATTTCATTCATTCAATAAATATGTATATGATAAAAGCTCACCAAATCACAATCAGGGCTTATTATAATTTGGAAAATCATAATTCTTAGTGCCACTACTAGAATTACAGGGTGATGACTCTCCCACTGTGAGCACACAGAAATATACTTTAAAATAGGGCCCAGAACCAGAATTCATAGCATGTGAGGCCATTTGGGTTACATTGCTAGTCCACTAACTACAGGTGATAGATAAGGAGTGCCAGCGGCAGGTCATGAAAGAGCATTGTTTGTATTTATTTATTTACTCACTCTTTACATCCAAATATCTTATGTGAAAAATTAACTCATAGAAAAGTTGAACAAGTGGCAAAATGAACTCCACCCACACACACTTCACCCAGATTTATCAATGGCCAACGTTTTGCCTCCCCTTCTAATAACAAAAATATATTTGCTTGCTTGTTACTGTAGTTTAACTATTTGAAAGAAGTTGCAGAAACTTCCTCTCCATATACTTCAGCTTACATATCCTAAGAACTAACTTTTCAATACCATTGTCACACCCAAGAAATGTAATGTGGGTGCAGTAGTAATCTGACGCATGCATGTTCACGTTTCACCAGAAGTCCCAGTAATGTCCTTTTATCGATTGTTGTTAATTTCCATCCAGAATCCAATCAAAGATCATACATTGAGGTGACATGTCTTTTTAGTCTCTTTTCATTTAGAACAGGCCCCAGCCTATTTTCCCCTTTCAAGAAACTGACTTTGTGTAAAGAATTCAGGCCAGGTGCCTTATAAAAAGTTGAATATGGCTTTGTCTGATGACGAGATTCAGATTACACAAGTCTGTCAGGAAGAGTCCATGCTTGATGCTGTGCTCTTTCCATTGCATCACATCAGGAAGCTCATAATGTTATTTGGCCGTTTAGTGATGACAAGTTTGATGACTTGGTTAAGGTAGTGTCCACCAGATTTCTTCACTGTAAAAGTGTCTTCTTCCCTTTTAAATCAATACATGACGTGTGAGGTGACACTTTGAGACTCTGCTAATATTCTGCTCATCACAAACCTTTCACCCAATGATTTTAGTATCCATAGATGATTCTTGCCTGCATGGATTATTGCACTGGTGGTTGCAAAATGGTGAGAGTATCCATTATTAACAAATGGAAATAAATGGATCCTGCTTAGCATAATAATTTATTTGTTAAGTATTCATTTCCTTTTTGAGGTAGGGAGCAGAACTAACTGCAAAGTCCTCTGCTCTGAAAAAACATCAGGAACCTACTGATCAAATCAGCATTGTTAAAGAGAGAGTTCTTGTTCAGGCTGTTAAGGAAAACAAAGGATTGGGGAATGGTCTAGTTAATTAAGAACCGCTC
>NW_006773582.1:1411365-1432294 GCF_000442215.2 Lipotes vexillifer | reverse complement strand
CTCTCTGCCCTAGGAAGTTAACATCCTAGAATTAGAGCCAATCCACAGTGTCACACTCCAAACATGCATGAACTGACCTAATCCTCAACAACAGCCAGAATCTTTGAGGTGGCCAAGCGATCACACTGACACATTGCAGAAGGGGGATTTGAAGAGCCAAGATCTGCATATGACTGCTCAAAATAATCAGAGAGACCACTTGATGTTGGAGGTACTAAATCTGTGATGTTTACATTGCATTTCACAAAGCTCACGGAACTCCTCGGGGCAGACCCTATGTGTAACACTAAGGGACTCCCAACCCCTACCTATGCCTGGACTTCCCTTTGTGGTCCATTAGAGAAAAAGGAAGCTCCCCCTGAGAGCTGAGCAATATAAAACTATCTCATCTTAGGGAACCCTAGGAGGCAAGTGGCACAAAGTAGTATATTCCTTTTACATACAATTTTGATTTTCTTTTCAACGGTATCATTTCAGTATTAATAATACAGTGTGAATTTCACTTCATTTTTGTATTCTTTTATGGTTAATAAAGTTCATTATTCCCTTATTTCTAAATTAATGTTAAAAAGATACTGGTTGGTGAAAACAAAAGGGATACAAAAAAGCTGTATTATCTCTAAGCAACAAAACTAAGTATCTATCATTTATCCATCGTCTTTCTTTCTTTGATGAAGCTGAGAATATAATCAATGAATTTCTTTGTGATCATTTTAATTGAATTCTACTCCCAAAGCATCCTTAACAAGAAAAAAGTAGTGGTGGGACTTGCCTGGTGGCGCAGTGGTTAAGAATCCACCCTCCAATGCAGGAGACACAGATTCGACCCCTGGTCCAGGAAGATACCACATGCCGCGGAGCAACTAAGCCCGTGCGCCGCAACTACTGAGCCTGCGCTCTAGAGCCCGCGAGCCACAGCTACTGAAGCCTGCGCGCCTAGAGCCCGTGCTCCGCAGCAAGAGAAGCCACCGCAATGAGAAGCCCATGCACCGCAACGAAGAGTAGCTAGCCCCCAGTCACCACAACTAGAGAAAGCCCACGCGCAGAAACAAAGACCCAACACAGCCCAAAAAAAAAAAAAAAAAAAGAGTAGTGGTGAAGGCTCTGGAGTCAGACTGGAGGGGTCTGAAACCTGGATCTGCCATTTACCAGTTTTGTGACCTTAAGCAATTTACCTAAGGTCTCTGGGTCTCAGTGTGTCATGCAGTTGTAAAGATTAAATGAGTTCATACATGTCAAGTACAGTTCGCATCTTAAGTATTCAATAAACAACAGCTACTCAGTCATTACCTTGATCACAGTCTCAAAAGAAATGCTTTGGCTGACACGGTCAGTCAACTGAGTATGTAACTTTTCAAAGCATTTTGAGTCAAAGTAGAAATCAGCTGCTGGGGGCTTCAGTTAGATGGGGCACCTACGCTTCTTAACACATGATGGTGCTAGGCATTAACTGTGAAGCATATAATTCTGCATCAGCAGTTCTCCAACTTCAGCCTGTATACAACCACCTGGAGAGCTTGTTACAACACAGATTACTGGATCCCGCTCCAGAGTCTCTGACTCTGTAAATCTTGGGTGAGGCCCGAGAACTTACATTTCTAACAAGTTCCCGAGTGATGCTGATGCTGCTGGTCTGAGGACCACACTTTGAGAACCACTGCTCTAAGTACATTTCTAACACAACGAACATCTGCTAGGGTAAATAGTGTATATTTTATATGGTTATGGATGCCATGAAGATGCCAATAGGCAATCCAAATAATGAGTAAGAGAAACCTGGATCAAAATAAAATGGAAACAGTAGGACTGCTTCTTAATATAATCCCGCACACTGCATAATAGTGTGAGCATCCTCATCACACTGATTCCGGTAATGCTGAGTTGACAGGCAGCGATCGGCAGTAAGAACTCCAGAAAATATGGCCTATTTTATCTAACAGAAATGTCACTTTATTGAATTTGGAGGAAAATGTTGAAAAGAGAGAAAAAAAAAAGGTTTAGTTCATGTGCATTCTTCTTCCCACTCACTGAGTTGAAGGGCTTACCCTTCCTAAAACCCATCTATCTCATCATATATACTCCTCCAGGAAGGCATCACTGATAACCCAGCTTATATGATAATTGACTCTTCTTTGTCTAATTCTCTCTGATAGCAGGGTTCACAGGGTAACTCATTGTCGGTTCACGTGAATGGCTGTTCTCCCACTCTGCTCCATGAAATCTTCGTGCTAAGCAGCAAGCAGTCTAAGGAAGGCATGATCCCCAACCTCAAGAAGCTACAGTCTACTGGATAATATGACTTTCACAGCTGCCTAGTGATATCAAATACACTTATGTTCTTTAAGACTCTGTAAAACCACACAGAGGAGGCAGAGATTTAAACAAACAAACCAACCTTCCTTAAGAAGCTTATTATCCAATGGCTGATAGAAATACAATTCAACTTTTCTAATGTGCAAAGCTAGGCTAAAACATGAGTCTCATTATTATGTAAGAAGAGTCATCTACACCACAGGTTAAGGACCCCGAGGAAAAGTGCCATAAAAAGCCATCTTTGGTGCAAACACTGTAGCATTCAAAATAGAGACAACATCTTCACAATTCAAAGTAGAACAATACTTTGGCAACTGAGAGTATGGCAATGAATAAACAGAACGTAAGGTGACAACAGGAAACAAAGAGGTTTTCATGCTTCTAGCATACTTGGAGCAAAAAACATCAAGATAAAACTTCAACACTAGGCTTGACACAGGCCTCAGTTTTTTCCTTCCTATTCTCTATCATCCCATCCTTTTCAGGCCTAGAACACTCACCCAAAGTTGATAATGTTTGGTCAACCCACATCTCTTTAAAGGAAACAGTCTTGCCCCCAGACCTTGTTGCCAAAAGAGCCATGTTTTGGACCATGGGACTCCACTGCACAGCACTGTGACCCACAAAAGCAAGGCTGGACAGCCCATCTACAAACAGCCTGGTGAATCTAACCTTTGGTCTGTGACAAAAAGATGAGCTAGGCAATAAACCTCCTTTCTCTTATAAATATGAACTAAGCAACATGTGACAAAACTGCCATGAGGATGAACTGTGGTCATGATAAAACAAGAGGATCATGTTCATGGCTAATAATCAGAGCATGTAAGAAGATAAGATGCAATTATTGGAGAGAGGAGATTAATGGAAATGCAAATAATGGAAAAGAAGAGAATCAGAGAGTGAAGAAAGGAAAGGAAGAAGAAAAAGGGGAATAAAAAGGAGAGAGATATGGTCCCATCCTTGAGCCTTCTGGTGTCAGATCTCATCCGCATGGATCCTTAAGATAAACTCCTTTATATGGAAATACCCCAAGTGGCCTCTGCTGCACAGTCAGCCTTACTGAAGCAGCCAGCACAAGACCCACTCATTCACAGGGATGACAGCAACAGGCCAGGTCTACTTGTGACACCATCAGGGAGTCACTGTTCCTTTCTGAAACCCAACTTTCACTTCTATAAAATGAAGGGTATGAACCTGCCAGGTCCACTTTTATTTTTTTTTAAGCTTGAACATTGCATGAGTCTATAATGACATTTCACAGCTTGCCTGCCACTATCTTTGCTGCCCACTCGCAACCAGACCCAAACCCACCAGAGTTAGGCCCACTCAGAGTTTAAGTCAACTCAGATGTAAGGAAGCACAGGGCTATGGTTAAAGTGGTCCATGCTTGAGTACACACAAGCAGCCCCTTTGTTCACTGCTCTATTCAGAAGCAAAACATACACACACACAAATAAGCGTACGCACACACACACACACACACACACACACACACACACAATATGGAATTATTTCTACTGGATTCTAATCTTTATAAAATAAATATTGATAATGTACTCTTAAAGTAGTCCCTTAAAATTAAAAAGTCAATTTGTATGAGAATAGCTATATAATAACACAGAAAATACATACAGTATCTATCCATTGATAAAATAAGAGCTATGAAAATAACCATAATAAGATTAATTATTTGACAGTAAAAGAGATATTTGGCACACCTTTATTAAGCAGCAGAACCCTATGGGGAAAATAAAATCATACACGGAACCCCATTGTTTAAAACAGATAAAAACAGAGCTGCTCTGGTTCAAGTACAAACAGGGAAGCGTACGGTTCCATCCACTGGGTTTTTCCCATTGCCTCCAATAATGCCTGCTGGAGCAGTTCTATAAAAGATACTTAGAAAATCACTGCTGCTGATTTTCTGGGCGAGCTACAGAGGAAGAAACAGGATCCTTAGGGGAGCCACCTTGCCAGTCAGTCCACACACACAGTTTGGCAACACTATACCAAGCTGCCTTTTCTGCACTGTGTGTGCCTGTGTATATGTGTGTGTGTGTGTAAAAAAGGAGATATAGCCAACTGAAATAGCTATAAAGATATCATCATATAGTGTCACGGAAACTTTCCCAGGAATGCTTTGCTAATACAATTGACACAAAATAATACAAGTATTAGAAGTTTTAAAAGGTAGAGGAGAAAAGAGTTTGGTTTGCCCTTAAGGAAATAATATCTGAGCGGGGAAGGGAAAGAACAATTATCATTCGAACCTACAAAACAAATAGACTGACGAAATATTTTTGTATTGCATATGCTGTAGCATGCAGTAGAAAATAGCCCATGCCAGGTATTTTTGCAATTGATTTTGTTTTAAAAGCTCATGGAAGACAGTTTACTGATTTTGCATTTTGATAACACAGGACCAGTGGCTTGGGGCATATGATAAATTCCAGAAACCACTTCCTCATACTCCCCAACAATGCAACAGAAATACCAGAAGCAAATATTCAAATACTTAGAAATGTGATGGTAACATTATATATTGGTTCATCAAGCTCACACCTTTCATCCTTGAATCCTTTCAGGACTCCTCAAAACGTTACCAAAATCGAAAACGAAGGAAAGTGCTCAGTTCCCATGTCAAGCACTCCATGTCAAGTAGCCAAAGCTATAAAGCCAAGGGGCTTGTCATCCAAGCAGTTAAGGGGTAAGAAACTCCTTTAAACTCTTGGGTTTCTGAATCTGTGTGCTAGGCACCATCAACCAGGACTTACAGATAAGAGATGTTTGGCAACATGTGAATAGATTATAGACAACTGGCATAGAAAAGGTAACTCAGGCTCAGAAATATTAGAACTGGAAGGGGAATTGAAGCAGTTATTCCAGCATTTTCACTTAAATATAATAAAATGCCCCCAAAGAAGTGATTTAGATGTCAGCGATAATAATTCAGTGAAAGGACTGAAATCAGTCTAAAAACTGAACACCTTATACTGTGAAACATCTCCAAAGCAAATATCTCATACATTATTTCAACTGTTCTTCTTAAGAATCCATGAAATAAGCAGAAAGTTACTCTCATCCCATCTTCCAGATGTGGAAACTTTATGGAAGATAGGAGCACAGGCACTGTCTGAGGACTTCCAGCCTCACTTGTGGCACAAGATCAACAAAATTAAGCAAGGACTCCATCCTCCAACCGGTGGAGAATGCAATATGGACACACAGGTGCAAACCAGTGCTACAGAAATTCCTAGAAGAGAGACACCAGAATGGATGGAGACACTTAGATTCATTGAAGTGGCACTGAAGACAGGAAGATCCTTAGCTAACATCTATTACAATATCATAATCGTACCAAAAAAGAAACAAAGGCCCAGAGAGCATAAGTGATTTACTACTGGTCAAACAACCAAGTGATAAGGATGGCACAGGGAGACCTGAATCAATGCTTCCTTGCCCCTGTCTTCCCCCTCAAAACTCACTGTCAAGTAAAGGAAGACAGGATTGTAATTCTCTCCTAAGAAACTAGTAAGTACGCTAATGTCAGAAGATGACTGAATATTTAGAAATGTTGACCCAGAAAAGTGACACATTATCCACCCAGTGCAACCACAGAAATCCCTTTAGTGAATACTGAGGCGAATGTGTAGGCAAGGAGAGTAGAGAAACAACAAACGAGGCATTTTGTCTTGGTTCTGCCTTAATTCAGTAGGGTTACCCTGGGCAAATCATTTTCCCTTTCTAAGCCTGTGTTTTCTCAACAGCAAAATGATGGGTTCAGACCTGATCTTTGTTTTCTTTTAGTTTAAAAAGTTCTGTTACTCTAACACATTCATATAAATACAACCTACCTAACATTATAAGGAGTTTAAAGTTTTTCATTGTTGTTGTTGTTGTTGTTTTCCCTTATAGCCACTTACTGGAACCAAATTACTCTGTTTCTACTTAGTGTAAGTGTACTCTGATAGTCGACAATACAGAAGATATAGCGCAGATACTAACAAGATACAATTTGAAACACTCATTTCAAAAATAGGGTTACTGATAACAACTTCAGAGAGGAAGCTGCATTCAGTTGTATCGTTTTCAGAGTCACTAGCTGACTAATGGAAATGGAAAAAAGATAAGTGAGAGTGACAACCTCCTAGCAAGCAGGCAGGAGGGGAAAAGGCAAAACACACGTCATGTCTTATCTCAAAGGCTAAGAATGGAAAAAATATGGGGGAAATTACCTAAAATGGCAGGACTCATATTTTCTAACAATCAATGATGCATCAGTTCCCTAATAATCATTCTCGATCTGTTCATCATTTTCTCTTGGTCAAACTCTCTGTTCCAAGACAGTTCTGGGAAATATCCTATGAACCTGCAGCATTGCTGGCCAGCTACCCCGTCCACTGTACACAGCCTGGGACACAGTTACCGCTGAGAACATGGAGAAAGAAAATCATAGCCCCCTCTCTCTACGCTGCCATTATCAACAGAGAAGTGCCTAAGTGTAGAAAAGCACTTTCATAAATATTATCTCATTCAATTCTCCCAGCAATCATAAAGACTGGTAGCTATTATTCCTATTTTACAAAAGAGAATACTGAGGGTCAGAGAATAAAAGACTTTTCCAAGTAACTCAGGTAGAAAACAGAAGAATTAAAATTAGGGACTCAAACATTTTGCTCCAGAGCTCTAATTCTTGTACTTTCCATGACACTAGGCTAGAAATGTTAAAGGCGAAAGGTCTTCCTTTCAAACATGAAACGGAGAGTATAAGGGCCTATTAGGTTACGACGAATTAGGTCACGGCTGCAGCTACTGTTAAAAGCCAAGCTCCGTTCCTCCCTCTCGCCTTCTATCTCCCCATTTAGCACAGTTTTCATTCACTTTTCCATAAATATTTATCAGATATTCACTACATATTGATATGAAGGACAGGAATTACTTTAAAGGAAAAAAAAAAAGGAGAAAGGAAAATCATCGATTCTCTGTCCTCCAGGTGCTTACAATTCCATTAGAGGGGTTAGTTCGTCCACATATAACCGTACTATAGGGCTGAACACAGGCAGGTAAGTATTAAAGTATATGAAACACAAGATGCTAGAGCAAAAAAACAGAAAATCAGAGAGGGCTGCACGGATGCAGTGAGAAGTGAGACGATCTTAGAGGGAGAAAAATATTTAAGACATATGCCACAGGAACATAAAGATATAGACGGAAAACACTGCAATGTGCACTAGCACTTGGCAAATACAAGCGTCCTTTTAGGTAAAAATAGAGGAGGATCAGACTCAGAGGATCAGCTGTGGTCAGATTATGCAGGTGTGTAAACCCTAGGCATAGAAGAAGCTTGGCTGGTATCCAGGGAACAGATATCCGAAGGATAAACATGGTCCTCATGACGAAAGGAGACAGTGGGCAGGGGTCATTGTAAGCTGGGACTTAGTGTTGACGTGGACACAAACACACTGTATGAATCACATATATTTTGGGCCGTGCACAGACAATTTACATTAATGACACTCCCAGGAGGAATTCCTATTTTTACGAAAAGGTTGCCATTGATAAAAAGTGAGTATGGGACCATAGCAGAAAGTTGAATTCACCTTAATCAGGAATGAATGTGCGTCCGCAAGAAAACAAACATTTCTGCCTTCGACCTCGGGAATACAAATGAACAAGTGCTATGAAAAGTCTGTTATTACGCCCAACAGAAACTAAAGAAGCCAAAGGAGGCAAGGGATGATGCTGTCTCAAGCCTCAGTGTTCTCAGCTCCACTGAAAAAGCCTTCCTCTACTCCACAACTCTGCTCATGCCTCTTATCAGGCTTTTCTGAGAAATGTTTCCTTTTCATAGAATATTCAGAGTCAAGCCATAATCAAATGGCTACTATTTACTTAGTGATGGTTCAATACCTAGTCTATATTAAAGAACCAGGACAAATAACAAGGAAATAATGAAAAACTGAATTTGTCATTTCTACCATTCCTGCCCTCCTCTCACCTATTGCATCGTGAACTTTCTTCTTTATGACACATTCCACTTAAACCAGTTCTAGATGCTCTGTCCCCAACTGTTGTTCAAAGTGGAATCCAGGCCCCCACTTGAATTTCAATCAAAAGGGTTTAAAGTAGTGAGATATCTCACCAAGTCATATCCCCTCTTGGATTTATCCTCTATCCCCTCATAGTTCCCACCTATGAAATAGAAAAATAATAATACAACTCCCACAGGGATACTTTGAAAACCAGGTGGGCTAAGGTCTTGGGAACCACATGTCCTGTAGAATGCCAAGGGTACAGCAGGCTCTTCTGTCAGTGTTGGCTCACAGGGTGTTTGGAAATGAGAGGATTGGAGGATTACACTAAGCGAATGGTAGGAGACCCTTCAGATGTTAAATCACAAGTCCTGGTCTCAGGATGAGGCTAGATTTTGGTGGTGAAAGAAAGACCCTACAAGAAGGAAAAGGCTGAGGTTTTGAAGGGACACTGAGTCGCCTCTGAGGACAGAAGCACCTTCAGATGCCCATTAAAAGGGGAAATCCTTAGGCCCCCTCCCAGATTTACCAAACCGGAACTTTTGGGAGCAGGGCCTAGTGATCTGAATTTAACAAGCCCTTTGCAACCCCTCCCCTAATTCTTTCCCACACTCAATTTGAAATCTGCTGGCCTAGAATTTGGTTATTGGGTGCTAATGCAAGTGCTAACAATAACTGGAACAATTTAATTAAAATCCCACAACTCTGGACACATTTAAGGAGAACTCTTTACTAATGTATTCTAACCCAATTCCCGGGGACAGGGAAAAGACTTTTCTCTCCCTCGACAGCTCTGTGTTCTCACCCACAGTGCCAACAGAGCAAACACAATCCACTTCACTTGTCCTCATCTGTAGAAATGGCAGCAGCGTTTACCACCTTGAAGGGGTGCTGTGAGTTTCCATTTACCGGCGTTTATAAAGTCTTCTGAGTGTTCTGATAAATCAACTATAAATTGGCATTACTCATAGCACCCTGTCGGAGCTTAATACATATTCAATTGAAAAGCAACGACAACAATACAGCAATATCCACAAATTAGCATTCATTATAGCAATGTATGATTCTCACCCTATCGTCACAATTTTATCTAAGCAGAGCTGTTTCTGTCTGGAGACTGTAGATTCCCTCTCATTAACGAGGAGTAATCTTTGCTCAGTGGTATCCACATTTCCTCCAGTAAAGTTCACATCTCACTTGCCTCAGAGTTCTGATTTTTCAGAGGAATTTCCTATTTGGCAAACACTCGGATAGAAAGCAAATATCTCTTTCCTGAAGAAAGTCAGGATCCTGCAAAGCATCTTGGACCCCTCCATTTCCCATCTCCCCTCTTTCCAAATGGCTCTGGACTCTTAGCTCCCCTTCGCCACGGTCATGGCCACCACCCCATTTCAGGCTCTGGTCTGCCTCACTAGACTCGCAGTTGACTCCAAACCATCCTACCACTGCCACTTCTGACCAGTCAAGGCCTGCTATATTATAGAAAGCCATCTAAATGGAGACCAGGTAATTTTATTCTCTTTCATAAAGTTCTTTATTGCTCCAAAATGATAACTAGTATAGCCTCAGATTGGGAAAATCCCCAAACTGTCACCTAAACAGCTAAAGAGAAGTAATTTACTGATTTGAATTAGGGGAGCAGCTGTAAGGCACTCAGGGAAAGAAAGAGAGCAGAGAGAGACACTCAGGCAGAAGGAACAGCTTGAGCAAAGGGGCTGTAACACTAGGTGTCTCTTTATCTATGTAGTTCAGAGTTCAGCTTTCTCCAGGGGCAACATCTGGTGGCCGGCCCCAAGACTCCACTGATGGAGGTGTCTCCCTCCCCTCGCCCTGCCTTCTCTGCCCTGTCTCTCAGGAACCAGAGCACATCTTGCCATCCCCGGTTTTGCTGACTCCCGTCTCCTCCTCTGCATGAGCCTTTACATGCATAGTTGAGGTTGAGGAATCTGTGCCTAGTGGGTTTGAGGTTTCATCAAGAGAAAAAGAAGGAACTTATGTGATTTCACTGAGTAACTATTTTCACTACAAAAAATTCCCATATTTATTTTTTTCCCTTTTTGAAATGGCACTAAGGAAATACATGCCAGACTGCCATGAACAGGGTTGTACTTTCCAAACAGTAGCAAGGACTAAAAATAGAAAAGCTCGATTTGCTCAAGATGGATATAACATAACTTCCTCTCCCGTTTCCTTTCCCCACCATGCTGAGCCAGTGCACAGAAGTGTACATGTTGGACCCTTCGAGTGTTTACAACAGCGTCAAAAGCATCAAAAGGGTGATAAGCCTATGTATAGTACATACTCCATAGAGGTTTCCAGAGAATTCTTATTGCCAAGACAAAGAATGAATCAATCAATCCACAAATATCTACCAAATATCCCTCAATGAGATAAACACTATGGGTGATACAGGAATGTGAGCTGTGATCCAACCTTCAGACAGTTTCTAAAAGGTGAATAACAAGAGAATAACAGATAGCATTCAAATCTGTGAGTCCAGAACTTCCAGTTGGGATGGGGGTTGGGGTCACCTCTCCTATTGTGTCACCCTGGGCAGTTGACTCAAGATATCTGGGCACCCATTTCCTCATCACAGGAAAGATGAACTGGATTATGATCCTTTCGAAGCTGAGGCTCTATGATTTGTGATGTTAAGTGATTTCTACAGGTCTCCCCCAAGTCGAATTTTGATTCTGGCTTTATGATATAGAGTTTGGAGGCACATGATATAATTACATCAGTCCACAAACAGGCATCTATTCAGTGGCAGGAAAATGAAACATAATTAACTGATTTATCCATTAACTGATTCATTGTAGCCTTTACTATGAACCAGATACTACTGGATACTCTATACTCTTTACCTTAACTAATCCTCAAAATAACTTTCTAAGTGATCATTCCCATTTTGCATGTGCACATAACTGATAACACAAGTGGGAAGCAATAGAGCAGAGCTTCCTGGCACTAAACCCTAGGTTCATGTCACTTCACCACACCACCCAGTCAACAGAGTCAGGATGCAAAGAAGGGAGAGATGGGGATGACACATCTGGCAGTGTCAGAGGGTACAAATTAGGCTTTTAAAAAATGGGGAGGATTCCTGATCAGCTGAGAGCTGAGGATACTTCAGGCACCAAGAAAGACACAAGGAGAATTAACTCACATGGGAAACTGACAGTGACACCATCAGCCTCGCAAGAACAAAGATGAAAAGAGCACAGTGGGAGATGAGGTGTACTTTAAAGGATGAGGTAGGTCTTGGAGTACTCTGAAAATCAACTAAAGAGGAAATTTAGTGTGGCAGTCAAAAGAAGCCATAGAAGGAAAATAACATTTTTCGAAGACGAATTGGTTAGGGAAATTCAGCTGGAAGGGGGAAAAAAACCACAAAGCAATGAGTCTATTGTGATATGGAGAAGGAATGAACTAGGACATCGAAGATGAAGAGACTAGAGCAAACCTGAGAGTCATTTTGAACCAAAAAAAAAAAATAAATCAGATGTTGGTGATAGATATATTTAAAAAGCAAGACACATCAACGGTGACCACAGAGTTTAGAATTTGGGAGCCAAGAAAATATGGTGGTACCTCTAACAGAATGGAAGTTTTGGGGGAAGACATGAGTAGAATCTGTACACCTATTGAATGTGAAGGGGTTCCCGGTGGAAAGATTTTCTATGGATAAATGGCACAATACTTGTCAAAGAAAGACACAGTGCCAAGAGTCGTAACCAGTCCAAGTCATTAAACAGACAGGGATGGAAGTTGACTCTGTGAGAGTTGTGACTTCTACTGAGAGAAGACAGAAGGTCAAAAGGGAGAACACTGAGTGGGCACCTAAAAAATTAGGGACAGAAAAAAAGAAAAAGGGAGTTCTAAGAAAGAAAAGGAACAGTTGCAGATCTAGCAAAGGAACCAAGGAGGTTCTTTCTTTTTTAATATTTATTTATTTATTTGCACTGGGTCTTAGTTGCAGCAAGTGGGCTCCTTAGTTGTGGCTCACGGGCTCCTTAGTTGCCACACACATGTGGGATCTAGTGTCCTGACCAGGTATCGAACCCTGGCCCCCTGCATTGGGAGCATGGAGTCTTAACCACTGTGCCACCAGGGAAGTCCCCCAAGGAGGTTCTTTTTAATGAAAATTGAAGGAGGTTCAAGTCATCAAGAGTGTTCCTTGCCTGATAGAGGTAGAAGAACGTCTCAGAAAAATAACATTCATTAGCGAATCAGGGATTGGTGGGGTGGGGTGGGAGGGGGTAGGTGGTAGCAGATGCATACAAGAGCCATTTCAGGGCTTCCCTGGTGGCGCAGTGGTTGAGAGTCCGCCTGCCGATGCAGGGGATGCGGATTCGTGCCCCGGTCCGGGAGGATCCCACATGCCGCAGAGCGGCTGGGCCCGTGAGCCATGGCCGCTGAGCCTGCGCCTCCGGAGCCTGTGCTCCGCGACGGGAGAGGCCACAGCAGTGAGAGGCCCGCGTACCGCAAAAAAAAAGAGCCATTTCAATAGAGTTGGAATGACTTAAGTTCATGTTAGGACTGTAACTTAAAATTGGAGAGAAACATGGTGGATGGGAGGGGAGAGAGCCTCAACTGCTGAATCTGTAACTGTGGAAATAGTTTTCTGTAGTAGTTGCCACGCCCAAAAACTGGTTTCTGTCCCCACTGGGTCAGAAGAGAAATACTAAAGTGACACTGTATGGCTTTCAATGAGCTAAAAGGAAATGGAAACAATCCAATAGGCACATTTCAAGTTACAAAATGGCTTGATATAAAATGATAATAAAAATGATGAAGTTCCCTGAATGTGCACAGTGAAATATACTTCTGGTCGCTGTATTTTTTATTTAATTGTTTGATCATCTCTCAGTGGAATACCTGAGTCTCAGCCAGCCAGGTCCTCTGTGCAGTTCTGAGACAGTTTTTCTGAAGTCAGGACCCTGACTCTCAAGTGCACATATCGGTGCAGTAAACTATGGCGTGAATCGTTAAATCTGTGTTCAGGGGACAGTTTGCCATGCTCTTTTCAATACACATCATACATCAAATATACCATTGAAGGCCATTCAGTTAATCATTGCTCTAAATATATAATTTCTAATAGAAAGAATGAAAGCTCAAGGATGCTAAAATAATGTTATGAAAAATACATATTTTAAGGTAAATCCTTTAATTACTGATTCAGAAAGTGCTATGAAATGGGTTATTTTCATCTGACTGCCCAAAAAAAAAAAAAAAAAAAATCAGAAGATGAGAGAAATAGAATTATCATACTAGTTCTATGACTGAAAAATTGAGAGATTTGGTTCTTAGAGATGATCCTCCCCAAATCACATATCACATGGATGTGTCATCTACAGGTCAAAACAGAAGGTGGTTTTAGGATAGGCACCGACTCCTTTAAGCACTAAAGGGAATGACACAAACTATGGGGAAAGGAGGGAGTGTCTGGGCTCTCTCTCTCTCCCGCTCTCTCTCTCTCCCTCTCTCTCTCTCTCTCTCTCTCTATCTGCTTGTTTACACCAGGTACCACCAATTTTACTTTTTTCTACAGTAATAAAAACTGACATCTTTACTGAAGTTTATTGACAAAATAAATATAAAAACAAACAAAAAATCTGGAAAAAATTCCATTTTAAAGGCCTGCAAGCAGCTTTCCTGTATTTTAATGTCAAAGTACAATCTTCCAATCTGTAAAGATGCAGACAATTTTTAAAAGGCTAAAGACAATATTGCAATAGAGGATTTTACAACCAAACTCATAAAATCATGGGCTACCAATTAATGAAATTACTTGGAGAGGAACATGACAATTGGTGTTTTGTGTCCTTCATTGACAAACAGTATAAAGGAAGAGTAACAATAAAGCAGTGCTGCCAAAGAGAAAGAAATGGACTGGCATGACTCAGAAAAAGGTAGGGTCTCATTCCTGCCCCAAGACACCTAATACTATGGAAACCTGGACTATTACCTAACTCTCTGAGCCTCAGTCCCTTCACTAGCACAAGGTGGAGAATTATCCCTACCCTTCCCCTTCATAAGTTACTTAAAGGCTCAAGTGAGATAAAGTATATGAAAGTCTTTCATTAAAAACAAAACAATGTCAATTTTGGAACTTATGAAATTTATACGGTAGGAGCCTTGGACAGGTCAAACTCACAAAAGTTAATGATAAAATAATGATAATAATAGCTTAACCCCTCCAGGATTCATGTAAGTACTGCATGCAATAATATATTTTCAGTTTTAAATACCTGACTTTTGAATGGATCAACCCAAATTAGCTATGCACAGAAAATCTCCCTAAAACATTAGAGTTTCAAAAGTAAGAGTTAATGTCCTCGGTTTTTGGGTTTGGCATCCTCTATGCCCACTTTTACCCCTTCTTTCGGATCAAGTTGTTTTGTGCTCATGTTGAGTGGATTACGTAAATTACGAAGGAACTAAAGGATCTGTGAGCCCAATAGGGCTTCCTTACCAGATCCACGGATAAGAAGTATATGGTACAATCCGTGAGGGGACTGTCAGGGAATATGCCGGAGGCTGGGATGGAAGATGTGCTTATTTCCACTAAAGAATTACAGAGAAAGCTATCTTGGTGGCCCCTGGCCACTAGCCATAAACACATATTGTTGATGACTTTGGCTGCTTTTTGAGAATTTAAAATGATCTGCCTTCTCTCATTTGTAGGGATTTGATACTAAGCCAAGAGGCTTAAAAGTCCCCCAAATGCATTTTGCTTTTGTTTTTATCCATTCAAAAATAAATCACTGCTTCCATGAAACTTGCTGTGAAATCTAAGCAAGCTGCCTCAAATCTTTGAGGCTTAATTTTTTTTGTATTTGTTAAATTAAATGTGTGCTATTCTTACTTGTGAAGATCAAATTCAATAATATACAGTATTTTGCAGTTTGTAAACAACTATGAAGTTATAAAAAGCTAATATTTTATTATTGGTAATAACACCTTGGGGCGTTGAATTTTAGAGTCATAAGAGAGCTAAGATTATTTAATTCAATCATTTTGACGAAAGAGCTTGTGGGAGTATTTCTTTGGTTAAAAAGCCTTAAAATCCTCAAGTGAACCTTGGGGAGGTGTGGTACATCATTAGTGAACCTTGGGGAGGTGTGGTACAAAGCAAAGGACAGCAACAACTATGCCAGAATTCAGCACAGAGACCAGTTAACCCAGAACAGTGTAACCATAATAGCATCAATGGTAAACATTTACTAAGCTCTAGGCTATGGCAGGCTCATATGATATTCTCTATATAACCTCACAACAACCCAAAGAGGTAGGTACAACAATTATTCCCATTCTACAGATAAGCAAACAGGGGCATGAAAAGGTTAAATAACACGATCACAGTCACATAGCTAGTGAGTGGGGAGCCACGTGTGACCCCAGGTAGTCTGGATCAGCACTTAGAGTGTTCGCCATCATACTATGTTGTCCCTGAAGTTTTACTTGGCCTAGATGATGCAATCAGGGAGGGCTTTTCTGTGGTGGCGCCCTCAAGGGCAGCAGCGTGAGCTTGAGATAAATAGCAAAAGATAGCAATATCTGAGCTGACTTCAAACCGCCTCGACAAAAAAGGTGAGGGGGTGGGGAAGCCTCTTGGAAAAGAAAGTTTGGGGTACATACTGAAAACCAGTCAAAACAGCAGTGAGTTCATTCTTTCTAATAAAAGGTACTTTGCCACAATCCCTGACACTCCTGGTGACATAGTCATCGAAAGGCATGAATGGGGAAAAACTGAGGAAGGAAACTGAGAACTCAAGCAGAGAGCACCCCGCAGAAGGGCTGGCCACAGCCTACTGCTGCCCTCACTTGGCATATATGTACAGCATGTAAAACAGGGGCTTTGCTACCTGCCAATGGATCTTCACAACTAATAAATAGCCTTGATGCTTGTTGTTCTGTTCTCGGCATGTGTATCTAAGGGAAACCCGTTCCCTGGCCTCCCACACAGTGACGACTGGATACACACACCCTGTGGCTGACTATTTAAAGGACTATATGTTGAGGTAGGTTCCCTCTATGCCCACTTTCTGGAGAGTTTTTCTCATAAATGGGTGTTGAATTTTGTTGAAAGCTTTCTCTGCATCTATTGAGATGATCATATGGTTTTTAGTCTTCAATCTGTTAATATGGTGTATCACGTTGATTGATTTGTGTATATTGAAGAATCCTTCCATCTCTGGGATAAATTCCACTTGATCATGGTGTATGATCCTTTTAATGTGCTGCTGGACTCTGTTTGCTAGTATTTTGTTGAGGATTTTTGCGTCTATGTTCATCAGTGATAATTGGTCTGTAATTTTCTTTTTTTGTGATATCTTTGTCTGGTTTTGGTATCAGGGTGATGGTGGCCTCATTGAATGAGTTTGGGAGCATTCCTCCCTCTGCAATTTTTTGGAAGAGTTTGAGAAGGATAAGTGTTAGCTCTTCTCTAAATGTTTGATAGAATTTGCCTGTGAAGCCGTCTGATCCTGGACTTCTGTCTGTTGGAAGATTTTTAAGTACAGTTTCAATTTCATTACTTGTGATTGGTCTGTTTAATCACTTCATTGTACAGCAGAAACTAACAAAACATTGTAAAGCAATTATACTCCAATTAAAAAAAAAAGTGGCAAGTAAAGGACTGTATGTTTCTGATCTAGATAAAAGATAAAGTTTGGAGTGCAAGCCAGCTAGGTCTACCAGAACAGCAGATTCAGAGCAGCCCCCACGCACATTTTCTCCCTAAATTCAGGTGTATATAGCATTTATAATTTGAGAGTACATCATCACCACAAAATTAAAAATAAAGAAAGGAAGCAAGCAATAGGGATTCTTCCATGTGGTAGAACTATTGAAAAAGAATGCCAATATGAAGAATGGGGCGGGAAATCCAAAACCATAAAATAGGAGTTACATAAGGGAGAAAACGGCAAATGAAAAAACTAAAACTCATTTTCCCAACATCACAAGAAAATCCCCTTTAGCTAAATAAAAACTTGACTCCTCAGATCAAACAGATTCACTGAATGCTGAGTAGAAATACTGGGGTGAGGGTGAGGGTGAGGGCAGCTGTATCTAGAAACAGTGTAGTAAAATTGCTGAATCCCACAAACAAAGCTTACAGATCAAACAAGAAAAAGTTACTAAATTGGAAAAAGAATCAGACTGGCATCAGATTTCTCATCTGCAACACTAAAGACTGAATGATACAAAGTAATAACATAGAAATCTTTGTTGAATATTGAGGTAAAGAACATTTGACCCTAGAATTCTACTTGCAGCCAAACTTTTACTTAACAATGAAACGAAAAAAATGTCATTTTCAGATATGCAAGGACTTAGAAAATATATCATCCATGTAGCCTTTCCCAAATAAACAAATAAGTAAGTAAGTAAGTAAATAAATAAATATTTTACCAAGTACTGTAGGAGGAAGAAATTTTAAAAAAGAAAGGACAAAAAGAACCAATATGATGAATTCAAGAAAAAGAAATAGCAAACAAGAAACAATGCAATAAACAAAAGCTATAGTTTATTAATAATGTGATGGTACAATTTAATGTGAGAAATAATTCTTTAAAAAGAGGTGTTATAAAGTTTAAAATACTGCAACACATTCTCCAAACTGTGTTAATAATACTTTAGATGAGGCAGGAAAAGGAGTACTCAAACTTCATATGGTGTACATATTAGGAGTGGGGCACATATGCATATCATAATTTTTCCCTGATAGAGAAACATGTTTGAAAATATTTACTCCATATTGTATGATTTATTTACATTACTAAGAAAAAACATGCATCACTTTTTAGGTGTACAAAAAATAAATAAATGTATTTCAGCCTTGAAGGAATCACTAAGATTCTTGATGGGAAAGACAAAATGGGATAAAAACTTCCACTGACTCAGAAAGAACCAACTTAAGTTTCACTTTATTTGGGCACAGGAAATTTTCTGAAATATGCAAATATTGTAAATTACTCCCAATAAAGAAACTCAGGAGCTAAAGCAAATCTAACCTCATTGGTTAGCTCAACACACAACAGAACTAACCGCAACCTATTTCCCCGTAAGACTTTTCTTGTCCAGCAATCAGCCAGACTTTCACTGCAGAATACATGCATGTGTCCTAGATTATTTCCAAAGAGTAGCAGCAGTGGTAATTGAGTTGATATGGGTGAATGAGCCTGTGTGTGCACACATACTCCACTATCGATCCCTGGGAAAGGGTTTACCTTTTAAAATAGATTCTTAAAAAACAAGGAAAAGAAACTGTGACATTCAAGAAAAAGGGTCAAATTACTAAATGAAACATTGGAATACTCCCTATCGGCTGTGGCCTGCTACTTTCAAAGAAGTTTTTATAAGTCTAGACACCAAAAATATCTCATTTCTCATCTGAATACCCAATCAGAGGATGATTCAGAGCGAAAGGCAAACAGGAAAACTCCGACATTCGCTTCTAGAAAGTCACACTGCCCGGAGGCTGTGACGTGCCTAAGAACCCACCAGCCCTGCTAAACATACACTCCTCTACTTGTGTGGACCGTAAAAGGAGGAGATAATCATGAAGCAAGCTGCTGCTGCTACTGTTGTTGCCAGGGTCACAAATAACCCTACAAATCAACTAGGGCCCCTCGCTAACACAAGACCCAAAGGCGCAAGGCAAAGGGCCAGGAAGAAATAAGCATCACGGTCACTCCTCTGGTATGTTTTCATGGATCAAGATATTCTTATATCCTCACTACACAGGAAGGGTAAGCACTTCAGAGTGGATTAAAGCTTTTGCTGAGCAGTTTGGTTTTGCTCTGACAATATTGCATCTCTACTTTTACTTTTTGTAGACTGGATCTCCTTTCTCACCCAGCCTCTTCCTTCCTCACCCCACTTCCAGGTAGCAGAAGGGATGACTTCTATGGTAGGGTATGTCCAAACCATATAAATAAAGCAAGGCCTGCTGCCTATTTCTGTGAGCTCATGAATGAATGTGCCCATGGCTGGGGGCCTGAGTTCTCTACATCTACAAGTAAAATTCTGTCATTGTATACCTGTGATCATGATAGCACTAGACTAAGGGTCACAGGACACAGATTTCAGTTCCAGTTCTACTGAAACATCAATAGATTTTTAAGCTACTATTGATAAATGAAATACATAAAATGAGTAAGTAGATAAATGACTACAACCCACCATTCACCCTATACATCTATGAGCTTTGAAATTGTTTTCACAGGAGCAGAAATGACTTGGCCCACAAACTTTTGGACCCTGACTTTAAGACAAGACAATAAAGGATTTCAGAAGTTTCTCCAGAAACAGACTCATAGACATAAGAGTACAGACCTGTGGTTGCCAAGGAAGGTTGGGGGAAAGGGGAGGGAGGGACGAATTGGGAGTCTGGGATTAGCAGATGCAAACTAATATATATAGAATGGATAAACAACAAGGTCCTACCTTATAGCACAGGGAACTCTATTCAATATCCTGTGATAAACCATATGGAAAATAATATGAAAAAGAACGTATATATAACTGAATCACTTCACTGTACAACAGAAATTAACACAACACTGTAAATCAACGATACTCCGTATCAACTATACTCCAATAAAATAAATTTTTAAAAATTAAAAAAAAAGAAAGAAGTCTCTCTTCTTCCTTCTCTTTTCAACAAACTCTGGGCATTTCCCCAAGTTCAGTGAATAGCTCACATGACACTGTTTTCATGCTCTCCTCAGAAAAGTGTCCTCTTTCAGGAGTTTTATGGATCACCCCCTTGAGACAGACACCACCTCTCTCTCTCCTGGCCTGACAGTTCCTTTGAATGCACATCATTTTCTAAGAGGGTAGGAAGAAAATCAGTATGAGGAAATCATAAAGGGACAAATTTCAGTTCAATAAGAGAAAGACATTTGTAATACCTGGAGTAACCAGCAATGGATGAGACAGTCTGTTTTCTGAGGTGGTGGGGCTGGAGGTACCCTAGCAAAGGCAGCCAGCTGCCTGAAGGGATGGAAGAGCTGATGGGAACTGGAAAGGTAAAAGCCCAGGGTCACAGACACGTAAAAGCAAGCCACAGTCTGGGCCACAAAGAGAGAGGCAGAGTGAGGAGGTGTCAGCTGGTGGTCATGAAGAAAAAGTCAAGCAAACATGTCATAAAAAGGGGAAGTTAAGTATCGGGCACCTGAACTCAAAGCCATCAGGTATCAGCAGGTAAATCCCTGAAGAGCTCAAGGAAGTCTACCAGACAACTCAGAGCTATTTGCATAGGGCTTCCCACAAGGGCAACACGTTTTGTCTGATGGTGTGTTAAAAGCACCACTTGGCACCCAACAATAGACCTGGGGATGTTATAACGTTATATTTCAATAGTTAACAAATACCTGCAATGATTTCAGAATATTCTTCAGAATATTCTGTATTCTTATACTTGTTACTTTATTGCCTAAAATTCCATTCCCCCATTTGAAAATTAAGATCCTAATTAGCAGGTTTCCCTGGTGGCACAGTGGTTGAGAGTCCGCCTGCCGATGCAGGGGACACGGGTTCGTGCCCCGGTCCGGGAAGATCCCACATGCCGC
>NW_006773582.1:1409628-1411241 GCF_000442215.2 Lipotes vexillifer | reverse complement strand
AAAAAAAAAAAAAAAAAAAAAAGATCCTAATTAGCCATCAAAGTTCAGTTCAATTGAAATTGTTTCCAAGAATCCTTCTTGCATGTCTCTAGACAGAGTTAATTTATTTCCCCCACCCTCTACCTCAACAAAGGACTAAGATTGTGCTTCTGATCAAAGCATGATGACTAAGGAATAATTTACTACGAAACACCTTAATTTAGAAGTTCGGTATACATGCGCCTTCCAAGCTTGAATCGGAGGTTGTATCTGATCTATTCCTCGGCCTTCAACATTGCCTCAGCTGTACTAGTCACCCACAAACATTTTGTTAAATTGAAGAAGAATTAGGAGAGTCAAACGACAGAAAAGGCACTTGAGTTATGATCTCTAATTCCCTTGAAAACCTGAAATTCTATGACATATTCTGCCTCTTTAGAACTTCTCTAAACAATGCTACATGCCTGCCCATTGGCTGGCTGAAACAGAAGGGAATTACCAACTGTGGCATGAGATCAAACAAAGCTAACAGTTCCAACGCTGAGACTCAGGGCACTAGACCCACGATGACAAGTTCTAAGGCTATAAACCCCAGCGTATGTGTCTGACTTATAGAAGCTATTGAACTTATCATGAATGAATGAATAACGAATGAATGAAGTGACTGCTAAATGGTCACCCCAAACCTTACTGCCACTATGCTCGAACTGATACTGACAGAAAAGAAAGTCTCTCATTGATTTTCCAAGATTCATCTTTTCCCACAAATATGAGAATTCTCAAAACAAGAATTCTTGACACTAAATATTTGCCTTTTGCAAAGGAAAAAGAAAAAAGTTTACAGCATACAACAGAAATTCAGAGACAAGCAAAACTCCAACACCTGGTCCTTCCAAACAAAAGCATGTTACCCCCTCATCGGAACCTCAGAGTCTTGAGAGGCCTGAAGCAAAATCACGAGCACGGTGAGAGGAAGGGCAGATAAAGAGTCAAGATTTCTCAAAAGAGTTCTGTCAGAAACGATAGGATCCACATCTCCTTGGGTCTCAGTTTCCTCACTTGTGAAGAGAGGGAATTAATTCATTCAGCAAGTATTTGAAAAGCTGTAACCAGATGCCTGGCACCAGGTTTACACTCAATGATCTCTTAGGTCCCTTTCAGCCCTGAAAAACTTATAATTCTTAGAGTCACACTTAATAGAGGTTCTTTTGGCTCTGACCTGAAGATCTGGCTGGAAACATAAACAGATCTCTACATAAAAACACACATTTACCAGCTATAATTTGGACTTGGCAACAGGAGTTTTCACCACTGGCTGGGAGAAAAACGTGCAGAATTTTCTCCTGTGATTACATTACTCTGAGTTCCATCATAGCTCAAATCTAAAGTTGGGGCAAATATGGCCAGAGTGGGACCAAGCCTCTATCACATCACATCACCACTGCACAAGGAAAGGACATGCCCATTTTCTTCTTCTTTTTTTTTTTTTTAATTTATTTATTTAATTTATTTATTTTTGGCTGTGTTGGGTCTTTGTTGTTGCACGTGGGCTTTCTCTAGTTGCGGCGAGCGGGGGCTACTCTTCCTTGTGGTGCACGGGCTTCTCGTTGCAGTGGCTTCTCTTGTTGTGGAGC
>NW_006773582.1:1359134-1409516 GCF_000442215.2 Lipotes vexillifer | reverse complement strand
ATGTGGGATCTGCCCGGACCAGGGCTCGAACCCGTGTCTCCTGCATTGGCAGGCGGACTCTTAACCACTGTGCCACCAGGGAAGTCCCTGCCCATTTTCTTTTGAACTTGCCAACAAGCTTACACATATTCAATAACAACACACCTCTCCTACCAGATCTGCCCTTTTCCATTTGGCAAAATCTGTTTTATTTTTTTATCCTTTTCCTTCTGTTTTATAGAACATAAGCCAACATGGCAACAGGCTTTTTGTTTATTTCCTTCCTTTTCAAAAACAAAGTCATAGTTTGGATATAGTTAATAGGACAAAATCTATACAAAAAAAAGACTTTTTGTAATTTTATGAAAGCCCCAGGTTTGATTTTTCTTAATGAAACCCTTGGCCAGCCTTATTATTATTCTTGTTGCTGTTACTTTTATATGGCGACAATTATAACATCAAAATATCTGTAAGGTGATTATAGTTTAGTACATTCAAATCCATCTGTATTTCATTTAATTATTAGAGGTAGATACAGTTATCTTATCTTTAATTACAAGAAAAGTAGGCCTTAGGGTGACCTGGTCGAGATCATGTGACAAGAATAAGCTGCTCTACTAGTATCAAACACAACTCTTCTTGTCACAGGTCAAGCAAACTTTTCAGAACTCAAGATTTTAAATGCTTACAAAATAGTTACATAACTATTCAAGAAAGAAGATAGACTAAACAAAGTGTTTAATTGCATAAATTAAACAATATGCAAAGAACAGCCCTTACTAACATGTAAGTTTCATAAGGGCAGAACCCTGTTTGTCTTTTTTGCTATAGAATATGTAGTGCTATAAAGGTCCCCCCACAGAGCACAGAAATATTTGTTGAGTGAATTAATCATTTCTACCTTTGTCTCCTCTAGCCTGAAATTTAAGAGGAAAAAAGTCACACAATGAACTGAACTATTTAAGCACTTACTTTCTATGGCCCTTCCTCTTTAAAATGTATTATGGGAAATCTTAAACATATACAAAGGTAGAACGAACAATGAATTAAACCTCCACGCACCCAACAATCATCAACTCATAACTAATATTTTCTCACCTATATTCTCACTCAGTAGCTCCCTACTCTTACGATTCTTTTTTATTGGAGTCTAGTTGATTTACCCTGTTGTGTTAGTTTCAGGTGTACAGCAAAGTGAATCAGTTATATGTACATATATATATATATATATATATATATACACATATATACATATATATATACATACCCACTCTTTTTTAGATTCTTTTGATTTTAAAGCAAATACCAGGCACTATTCCACTTCATTCACCAATCTTGCCGACATTTCTCTAAAAAATAAGGATTTTTTCTTTGACATATCTATAGTAACATCATCACCCCTAAAAATATGACAATAATCTTATGACAATATTATTTAGTCTTCCTTCCTGACGTAACTGGCATTTAACTGCCTAAACAGTGGCAGCTGGTCACCAGTGGCTCTACATGAACGCAGGCTGAGAACTTTTACTGTTGCTTCTGAATCTAGCCCTGAGTCACTTTGCTCTCAACACTCCCTGGAGCACAAATACTGCTCAATAGTCAACACATACCATACTGTGCACGCCTGGCCTCACTCAGAAGAGAAAACCTAAGAAATTTTGCTGTTGCTTTTGCTAGAAAGATGTTGCTGACCAATTAGTACCCACAGTGACCAACCAGAACCTTAAAATATCAGCCTTACTCATTTAGAATGCAACATCTGTGGAAAGAGAAAAAAGGCAATAAAAAAGCCTGCTTGTGTGTCTCCAGGATAACAAGAAAATGTGGACTTCTCAAATGGCATTCCTAAAGAATGACTTTCAGTTTCAAAATAAAATTAGTAGGTAAAAGGATTTCCAGGGCTTCAGAGGGCAAGCCAGCAGAACTCTGGGAAGCTTGAGCTGGGCAGTTGGCATTAAAATGCCTTAGTGCTTTGTGAGGTGTAAAGCTCTCTGTAGGCTCTGGATAAATGTTTATCCACCACAGAAACAATCTCAGAATTCATGATTCCTAGCATGGCTTATAAACATGACTTCAACCCCAGATCTTACCTGTGCCCTGAAAGCACTGTCATCAAGGGGAGGTGGAGGAGGGAAGTTCCCAGAGCCCGATGGAGACGCACTGGAATCATCTAGAGGTGGAGGCGGGGGTGGAAGAAAATCACCTGCGGAAAGGAAACACACACATGAAATTAACATGGATGCAACACTATAGCACCTTTACAAACACAGACAGTCCCCAACTTATGATGATTCCACCTATGTGCAAAAGCAACAGGCATTCAACAAAAAACGTACTTTGAATTTGGATCTATTCCTGGGGTAACCATATGGGGTGCAAGGCTGTTGTGATGCTGGGCTTCGGCAGGCAGCCTCAGCTCCCAGTCAGCCAGGAGATCGCCAGGGTGAACAACCCATACACTTACAACCATTCTGTGCCCTCACAACCATTCTGTTTTTCACTTTCAGTACAGTGCCCAATAAATGACATAATATATTCAACTTTTTATTATAAAATAGGCTTTGTGTTACATGATTTTGCCCAACTGTAGGCTAAATGTAAATGTTCTGGGCATGTTTAAGGTAGGCAAGGCTAAGCTATGATGTTTGGTAGATTAGGTGTATTAAATGCATTTTCCACTTAATATTTTCAAGTTACAGTGGGCTTTTCACGATGTAACCCCATCATAAGTCAAGGAGATTTGCATTAGCTGGCATTTTACTGCTTTGTAATTGGCTTTGACACATAATTTTTTGTCCTGCACAGCAATTATTCCCTAAGTTCTCCTCAGTTAATTAGCATCCTTAACTTTCAGGAGAATGAGGACCAGACAGGATACTTAGAAGTGACATAAAGCTGGTGTAGAAGCGTGTCAAGTACATTTAGCCAGAACATGGAAGGTGCTTGGAGCGGTGGATTACTGAGGTGTATTAGACTTGTTGCTTGTCCTCAATGAATTTTCAGTCAAGTAGAGATGGAAAAAAATGTGTAAACAGGTAAGGTAACACAAGATGTAATTTATTAAGCTCTACAAACTCTTTTGGAAGTTAAGATAAAGGAAAGCTTACATTCATTTGGAGTAACAAGGAAGCTTTACTGGAGTATTTAAATTGCCCCTGAACATTATGATGTAGATAGTAAGTTCATGCTAGACAGAGATAAAGGAAAATAGAGGCATAAGGGTAAAAAAAAAAAAAAAAAAAATCAGGGTCTAGAGAATAAAAAGCAAGTTACAATATAGCATAAACACAGGAATGTAAAATAACACTAGAAGGTTATAAAAATTAAAGCAGTATAAAAATAAGCTTTTAAGTGTGTTCCACATCTAGCATAGAGTGTGAATTTTATTGTGCATGCAGTGAGGATCCATTAAGGATTTCTGAGAAGGAAACACTTCTAAGAATATGATTTACTAAAGACTAATCTAAAAGTGTGTGCAGGACAAGCTTAGGAGAAACTGGAATAAGAAACATCCAATTTGGAAATCTATACACTATCCAGGCTTTAGGATCCTAGGAAATCTAACATCGCTATGGGTTCTTGGTATGGAATCTTTTTAAATATTCTTTGCAAGAAATTCTATTAAGAAAAGGAAACCTTCATTTTCTGAAAAAAATTTCTCTACGTGCCCTTTTCCTTTTAGCAATAATGTTTTAGACGTGTTGGGGAACTGTCCTCCTCTATGGATAAATAGTTTTTCCTTGCATTTCAGCTGTTCAACATTTAGTGGTATAGTCTCTACCACTCAATGAGTCACTGTCGGATAGTACCAAAACATCACAACTTAGGTCTTCAGAAAAGAAAGTCTAAATATCACAGTGGAAGGATGGTGACTTGGACTGATTGTTCTGATACACCTTTGAGATTGTTCAGTTGAGCTCCATTTGCCTTATAAATAACAGTCTTACACAGAGAACAGATTTGTGGTTGCCAAGAGGGAGGGGGAGGTGGGGTAGGGATGGATTGGGAGTTTAGGATTAGCAGATGCCAACTATTATATATAGAATGGATAAACAGCAAGGTCCTACTGTATATAGCACAGGGAATTATATTCACTATCCTATGATAAACCACAGTGGGAAAGAATATGAAAAAGAATGCACATATATGTATAACTGAATTACTGTGCTATACAGCAGAAATTAACACATTGTAAATCAAATATACTTCAATAAAATAAATTTTTAAAAAGTAACAGTCTTAGAGTTGGAAGAATAGCTAACAGCTGTCAAGTCTAGCTCCCAGCCATATTCAGGCTACCAAGAAGTCAAACACACTATCTTTAGAGTACTCTGTTTTTTGGACTCTCACCATGCACCAGGCACCGTGCTAAGATTTTCCTAGGCTACCTCTTACTCCCACAACAACTCTCTATGCTGATGGTTCTGAAACTTTAGAGCTCACTAGGATCGCTGGACGGTCTGGTTAAAACACAGATTGCTGGGTCCCACCCCCAGAAGCTCTGATTCAGTAGGTCTGGGTCAGGGTCTGATCATTTGCATTCCTAATAAAGCTCCAGGTGATGCTGGTGCTACTGGGCCTGGGACCACACTTTGAGAACCACTGCATTAAGCAAAGTGTCATAGTATTCCTACTCTGGACCCCATAGAATTGGAAAGGTTCAATGGCATGTCATATAGAAATATCTCTACCTCTCTCATCCTTCTGGGTGTGCACATCTGAAGATATATGTTGTCTATATCCTTATTAAAATTATAAGTCTCATAAATCTTTATGAACTCCATCTAAGAGTTCTAAACATTGGCTAGATACTAGAATCACCAAGGAACCTTATCTAAAAATGCCGATGCCCCAACTCTACCTCATACCAATGCATTCAGAATTCTCAGGGATGGGGAAAAGGAATGGGGAGAAGGGATGAGATGCCCATATTCCTTTAAAACCCAGATAATGCTAATGTGCAGCCAGGACTGAGAAATTCACTAGCCTTCAAAAAAAAAAAAAAAAAAAAAATGAAATACCTGTCAAGTAAGAAGGATCGTCACCAAGATCTTTTCTACCTTTAAAAGTCATAATGTATGAGACGAAAGCTCACGATGAAGTTTTAGGTGATCAGCAAAGAAGTGTAGGTTGATGGAGACTTGATGATCAAATTCTACCTCACAGCTTAATTTTCAGATTCAAATGTTCTATCTGGACCTATGCCTTCTTCATATTCAATTTAAAAGAGAATTTCTCAGCACCTTCTTATACTTTACCAGATTCTTTATGTCACAGGAATTGTCAGAACATTAAACAGTATCAGAACTGACCAAAATCTTGGAGATCATATTACGAAGGTAGAAACAGAGGCCCACAAAAGACACATGAACTGCCCAAATTCTCAGAGCAAACTTGTCTTAGAATAAAAAGTACACCTGCCTGTCTCTGAGGTCCCTTCCAACTATATCCTTCTTGACCCTATACTTGTGTCACAGAAATTAAATATAGTGAGGTGCAGGTTGATGAGAGTCCTGGGAGGGTGAAAAGGAACCGAGGAAAAAAATACAATGTATTTTTTTAAAAGAAATACCTTGAAAACAACATAAATCTAGACCATGTGTTCTAGGCAAGATTAGGCAGATTTATTAAAGTCATAGGGATAACCTCATAATAAGTATCTGCTTATTTTAATCAGTTACTAAGTTAGACCAAAGTTTTCCATCTTTCAAGCTCAATCATCATAGGCTTCTTTTTTTTTTTTTTTTGCGGTACGCGGGCCTCTCACTGTTGTGGCCTCTCCCGTTGCGGAGCACAGGCTCCGGACGCACCCGTGTCCCCTGCATCGGCAGGCGGACTCTCAACCACTGCGCCACCAGGAAAGCCCCATCATAGGCTTCTTGCTACATTGTTTAGAGTGGAGCTCACATTTTAAAAGGATGTGGAGGACTGGGTAAATGTAGAAAACAGACACACACGCATGATAAAGGGATAGAAAATGGCTCCTTTGAAGGGAAGCATGACTAGTTAAGACAGCTGCAATGAAAAACTCTTCGTAAAGAGTTTTAAATCAGACTAAGAACTCTTATGAGAATTCTGACTTAAGGCTCACCATTTTCACAGGCAGGTCAACAGAGGGAAATGCCTCTAAGTAACAGTAAGTTCAGCTTAAGAGAGAAGGTACAATTTCCATGTTTAAGGAAGATGGCAAAAAGGAAAGAACAAAATGTGTGTATATAAATGTTGCGGGGGAAGATCCTTTTCTTTTCAGTAGATTTCTTCAAACGATGAAAGAGCACCTGGCTGAGATGCTTGCGGGGCAACCCTCCTAGAGGAAAAAGCACCTGGATGGAATCAGCTATAGTATCTTACAACCAACAATGCTAAGCTGTAGACCTTCACATTCGTGCATGCCCTGCCCTCTGGGCTCGCTGGGGAAATCCAGGTGAACTCCCAGACCCTGTGAATTACAGGGGCACTGAATAAATCAAACAGGCAAGCCAAAAATGGACACACATCAGGCAACTGGGGAATGCAGTGATACATAAAGCTAAGAAAGAAATATTTGGTTTTATTAGGAGTAGAGTAGTCACAGACACATGTCTATAAACCTGGTTTCCTCCTTACCCTTTGCCTCACCATACAAAGCCTACCCAATACACAAAATACATTTATTCCTCAATTACCAGCTAAAATGATTTACTCCAAAGTTACACTGCTAGTGAAATACAGAGCTGGAAACGGATGCTCACAATGCCTTGGAGAGAAGCAAGAAAAGATCTTGCTTAATTTGCTCTATACCGTACCATCTCATTCAGCTAATATTCAAGAGGTTTTTGCTTTGTGCCAGATGTAGCACCATGAGGCAGTTAAACGGTGAGTTCGGCAGATAAAGTCTTATATCCCTGATTGTCAAACACTACTTTATTCCAATTGACATCAGAAAATAGCCCGTTATGCATACCATTAACTTGAAGAGAGTGAGGAAAAACTCCCAGAAACCCAGCTATTTATATTTTCTCAAGCTACCCTTTCTAGTCTAGTGGTAAAAAGGCAGTGGCACTGAGAAGCAGATGTGGCTACTTGATTGTAACTGAGTTATCACCCACTGTAGTTACCCCAGTAACATGGCTCAGGCATATATAAAAGGCAGCTACCTGAAAACAGTTTGCTTAGCCCTTCATGATATGAAGTCCCCCATGAGAGGGAGAAAATGACAAGAATTTACGGACAAAGAAGATGGTAAGTTACTGGTTATGTATGATTGTAGTGCAAAAATACAAGGGAGTAATTAAACTCAGATCATCAATAAAGTCTGGATTCATTTACTATGGTTAAAAAAAAAAAAAAGCAAGCATCATTCTCCTTCCTCTTGATCCAAATATCCATGTAAACCTACATACACACACACATACGGATTTAGATAACAGCCCCTTTTGTGCCTCATAGAGGTTCTATCCCAGCATCTATAATACTTGATTACATTTATGTGTTCATGGCCATTCTCTCCTAGTAAGAACTGAAACTCCTAACAAACAGAGCCCACTCATAATTTATCTTTATATCCCCACCACTTGGCATAAAGTTTGGGTCATGTCATCCCTCAGTAAACATAGGTTGAAAAACTAATTGAATAAAAAGCCATTTAATCACTCAATTGCTTTTTTTTTATTAAATGACCTGGTGTCTTAGGTGCTTTTCAAACATCAATGTCCAAATCACCAAAAGGATCTAGCTAAAATGCAGGCTCTGATTCGTCAGGTCTGGGGTGAGGCCTGAGATTCTGCATTTCTCACATGCTCCCAGGTGATGCTGATGTAGATCTGTGGACCGCACGTGAAGGGCTCTTGCAGTTGGCAGATGTTGGCTCTCTAACTTTCTTAAATGGAGAAATTCTGGTTGTTTAAGGAAAATCTGAACGCTAAGGTAATTATAAATAAAATTACTTTGGAGCTCCTCAAATTAAGAATTTAAATTATGAGTACACAAGAGATTGGGTTGGAACACACACACACACACACACACACACACACACACACACACACACGAAATAAAAATAATTATGGTGACCAAATCATAAGCTTCAAGTAAAGACAGTTACTCATTTCCGTTAACAGTAACTAATAGAGAAAGGAAATATGTTCCAAAGAAAATAGTACAAAATTTCAAGCCCCAAAACTTAAAACACAAAGCCTAGCTCTACCCTTTACTTTGGAAAAGGCAGTGCTACCATCTCAGGTTCAGTTTTCCTCACCTATTAAATGAGTATAACAATAGCCACTTCACAGTGTCACTCTGCAGATCAACCCAGTTAAAACTGAGACTCTGGACCTTTTTTTTTTACTTCAACCCAGAGTAAAGAAATAACCTTTTATATGATGATGCAAAACTCCTATCTGGACATGTGTTAAGTACATGTATATCTGAAATGAGGGTTTCATGAAACCATACTTATTGCATGTAATCTACACTGACATTTTCTCTACACTGACATTAAAGGTGTTGTGTATGACCCACTAAAGTGACTGTGACCCATAAATAGGTCTCAATCCACAGTTTGAACACTGCTAAGCTAAACTGTATGTAAGTGACTTGTACAATGTGTACATGATAGATGACATTTTTTTCTTTTCACTTATGCACAAAAGAGCAGCTGAGTCAAAATTTGCCCACTCAGTAGAGAAGACCAAATCTGAGAAGATGAAGCTCTCTGAGCAAGGTTGCGAAAAGAGAACAAGTGAGAAGATAAAATAAATAGAACAGGAGTGAGAAATCTCTGGAAGGTGGTCGAGTTAGATCACAGCTGTAGCATTCTCCTCATAAATGAGAGGCAATTTATTACGAAACCAAGCAACGGAAGACTTTGTTTACAATTTTACCCTCAAATCCATCTTCAGTTCGCATTAAAACACATGTGCCGCCAAGAAAACTCCATCAGAAAGCACGCTGGGTGAAATCTTTTAAAAACAAAGTATCAAGGTTTATGACATTAAGTAAATGTTATTTGTGTGATAACATATATACATATATGCCTGTAATATCGGGGAGCATCTTTTAAGTAGATTCCCAAGAAATTGTTAGAGGCAAGTTGCCTCTAAGCAGATCAATTTTGCAACTGGGGAACAAGAGTGGAAGAGAAACTCACTTTTCGTTATACAAGTTTCTAACCGGTCATTGTTCTACCCACTTATTTTAAAATAACACATACACACAATTCAAAAGAGAATTTTCAGTACCTAGAAATGTGTCATAAGTTTTTAAAAGCCACCTGGAAATATTGGGATATGGCAGAGATCAAGGAGCCACTGAGGATAAGTCCCATTTAATGCATCACCTCCCAGTCTTCTCAATCTATTTACTACCCATTGGTTGTAACTAAAAATAGGAAAGGCGTTGCACTGATTTACTCAATGTGTGGCTCCTATTAGAGATAGGATAAAAAGCCTGCTTATTCCCAGAGCCAAAGCCTAGGCACCATCTCAGGGTGACCACAGACCTCCTTCTTGGATTAAGCACTCATGGAGCTACTAATAAGGCAGCTCCTGAATTTCCATTTTTCTCCTGTTCTTTCAGGGTGCAGCCCCTTTGAGAACTCACGGGCAGAAGTGATAATTATCAGGGAAAGGTTGGGCATCCCTGGTTCCCTGTCCTCACTGTCATCAAAATAGCAACAATACTGCCCCCCTTAAATGACACATCGTCATCTGTAAGTGAGAAGATATGTGACCCCAACCAGGTAGCTTCAGTTCTCTAGTTCTCACACGAGACATTTTTGGAGTTCATGCTTTTATTATATATAATTATATATTAGAAGAGAAACCTTTCTACTTTTCTTTCATTTTTATTTTCTGCTGCTTAACTAAAAAACAAATAAACAAATTTTTGATTCTGATAGGACTTAATTTTCTAAGTCATGTTATTTAAATGAAAGGTCAAAATTAAAGAGTGATGAAACACAATAGTGGTATAAGATGATAGAAGAAATTCAGCACTCTTGTATGCTACTTATATATAAATAGGAGTATTAAAGATAAAACTTTCTCAAGAAAATCTGGCAACAGGTATCAAAAGCCTCAAAAATGTTTATACACTTTGATGCAGCAATACCACTTATAATAAATTATCCTACTAAAGCAGTGACTAAAGACTATACAGGGAAGCATGTTAAAGAATCTTAATCACAGTGAAATACAATGGAAATGATCAGACTATTCATCGATAAAACTGGGGTAAAAAAAAAAAATCAACTGAAGTCAGTCACACACTGCAAAATTGTGTTGCCGTCAAAATGATGATGTTGATCTAGATCTGACATCTATTTAGTCATTGATCGGGTGCCTTCTATGTGCCAGGGATTCTTTTCGACACCAGAAGGAAACATCAAACAAACAAATAAATAAAATAAACACAAAGAGCTGCACTCGTGTAATTTATACTCTATCAGGAGAAGAACACTTAAAAAATAAATTACATAAAACATACTCGATATCAAATCTTGCTAAGTACTATACAGATACATAGGGCAAGGAAGGGGGAAAGGACGGCTAGGGTGATGGTGGAACACTGCAGTTTTAAAGAAAATGGTTGGAAAATGCCTCATGGAGGTGATATCTGAACAAAGACTTAAATCTAGTGAGGTGTGAGTCATGGAGTATCTGGGACAAGTACATGAAAAACTGTTTCTGATGTATTACCTTGTGAGAAAAAAAATGGGCTACTGAATATTGTTTATAATACGGCACTATTTCTGTATAAACATTTTGTATACGTTAACAATTTGTCTATAGCTCATGGGATGGTTGTCTACAGCTCATGCCTTCTCCTTTTGGTTTAACTGTTATACAATAAATGTGAATTATAGGCATGCATTTTTAAAAAATCAAAAGGAAGATACTTTGAAATGAATTGCAGAATCTACTTAAGCCAGTGTTTAATTTTAATGCATCACTATATTTACCCAAGCCAAAATGTAATGTCTCCGTCATCCTTCTAAATAACTTAGCTTGAAATGCTCTTTCAGATTCTCAAATTAAAAGCAGGAAGAATGATTATCCTAAAGTAGATGAAGTCTCCCTGATTTTCAGATGGATGGTTTCACTCTACCTCTAGCTAATACAGAATCCCTGGGTCGCCACTGAGTTCAGCAGTCCTCATGTTTGACCACAAATAAATAGTCTGTGTGAAGGTGAAACATCTTAGGGCATCATACCTAAGTATACTGTATTTCTCTATCACATAGTGGTTTCCATTTGTTGAAAAACAAATTCACTTTCTTAGTTAAGAAACACTGAATGATTTTCAAATAACATGAAATTAGGAGGACAGTCTGGTTCTGCAAATGGACTAAAACCAAATAGCATTTTTGAATCCACCAAGTGTCAATTGTCTTACAAAAAGACAGTAATTTCCACCGAAACAACAAACCACACACCATATAATTTGGCTTCCGAAGACGGGCATTCAAAATAAACAGGGCAATGATTTAGGCCTAAGCATCAATCTTCTACCAACGACTGAGATACCTTTAGCCCCACACCAAAAAGTGAAATTCTCTCAGTTTAAAAATTAAAAATTCATGCCGTGGACACAGAATGAGGCAACAGTCTTCAGAAACAAAAAATCTTAACTTACCACTGAAAAAAGAAGCTGGCAAACAAATATCAATGTGCTGAGAGACTATTCCAAAAATACTCTTTTTTCTTGGAGATGGGACGTCACCCTGTGGCGGCCACTGGGGCCAGAAGCTTACCTTCCTTCCAAAGATGGTGATGGAGCTGGAGGGGTGATAGTTTCGGAATAAAAACACTTTAAATAGCTCATTTAAACTTATTTCACCACTGCTATATCTGGATAGAGTGACCCATCGTCATTTCCAGTGACAACATATTGCTCCTTCCTGATTTAGCTCTATTGGAGCACATATTCTGCTCTCTGTTAGTTTAATTGCATATCTACTGGTTTCTCCTACTAGACTATAAGCACCTTGAGAGAAGCCTCTCTGTTAGTTTAATTGCATATCTACTGGTTTCTCCTACTAGACTATAAGCACCTTGAGAGCAGGCTGTCTGTTTTAGAGGGCACATAGAGCACACAGGAGATACCTGATGAATAGTAATAATATTACTATTATAAATGATTATTATTATAAATCTATATTATATTAAACTGAATTGAACTCTGAAAAAATGAACGTATGTATTTCTACCATGGACCATTTTGCCCCTTTTCAATTACTGACATAAGGTCAGTACACTATAGTACTGGGGGCGGGGGTGTCATAGGTCCTGCATGATGCTCATAGCTGGACAGTTAATAACATCGGTCTTAAAGTAGCCACCTAGTTTTGCTGTTGTTGTTGTCATTGCTATTGTTGTCATTGCTAGTTTTTACACATTAACTTACTCGGAGCATGTCTTCAGGATACAGGCCCTGAGTCTTCATGCCTAAGTCACCACCTGGCTATGGGGACACCCTCATCTCAAGAAACACTGCAACCATGTGTACTGTACTTGATCTTTCTTCTGCAATAAAAGGTCTGTAGATGGGTCTTAACAGTATCTTATCCCACAATGTATCTAGAAACTCCTTCAAATCCCCCAGGAATGTTGGAGGATCAGGTTTCTGTCCATAAAGGAGACTTGGGAATGGAAGAGGAACAGGGAAATGAAGGATGTGGAAGGAGAGATGTCATGTGAATAGAAACACAAAATAGTAGCGCTTGAGGTGTTGAAACAGCTCTGACTTTTAAACGAAGGTAGGCATCAGCATCTCAGGAAGCACTTTCTTTTACTGCATACAGCGAGGCCCCACTCTACGATTCTTAGATACTCGTGTCTGGGTTGGGACCCAGACACAAGTATCTTGACAAGCTCCCCACATGATTCTGACATGTAGCCCTGGTTAAGAGTCACTGACCTTCATAAAAGACAAACTAAGACTGAGAAGCTATCCTAGTTTAAAGAAAACTAAGAAGACAAGGCAACTAAATGCAACTTGTGATTCTGGACAGGGTCCTAGACCAGAAAAAGCATCTTAATAGAACAGTTGATTAAATCTGAGCAAGAAGTACTGTGGTCAGTGTGTTAATTGCCTAATTTTGGTAACTGTACTATGATTATGTAAGATATCAACATTTGGGGAAACTGGATAAAGGCTAAGTGAGAATCCTTTATACTATTTTTCAACGTTTGTGTAAAGCCTGAGATTATTTCAAAGTGAAAAGTAAAATTTTATTTTTTAAACTTTAAGGAAAAAAGTCATTGATCTAGTCCAATAACTTTTATTCTACACATGGAGAAATTTCAACCAGTGTGGTAAAGAGAAACACATATAGTGTAGAACCATACCAAGAAACCCACTGTGACCCTATATCCCCTAACTTCTGGCTGAGGACACATTTACCACGATAGGTGGCAAAATTAGTGTGAGAAACTGAGGCTGCTTAAGAATACGGAGGAAACCTGCTCGGCCCCTACAACTTCAGGAGACTACGAAGAAGAGAAGAGGTTCTTACTATTTAGGACACTTGGATTAGATGATCAGAAACACGTGAAATATCTTCAATAACACCCAGGCTAAATGCAGCATGGATAGGCTGGGAATCCTAGCGTGACGATCGGGAGCAATGAAATCCCATCACGCTTCCTTGGCCTGACTGTGTGAGCCCATTTCCCTGCCTCAGGAGACTCCCTGAGGATAAGAAGGGCTGAGACCAGGGGCTTTGTGTGATTTCTCCGGTCTTCATCTTTTATGCACAAATGACTTCAAATCCTTCTCACTGAGAAATTCTTGTTACTATTTATATAAAATGATGCCAACGTTACTCACTCTCCTTCAACCCTGCCATTTCATCGAGACTGAGGCTTAGCAAATGCATAAATGCTTTAAAAATAATCAAACAGAGACACTCATTTCATCTCAAGGTGGTTGTTTTTTGGCATTTTTTTTCCCCCCCAAAAAGAATACTGGAGCTGACAGGTACTTGCTCTAAAAATTTACTTCACCACCTGCTAGCTGAAATATTGCTTTCATGGGTTTATATCGTATCAAAAGGTCACTGGCTGTTTAAGTCTTAAACAGTTTTAATCATTCTAAAAGTCTCTTAACAGTAAGAAAAGGAAGCTCAGAACAAACAGCAGCAGGGACTCTAATTAAAAGGGCCAATTCATTTAATTTTATTTGGGGTTAATTATTCAGGATTCATTCTTTGATGTGTAAGGAATAGCAATTAGTAATTTTAGTGATTTGAGAATCATTGGAGGTGTAATCAGTTAAAATGAGTGAGTGTTTACAACACAAGATGGTGAATTAGTCTCTCTCAGCTGGAGAACAGGAACATTAGGCTCCAAGAGATCAAGGCTAAGGATTAGAGACGCTGGTGGTAACAGTCACTTCAAAATAAAACACACGTCAACAGCATCTAGCGTCCTCTTTCCTCTGAGCTAAGGCAATGCACAGAAGCGTCATGAAATTACCTTTCACCAGATCTCCATCTTTGCTGCTCTTGCCAACCACGTCCCTTCATTTGGCTCTTGCCACCATGGTAACCGTAAATGCATTACATTAAAAAAAAAAAAAAATCTACACCATTTATAAGCAACATAAGACCCAGAATAACCATGACACTCATTTATTTCACGTCGGCATCTGTAACCGATGGCTGGGCATCCCCATCTGAACCTCTAGCTCAGTGTTCAAAACTGAATTCAGATCCCCTAACCCACAGACTTGCTCAGCTCTTCTTGTGTCCTTTATTTTTCTATGTATTTCAGTACAGTTCTTCCAATCACAAAGGTTGGGAGAAAATCCCTTTTCTCTTTTTTGTCTCATTCATTCACACTCAATACAGCAAGCCATATTAAATTATTCCAAATATTCCAAATCCGTTTACTGCTCTCCAACTCGACTGCCACCAAAATACTTAATGACTAGTTACCTCATATCTAGACGTATGAAACAGCCTAAATAGTTTTCACTCTTCCCAGCCTAGTCCTTTCCAATTAATCTTACACACTGTTGCCAGCTTGAAAACTTCCATCGGCCCCCAAATAACCAAAACAGTCTTGGGGGGGAAAAAGAAAAAAGGACAAAGTTGGAGAATTCTCCCTTCCTGGTTTCAAAACTCACCACAAAGTTACAGCAATCAAAACAGTATGGTACTGGCATGAGGAAAGACATAATGACCAACAAAATAGAATAGAGAGCCTAGAAATGAACCCTCACATACATGGCCAATTGAGTCAATGGCAACTGAGCTGGAGTTTTAGAGAAGGATGGCTTGGGAATACTAGAGGCTTGGTAAGACCCCTGGTCCAGGTTTCTCAAAATCTGACAGGACCTCATCTGGCACGGGCAGAATCCTTAAACAGGATGGGTTCTTAGGAGAAAATGGAGAGCAATGTGACAAGTTCACTCCACTGTGTACCCTCCTAGAGTGCTCCGGTGAGTATGCATTCTTTGAGATCACTGCTGCCAACACCAGCTCTGCCAAGTTCAGCACTTCAGAATGCTGACTTTTGTTCAGCCACATACCCAGTCATATATCCGACTATGTTCCTTGACTCTAATAATTTGTTCATGCCTTTGTCTGCATGAAGACCTCCCTCTCCACCATTTTTCATTTTGAAACCCAAGCTCTTCTTGGAGCCCAGGTCACCTGCCAACCCGACACAGCCTTTCTTGGCTGCCTCCCAACAAAAGCACCTTCCCAACTCTCACCCTCCAGAGCCCTTCGAGAGCATGTTCATGATGCATCTTGTTGAGAATACAGGACCCTTTTACCTGCACCGTGTGTTCCTTGAGGGCACACATCACGTACGATTCATCACTCTAGCCCAAAAGCACCTCTTCCCATGCCTCAGAGATTTGAGATGGACAAGAGTTAAGAAAATATTTGCTGAGTGGGTATATACACAAATTCTTGACAACTACAAGTTGAATCCCAGCCAAATTAAGTTACCCTTTAAAGGAAGAATCTGAGTGGTTATCAATCTCAAAATAAGTGTATGTACGTATGAGGGAGAGAGAGTGAGAGTGGTACAGGGGAGGGGAGGAGAGAGAGAGAGAGAGAGAGAGACAGAGAGGCATAGGAGTGTAACTAAAACAATAGCAGAATGAAGTCCTAGCAGCCAAATAAACAAATACTGTGCTCTCCCCGGAATGTTTAGAAAACTTGGAAAGGAACCACATAAAGAGCCCTGAGGTGGCACTAACTTGGCACATCAAGTGCTTCTGTGACTGATTAACCCAACATTTCCTTGGGTCTGGGAGTATTACTAGGTCACTTTTATTATGGACAAACTGTTCTCGAACAATTTGTAAGACACTGCAAACAAGCTATTGTGATGAATCAATCAAAGAGCTCAGTTTTGTCCTGAAAACCTGCTGAAACAGCCAAGGCAAAACAACCACCACCACCACAACCAGGTAGTCAAACAAACAAGAACATCCCCAAACCCCAGTGCCTTTCGCTGAGGTCTGAATGGGCTCTTCTTGGCCCACGTTGACCTATAAACCCACGCCCTCACACCTACAATGGGCAAGTCCTGCATCACGAGAAAACGTCAAAAGGCCTTCAAAACCTATTAGGTGCTGCAAAATCTATTAGATCCATAAATTTACGTCTTTTCGAATTAGAATAGAGAATTCAAACAGTAGTCTCCTGAAAAGTCAGATTTTGTCTCTAGGGAGGCACTCCAAGAAATACCTCATTCTTCGTATTTCATTCACTCTGCTTTCTTCACTTCCTCAGATTAGGAAGTCATGTGATAGGAGACGGTCCCCAGTGCAAAGTCTGGTGACGTGTTCTGGGCAGAAGTTCAGGCACTTTGTTATTTTAACAGACCTGGTCTGGCTGCCCAAAGACATAATTTCGCTAAATGCGGACCTCGTCCCCTCCTCCTGCTTCATTTGGCCAGCTGTCTCAGAAGGTCTTTCATTCTGGAGGGCAATGGATTTATGGCTCCCTTTTATTTCTCCAACAGTAGTTCCACTTCTTTTGACTTTCAAGTTCAAGTTCAATGAGCTCAGCCTTGGCATTCAAGGTTCCCCTTATGTCTCATCCTTAAGAGTGTTTGTCCCAGGTCCGTTTGCCAAGGACTTGGTGGCAGTTCCCTTCCTGACACTCAAGCTGGCAATACCATGCTTCTTCTTATAAACACACCCATCCCATTACCTGAGTTACCTCTTCAAGTCCTACTGGCACTTGCATGGCTTAACTGGCACTAATGGTACAACTTTATAAACTCACAAAATCATCAGGTTAGAAAGGAATTAGAATGGAATAAGGAGGTTCTGCTAATCTACGAGTCAGCAAACAATGGCCAAATCCAGACTGTCTCCTGTTTTGTAAATAAAGTTTTATTGGAACACAGCTACAGTCATGAACTCATTTTTCGTCTATGGATGCTTTTGTGTTCTGTTGGCAGAACTGAGTAGTTGAGACAAAGACCTTACAACCAGCAAAACCTAAAATATTTTCCATCTTGACTTCCAGAAAAATTTGGCAACCCAGATCCAGCCCTTGAACTCATTTTATAGATGAGAAGATTAAGATTCGGTAAGGTTAGGTTAAACAATGTTCTTAGGGAGTAAGCAAAATTTGCAAAGCACAATGATTAGGGCAATGCTGGGTATAAGGTACACACACACCCGGTAAATACTAGATCTCTCTGGTGTTTGACAGAAAATTTTACTCCTTCAAGGTAGAATAGTGGTAAGTTTTTTTTTTTTAATGACAACATTGTTGCCTTTGAGAAATTCATTGTCCAGAGCAGAGACATGAACAGGTGATATCAACATAATATTGTAACAGTTTTCTACTGCTCCTGCAAAAACTTACCACAAACAATTGTTTAAACACAACACAAATGTATTATCATACACTTCTGTAAATAAGAAGGCTGCCATGAGTCTCACTGGGCTAAAATCAAGGTGTCAGCAGGGTTGCATTCCTTGCTGGAGTCTCTAGGGAATCCATTTCCTTGCTTTTCCACCTTGTAGAGGCCACCATCATTCTGTGGATTGTGGCCCCCTTCCTCCATGTTCAAAGTCAGCAAAGGCTATTGAGATCTTTCTCAAATCACATCACTCCAAAGACCTCTTCCATCCCCATCATTCATTTCTACAGACCCTCATGATTAAGGACCCTTAATTCCATCTGCGACCTTTATCCCCTTGGCCATGTAACGACATATTCACACACTCTGGAGATTAGGACACGGACACCTTTGGGGCCATTATTGTGCTAACCACAGGTGTCATAAAGAAGAGAAGTGTGCACACAGTGCTATAAACCCCAAAGGACAGTTCGTCTGCATAGGAGCACAGTGTAGGCAAGAGTCAAAGCTCTTTCATGGTACAAGTTTTCTGGAGTTTCCCACAATTTTCTGAAAATGTCATCCCATTTCACCATATTTTAAATTTAAATGTATTATTTAAAGATGTTTCATTTTGTTCCACACACATAGTTCTTTTCTTTTGGCAACCATCATCTTGATACCACATTTAAGAAAAGAAACCCTATTAGATATTAGGTTGAGGACTTTTAAGAAGTAAGTTTGAGTTAGAATTTCATACTCTCCCTGTGGGATTGCTTTTCTTAGGTCAATTCTGTGGGTAAGGAAACTTAGATAGACTAGGAACCTGCCCACACAGAGCCCAGCTAAAGCTTAGAGAAACTTATTTCATCTCTCTGAACCACATAAACAGAATGAAAAATGTTAGGGCAATGTTTTTACGATGATCTACATGGCAATGCCTTAAAAAGCCGGTGGTGGTGGGGGTGATAAAATCTATTACTCTGAGAAAAATAAATGTTATGATTTAGCAGAATGATAGAGCTATACATTTTATTTCAAGTATAGTTAGCTCTTTAGACAAAACTATAACTGAGACTAAAGGACATAAAAATATGTGCCTTTACTCTTATTAAGATGTAGAAAGAAAAATTAAGTTTGCTTACAAACAATGTTAAGAATTTCACAGAAACATTAACAAATGTCTATCAATGGAGTGTAACTGCATTTACAAAGCCTAAGGCATAACAGTGAAGACTGAAGAGAAATTACCTGGTTTGAGAATGTGTGAGTGACAAGTGACTGGAAGTGTTCGAGTAGAGGCAAGAAAACTACTTGCTGTGTACATTATAAAGATCTGAGCTTTATAAACCCAACAGACCTAGTAAAATGGAATACTGGTAGTTTGTGATTTCATGACTTAAAGTACAAGAGTCAATTAATGGCAATAAGAGACTGAAGTTTCTTTTTAATGGATATAGTCAGAAAATGCCCTCTGATGCCATGATAGGACAGTTATCCCAACTACAAGTAGGTGCTTACCAAGCATATGACATAAAATAATTCTTGAAGCAAGATCCCGCAAAAAGCAACTTGTAATGTAGGCAATACCTATGGTCTGACCCTGATTCCTGTGTCTCGCTGCCTCACTGAAAATGAAGCTATTTGTATTCAGAATTTCCCAAAAAGTTATATTTTACTCACTATAAGGCCATAATTTTCCAAAGGACAAATGAGTGCTCACCTAAGCAGTGTGAAGGGGAGTACCTAGGCTGTCAATTCTTGCAAATGTTACCCCTCGGGAATCCATAAACGTGCTCCTTGGAAATAGTTTATTCCCTTTGACTTAATAAGTATATAAAAATCTGGTTAGAGAGGCTTCAAAACATGTGAGAACTTTCTGACCTGGCCCTTGTTAACCGAGATGGAGGTGATGCAACAATATTTCTTAAATTAAGGTGTACACATTTCCACCCTTTACAATAAAACCAAGTAAAATACCAAATTACCAAGACGGAAAATTCCCACCATAAACAACCAGAGCTACCCAGAAGAGAAAAACAAGACATCCAGTCACAGGAACTCAATGCCCTCCTGTTTAGAGAAAATGTACACACATTCCCACGCAGAACCCTTTCCTTGTGAATAGAGCTCAAGGTGAAGGAAACAGTTTGATAGAGACATTATATTACTTAGACAAAACTGAACTAGATTATCTGTTTGTTTATTAGATTACGGCTTTAGGCACATTGTTCTTCACTAAGAGCTCTTGACATGAGCAGACACACACATTCTTTGGAATGAAGGCTTTTGTGAGAGTATTTTATGGTACTTAGGCTCTTGAAAAGACTTGCGAAAGCCTTCACACCAGAGGATTAAACCCAGTCTTTGGGGCCACCACATTAGGAAGGTACAGTTCACTTCACACAGCTTTAACTAGGACACGTGAGCTTTCTTGGACACAACGCCAAAGGGTTCCAACTCATTCACTGCGGAATTTCTCATGTGGACCCCCACCAGCTCATCTTAGTCACAAACCAAACACCAGATCCTGAGTGCTGGTGGATGAAACTGAAAGCAGAGTACTCTAGAAATGGAATTCTACTAGGTTTCATTTCTATCTGTCACTAAAGGGGGGGGATATACTCTTGGTTTTATTTTTATTTAAATTTCAGTCAGAAATAATAAATAAATAAATTCTTAAAATAATAAATAAATTCCCAGAACGTATCACATCACATGTTCTAATTCCATATTTGCCTGTGAATAAAAGATCATGGATTAAAGATCATGGCATCCACGCGGGTTCTAGTTTGATTTTGTTGGTTTGCTTTCAACAGTAGGGCTTTTTCAGCCTCGAATTGGGTCTAAAATTAGACCAGTGTGTTGAATTCAAAGAGTCTCATTTTAAGCTTTCTTAACATTTAAAGGACTCAGAATGACTGTTCATCCCAAACTGTCAGAGGTATAAATGTAAAAAGACCACGTATTTCTAGATACAGAAAGACCTCAACACTTTATTCAAACACCTGCAGCCTTTGTTTCTCTAGTATTTATGGTGTTGGGCTGTGGAGATTCTCTTAATCCCCTCAGTTATAAAATGAGTATAGTAAGTATTGATCTACCCTTGTAGTAAATGATTTTTGTATCTTGTTGTTCTGTTGATTATTGTCCATGAAATCATTTGAAATTATGGCATCTCACTGTTTCATCAATCATTAAAGAAAGAGTTCTTTGACTAAAACTTACAGAACCCCATAAGGTACACCTCAACACTTCGCCCTTTTTCTTAAATCTTCTGTCTGTAGAATCACGTATACCAATGCTGTACAACAGAAATTTCTGCAATTTTGGAAATGTTCTATATTGTGCCAATACTCACCAAATGTGGCTCTCTTCAGCACTTGACATTGGTTAGTGACTGAGAGACTAAATTTTTAAATTCTATTTAAGTTTAATTAATTTAAATTCCAATTCACATTTGTATCTTCCACATTGGACCTCACAGATTTTGTCATATTTTACTTAGAATTTTACTCCCTACCGCCCCCCAAAAATGTCTTCTATAAAAGAAATCCAAAATTTCAATAGCAAATAACTTAAACCGTATAAAGATTTTAGATTACGAGCTGGAAACATAAACACACACCTGCATTTCTATTTATTTAAATGGAGCCATACCTTTGGGAAGAAGAATTATGTCTCACGTTCTCTCAAAACTCCACAAATCCAACACTGTTTCAAGCACGCTTACAAATGAAAGACTGTAAACGGGAAGAGTTTTCTTAGTATGCACTGGTATAAAAAGGACAAAGCAGGGCTTCCCTGGTGGCACAGTGGTTGAGAGTCCGCCTGCCGATGCAGGGGACACGGGTTCGTGCCCCGGTCCGGAAAGACCCCACATGCCGCGGAGCGGCTGGGCCCGTGAGCCATGGCCGCTGAGCCTGCGCATCCAGAGCCTGTGCTCCGCAACGGAAGAGGCCACAACAGTGAGAGGCCCGCGTACCGCAAAAAAAAAAAAAAAGGACAAAGCAGCCCAGGAGCCAGTGCTGGCTCTGTCGTGGGCTTGCTGTAAAACTGGGACAAATCGGTCCACAGACAGTTCTCGTGCTTCCATTTAATGAATAATCTTACCTTTACTCATTAATTTTGCTCTTTTTCTACATACGTGTTTAGTGTACAGGCTTGCATATTTTGTTCCATTAATGTCTGTCTAATCTTGTGTAAACACCTCCTCATCATCAGTGTAAGGATGTTAATGATGATCAAATCACAGAAAGGATGCAAAAGTGTCTCAGGAAAGCCTAGAATAGAGCAGGCAATGAACACAAGCTGGCTGAAGTCTACTCTCCGCCTCACCAAAAGGTGGATGAGCAAGAGGGCTGCACAGCTGGTAAAGTTCCTACTCAGGTCCTATCCCAGCCATGACAAGGTAGCACACTGCTCATGTCTTCTGACACAGAGGAGAACATTTAATGAAAGTAAGTGGGGCAGAACTGGATTCCTGCAAGTTCACTTTCTTTGTAAAGACACTGCAAAGGTGGCTAAGAAAATCTAAAATGAAACTGATGAGGAGGAAACGTTTACACAAGAATAGACAGACGTTAATGGCACAAAATATGCGTGCCTACACGCTAAACACATATACAGTAAAAGAGATAGCAAAATTAATGAGTAAAGGTAAGATCATTCATTAAATGGAAACACGAAGACATATACATATGTCATTTAAAAAATTAACTTAGATCCTCATCTTAAACCAAAATTAGTTCCAGTTTGGTTTAAAAGCTGAATATTAAAAAAATTAAAAATCATTGAAACCAACTTGTACACTCTTCCAAATTGGAACACAATTGAAAATGAACACCCAAAAAGGTAATACATACATACACTTATATACAAAGCACAAATTGTCTAAAGACGCTAACACAATATACAAATGATTTTTAAAAGTTCAATGAAAAGGATATACATGTGAGAGACAGTAAAGTATCAGACTAGAGACTAGAGAATTTAGAACCACAAACATGCCACTAATTAGCTTCTTTACTTTGGGCATGTTACTTAGTGTTCTGTTTCTGTTTCCCCATCTGAAAAATGAGAGAAATAGTAATAATAACCTTTTTAGAAGTTAATTTAAAGCAGTAGAAGAGGCAGTATATAAAGACAGCTTAGCATCGTGGCTGACTATATGTACTAAAAGTATAACTGGTTTACAAGTATGTGAAAAAAAGTTGCCATATTAATAATTCAAGAAAAGGAAAAAAATAGTTTCTCATAGAATTAGAGTATTTTTTTTTTTAATTACCAGCATATGGTTAAACAGGCACTATCATGCATTACTAATGGAAGTAGAATTTGGTAACCTTATGATAAAAATTTGGTAAAATAAATCCAGAGTTTTAAAAATGCATCATACCACTAGATTTAATAATTCCAAAAAGGCGAGTCAATCTGAAATACTGGGTGGGATGATGCGTGTAAAGAAATGGGGGTGGAGGGAGTGTGGAACTATATGCCCAAAGACTTTAATAGTGAAAAACGGAAAACAACCTAAATCTTGAATGTTAGAATATTGGTTACATGGACACTAAAATTCTGCCTATAATTACTTATTTCATAAGGCTAGGCATATATAGAAACTTACCAAGAAGAGCACTGCTATTTAAGCCTGACTCAAAAAGTGAAGAACAGGGATTAAAAATACTTGGTAACACTGTATGGCCCCTATTATATTACAACTTCTTTCAACAGTTTCTCATAAGACGTGGTATCAAGCACTCTCTCCATCTTGGCTGGTTTTCTCTGGATGACAATATCTGTTTTACAGTGGAGTGCTCAGAAGGAAATAGCAAGTTTCCCAGTGGAGGTCTGGTTGGGGGAGAGAAACCTTAGACACAAGGCAAACTCTATTCCATGAATGGACACTCCTTGCTGTATATTGCTAACTCATATCAAGTTCATTCAAAGAACATACTCCTAATCACACAATTTCAGACATCACACACTGGCTCCTTATCATCTTAACTATGCTCCCTGCTTTCAACTTTACCAAAGTTCTTTCAAAGTAAAAGTTTAGAAGTAAAAGTTATACATACGGTCTTAGAAGCTAAGAAAACATAGTTTCCTGAAATTTTACCATAAGTCATAAATGAAGAATCTGGAATAGCCTATTCTCTTACACTAGGAAAAGAAAAAAATCAGTGCTGATAATGGGGGCAAAGGATTAAGGAGAATGCTGTTCCACTGGTCACTGTCCCTGGAAAAAGTCAAGTTTTCTGTGACGGACAAAGCCAGGTTTGCAAGCTCCACTACTGTCTCCAGGAGATGTTTAATCCAGAGATCAGTCATTTAAAGTCTACAAAGACCAAACTGGAGAGAATATTTAAGGAGTACCTTGTTCAATCTCCTTGTAGACAATGGAGGAAACCAAATCTAAAGTAGAGGTGCCATTCTCAAGGGCACAAGCTCTTTGTGAGAAGAGCTCTGAATGGCCTTGATATCTGCACTCCGATTCCAGACAACTTTAAGAACTATATACTCTTTGTTTATGGATCCTGTTCGGATTCAAAAACAGGAAAGGCAGGCACAGCCAATAAAGTTGGTGTTAGTGTTGATGAACAGAAAGATGTCTTTAAATTAATGAGGCAGCTGTTTATACTCCAAAACTTTTCCTCATAAGGCCGACAGCACTAAAGCTAGAATTTTTACACAACTGACTACTTTACTCAATGTGCAGGAAATGAATTCATCAAACCGCTGCCATGAAATTGTCAACCAACTCTCCATCTTTCCTGGAATGTAGACATTCCAATCTCAAGCAAGAGATTCATGAACACAAGAAAGATGAAAAAACTGTTGACTAAGACAAAACATGGACATGTAACTGGGCATTCTCTTGATCTCAAAATGAAGGATCCTAAAAGAATAATCCACATATGTTACTAAGAAGAAAATAAGTATGCTCTTACCTGATTCTATTGATGATAGGCAGATATAAAATTTCAGAACTACATTTGGTGTGAATATTATGAAACCCTATCTTTCCCTTGAGGTCACATTCGATTAGGAAGGTCCCCATGAAAGTGGATTCTCAGAATTTCCTCTTCCACAATTTTTATTTTAAAAAGCAAGACCATACTGAAAAGAACTATTTTGGAAAACAGAGCTAATGAAGCAGGTTTCGTGGAAAAGTCCATTCTGAACAGGAAACTCACTGAGCTCACCGGAACGAGCGCATAAATTCTCCCTTCCTCCTATAAGTGGACTATTTTGAGACACGCTGGTGGGCGGGGGGAGGATGGGGGGACGGGCCTTCTGTGAAGACATGCTGTGAAACCAAGCCATCAGTTCCACTTGTTAGGAAGTGCGGCCAGCTTGCTAATGTGGCCTTTATATCTGCTCTCCCCCTTTCCGTGTCTCGCTCTTCTTTTCCCCTGCTTTCCTTTCTTGCTTCCTGGGGGGCTGCTCCTTCCAGTCAAGCAAGTTTTGCCTCAGGCACTGTTTTCTAGGTAATCTGTACTTGGTACTAGGCTTGGTACACAAAGACCCACTTCCTCAACTCAGGGAATGGGAGGAATCACCGTAGTCAAGTATTAAAGTGCGCTCAACCTGGGCTGGCTTCAGTAACTTTACTTACAGTGCTTTTTAAATTAAGACCACAACTCTGCTACAAATAGAATACTAAATGATACTAAGATAATTTAAGAATGCTAGCTGTTTGGGCTTCAGGGCAAAGGGATAGCTAATGTTAATCTAGTTTACCTGATTAGGCAAATACAAACTTAGACTAACCTGCTCTCTCTCCCAACCATTTATAGTTTAAACCCTCATCCAATAACACCCTCACAGTGTGCCCCTAAAGCTAAACCTACCTCAAGAAAGCAGAGAAATGGGCAAAACAAAAGACTGCCTTTTCTAATCTCCTCTTCCATAAAACAGTAGCCACTCTTATACCAAAGCCACAAGATCAATAAATAAGCCTCCTTCAAAAGAGGATTCCTAACATGCTCTTCACGGCTGTGAGAAATATTTTAGATGCAACTACTAACAATGAAAATTTACAATAGCAATTAAATTATATGGTAGCTGGGATTAGCTTTAAAATAATCTTGGGTGAGGGAAAGAAATAGATACACAGATGAAACAAGACTGGCCTAAGTCAAATCATTGCTGAAGCTGGATAATATATTCATGGACGTTTATTGCAGTATTCTCATTACTCTTGTATATGTTTGAATTTTTCCATAGGAAAACGTTTAAACAATGAAAAGTAAATATTTTTAAAAATTATAATAGCAACCCCCTCTCTCCTAAGATTAAGAAAGGTAATAAAGCTTAACTGTTCACCTCATTTCTTAGCTGAATGTGCTGCCCTCATCTTGTTTTACAAAATAAAAAAGACAACTCTTCAGGATCAAGAAAAAGTCCATCTTCAAGCTAGTCTCAGCCAGTATGTTTAATGTTTCATGCGGGTTGGAAGTACCTCAAAGCCTTGCTGAATCTTTTATACACATACCCAATTTACCCCATTATACAAGTTCTCCTTCAGTTTTCTCTTCAGAGCTTAAAAAGGCATCTAGTGCATGCAAAACTAATAGTACCACTTGGTTCATATTTACTGGAAACTGTCTGCACTGGAATTCTAACTTGTGAACGCCTGAGGTAACTGTGCAAGTACAATATTTGCATTTGCCTAAGGAAATGAACTAAAAATACAATATCTACTGCTCCATATATCAGCTCATAGTTTAATTCCAATATGCTGCACATTACATCAATAATACCACCATTATTTGTATAGCACCAATCCAGTGACCTCAGAGGATGAGGGGAACACTACCATATTTCAATTCTCAAATCATCCCCCCCGAGGAGTACAAGTGTTGGGAGAAATGACACTTAAACAACGCGATTCCAAATATGGGAGCATTTCATGTGTTTAGACCCATCATAGTGAAGAGCTAGTATTTTGCCCTCAGTGGGAAACTCTAGGCAAATTCTAGCACTTTAATGTTTCTTCCTCTCTTTAAAAAACAAGATGGAATTAAAATTAGATTGGCACCCAAATGTCCCAGTATCCCAGTACATTTTTCCTGTGTACTAGGAGCTTTTGAAAATGATTATTTAACTGTACAACAAGATAGTAAGTTTAGGGTGAGGGGGTGGGTCACAGAGTAGGAAAAGATCTGAATGCCATGGCGCCAACCTCTCACCTTACTGAAATATCTCCCCTCCCAGCTCACCCAGGAACAGTATTGTCCAGACTCAAAGACTTCAGTGCCTTCTGAGAAACACTGTCCCATTTTTTAACAGGACCAAATTCTGGGGAAGAGTCACTCCAAATTGACCACCCATGTGTATGTGCCCAGAGAAAACTGAAGGCTTCTTTCTAATGGTTCTCAAATGATTCTCTTCCAGATGTGAAATTCTGTGACTCTTTAGTACATTTCTGATTTGGATACCAAAAGGCAGTGCTAGAGTTTCTAAAGAGTTAATGCAAATACTAGAGCTGCCTAATTTTCTGCAAGGAGCAAGGCCAGCTCTGGCTACTGACCTCTTGCCCTTTCCTCACAGCATTCAGGGACTAAGTGCCTGTCGCATCCTCTACGCAAGCAATCTTAAAAGTAATTAGAGACTCTGATCATGTCACTTCATGCACTTTCTTCCTTGGACTTAGCTCTTTTTCTCCTAAATCACAGGCATTCCCTAAAGCCCCAGCTCCATTGGTTTAGCTTACTTATTTGCTCAAGGTGCTCACATTCTTCTTAAACTCAGAAGCTGAGGTTAGCTCTGCCATCAGTGGCCAAAAGAAATGCAATGCTTCTTTGAAATACCACGGAATGCTTCCGCACCTTGAACCATATCGACACACACCAATCCCCACCCTGACTCTCACATACCAAACCCCATTCAGAATTAACCAACTGTTCAAGTCCAGCACAAATGTCACCTCCTCCATTAAGCCTTCGCTGATTTCTCCATTCAAGTTCTTTTCTGTTCTCACTGCATTCTCATAGCAGATATATGTGTCATTCTTTCGGCATTATCACTTTCTACCTTACAACTGCATCTAGACCTGCTTATGTGTAAGTTCCCTGCTGATGGAAACTGTGACTGATTTCTATGACCCCCCCACCATCCCCACAGCAGTTTCTCAGATATACTTGGCCATCACCCAGAAAAAGAAATGCATTTTACAGAGATCCAACACAACCTAAGTACATGTGCTTGTGCACCCCCCACCCCTCCCCACACGCACACAACTGAAAAGTTTTCCAAAACAACACTGACCTTCACTACATGTGACATGTTTATTTTTGCTGGGCATATCACAACCCACTAATTTGATGTGTTACCTACTAATTGGTTGTGAACCACTTTGGTAACGTAGTACGTAGTACAGGGTTTCTTACCTAGTGTCAAACCATGCCAAACGAATGCATGAGTCAGCTAACAAAGACAGACTTACTTTTACTTTTTCACAACCGTATTTGTCAACTGTATTTCTCTTTGTTCCCTTAATAAAAAGATTCCCTGCAAAATGACGGACAAAACTAATATCCTTTCTACAGGTCAAGCACTGAGGGCCGGCTTTACCGCTTACCAGAGCAGGTCACATTCATTTTTTTGCCCTGAAAAGTTTCTCAGCTTTGCCATTCTCCTCCTTAAGTCATTATATTATGATAAAGAGATGACTTTAAGCATCATATTTAAATCAAGTACACATATCTACTGTTTTCAACCTTAACCTATGTCTTACATAGAACAGGTGATGGATAAAATTCCACTGAATTAAATCTCATACATGATATCAATGACTTCCCCAATCAAGGGAAGCACGGATTTGAGCACTTTTCCTCTGAGTGTGTTTTATTTATTCCAAACGTTAATTGAGCCCTATTATCAGGAACGCATAAAACCTCGTCTTCAGCTTCAAGGAACTCACACTCTCCTGAGTGTGTGTAGATTCCCTTTTACATAAACTATATAAAAGAATCTTTCTAGGAAGAGAAGGCCAAGAATATCAGGTTAGTACCTCCTTTTTCCCCCGCCTTTTCTGTGCTTACCACGGTAACACTTTGCTCACCCCCAAATTTTATTATTTATGATGATCTCGAGATTTCACCAGGCTCTCACCTAAAAATTTCGTTATATAAGCCACCGTAAAACCACCCAGCTTAATGAAGTAACACCTATATTATCTATTAAACCGTCTTCTACTCTAATTGTCTCGCCCTAGGACTATGATTCTATTCTAGCTCAGCTCTTACAAAGACAAACATAAAAACAGAATATTAACAATCTGTGTCATCTCCCTTGTATAAAGCCTGCTTCTCCAAATGTTCAAGACTAAGAGAAGTTGTTTTTCCAATAACATACTGCAAATACCTTCTAGAACATAAGACAAATAGTTAGCTTATCCGTGTGTATAATGCTTAAAAGTTGAAGCTGTTTGCAAATAATATAAATAAAGATTTTATGGCTGAATTATTTGCAGGTAGGAAAGTTTTACTAGTTTATCTTAAATTATAAATTTCAAATTCCAAAGCTGAGAAATCTTTGAAAATGTTAAAGTCTTGAAACACAAAGCAAAGAGATATGTTAGTTTTCCATTGGGAAAAGTTACTGAGAAATATCATTGCCCACAATTCTCAAACATTATTAACTGAGAAAGTCAGTGGCTTTAGGCTTCTATTTTGAGCCCCTGCTCTCCTGCAGCTTTGCAGGGCAATTGAGAGCATAGGCTGTGGAGCCGGACTCCTGGGCTGGTGTTCTGGCTGTCATGTGCTGGCTACACAACCTTAGACAAGTTACTTAACCTCTCTCTGCCTCACATCCTCATATGTAAAGTGGGAACAGTAAGATTAGTTGCCTTAAAGAATTTATGATGATTAAATTAAATAAACATTGAAATATGGAGCACAGTGGCTGGAATACACTAAGCACTCAAAAAACAGTAGACATTACTCTAGTACCCTGCTCTCAACTGTATTACAAAAAGGTAGGACTATACAAAAAGGAAAGAATGGGGTATGGTGGAAAGAATTTTTCATTAAAATGTGAAATTAGAGGGACTTACCTGGTGGCACAGTTGTAAAGAATCCGCCTGCCAATGCAGGGGACACGGGTTCGAGCCCTGGTCCGGTAATATAGGACATGCCATGGAGCTTAGAACTAAGCCCATGCACTGCAACTACTGAGCCAGCGCTCTAGAGCCCGCGAGCCACAACTACTGAGCCCGTGTGCCACAACTACTGAAGCCCGCACACGTAGAGCCCGTGCTCTGCACAAAGAGAAGCCACCACACTGAGAAGCCCGCACACCACAACAAAGAGTAGGCCCCGCTCACCGCAACTAGAGAAAGCCCACGAGTAGCAACAAAGACCCAATGCAGCCAAAAATAAAATAACTAAATAAATTTGTTACAAAAGAAAAAACATATGAATTAGAACCCCTACAGTTCTACCTGCTCTATTTGTGACTTGGAGTTATTTAAACTGAGTCCTGTCTCCTCATCTGTGAAATGCTAAGAAATAAAACAGAAGTACCCGAAAATGTAGCAGAAACTCAAAGGAACTGAAAATAACACTCAGCTAAGAAATCAGAGGAGGCTTCATAGAGAACGTACTATCTTGATATAGATCGTAGAATAGACATGTGGAAGTAGAAGCATTGAAAAGTGTGTTCTAGACTCGAGGAAGGAAATGTTTTCAGAGAATAGCACATGGTCCAATCTGGCCAGCACAAAGAGTGTAAAGGGAAACAGCTGGAGTTGAGGTTGAACAGGCAGATTCCATCGGCAAGGGACCATAGGTTCCTGGTTGGATTGGGACTTATGCCCATAGGCATGTGGATACAATAAAGGTTGCAATAGGCCATTAACAGGATCGGGTGAATAGTTTAGAAGAAACAGTGCAAGGTACAGTGATTAGAGGCCCAGGGCCTGGAGATAAGGAGTTCCAGAATCTATACAGGGTCTAAACAAAGCTACTGCCAAAGAATAGAGGGGTGTGATGCCATGGAATGGCAGAGATGATGGGGATGTAGAAAAATTGATCTCAACACCTGAGGAAGAAAGAAGCAAAAAGGAAAAATGACATAGCTGTGCAGCGTCATACACAGATGCCTGCCGAGGAGGAGATTTAAAAGCGATGAAACCAAAGAAGCCACAAGAGGTGGTCCACCTGAGGAGAAATCTTAAACAACCAACTACAGCCTCTTTCCTGTGCGCCACTAGACACAACTGAGAACCACGTTCGTGTACAGTATGTGAGCTACCTTAACGTAGAAGTGAGTTTGAACCTAAAGATCTAGGATCAAGAAAAGAATTGAGGGCTTCCCTGGTGGCGCAGTGGTTGAGAGTCCGCCTGCCGATGCAGGGGACGCGGGTTCGTGCCCCGGTCCGGGAAGATCCCACGTGCCGCGGAGCGGCTGTGGGCCCGTGAGCCGTGGCCGCTGAGCCTGCGCGTCCGGAGCCTGCGCTCCGCAACGGGAGAGGCCACAGCAGTGAGAGGCCCGCGTACCGCAAAAAAGACAAAAAGAAAAAGAGTTGGGGTTAGGGGAATGCTTGGAGAATAGAGATGTAGGAGCTATAACAAATGAATAAGATGTGACAAAACAGGGTTTTCTCATAGGACACAAACTAACTCCATCAAATAGACAAGATAAGGCAAAACCAGGCTATGGTCTCTCTCCCATGAAATGGACCATTTGCATTATGTATTATGCCTACTTCATCCCTTAGAAAATGAAGCAAGGGCCGATAACAAAGTCTCCGCTCAACGGCAGCCATTTTCCACTCACAAACATTGATGGTCGGGGGCAAAAGTGGTAGGTAGAAAACATTCAACTATAAGGTCGGGAAGTCAGGAGTGGGTAGAAACTGTTCCAAACACTTTTTTGTTGTTGTTTTCCCTTTACATCACGTGTCAGTTAAAGGAAAAGGAGACTTCTGCACCCCTGGACAAAAAAACAAACGTAAAGAATGGTTAAGCATTTTGCATGACAACACTGACTGAGCAGACAAGAGCCTGGCTGTCCCATAGCAAGTGCAGTCTTCCCGGGGACAAGAAGAAACAAGAGGTGTGGAGATCAGTCAGCTAAACAGTAGACTCAGAGCCCCAAAGCTATCTGTTTTGATAGCAGCTCCACACAAACAATGTGCCCTTGAACAACACATACTTTTGATATATTGCTGGGCTTGTGGCAAAAGAAGAAAAATAAGAAGTGATATTTGCTGATAACAGCAAGGAAACTTAAGAAGAATGCACCTCCTCGTGATAGTAAGATTTCAAATCCTACAGGCCCCTGATGAAGAGGGTCTCAGACAAACTGTACCACCTTCTGATAAAGGTAAACAGAACGTTAAAAGACATCTGAAACCAAATCATTAAAAAACAAACAAAAGAACGCTGGAACATGGGCTGCTTGAACTAGAGAAAAATCAAGGGAGATACGTGCAGGAAAGAACCCCTTGCCTGCCTTCCCAAGTTCATCTCACTCACTCCTCAGTGCTATGTCTTGTTCACTGCCGTATTCTGGACTATAGTAAAGCACTCAACAAAAGTGTGTTAAATAAATGAATAAAAGCCTTCAAAACAACACTCGTTTTTCCCCTCATTGAAGATACCAGATTCCTTCTTGCCTCTGGGTCCCTGCACAGGTTATTCTTTCTGTCTGAATATTCTTCCTCAGCACTTCACCTTATCCTATAAGTTTCCTGACGTACAGCATCCCCACGCACTTGCATCACATAAGTATGTCAACTACCCCCATTATATACCAGAATTGCTTCTACTTCCTCTTCATAGCACTGGTCATGGTTCATGTTGACATGAGTGCTTGATTAACAGCTATCCCCCCAACTAAACTATAGGTCCCAAGAAACCAAAGGTCATATCTATTTTGCCCCCAACTGTGTTCCCAAGTACCTGAAAAAGTTCCTAAGATGTGGTTGTCACTCAATAAATTTTGGAAAAAAACAGAGGAATGAAATAAGGACCCCTCAGTAACATCAGTAGAACAGTCTGCCTTGATAACACCACTTCCTCAGAGAATCTGTTCCTACCCACGAAGCCTGCTGGCAATTTGCCTCTCGTGACCACAGTCCTAGAGATCTATTTGACCAGAAATGGACACCCTGCCATTGTGAAACAAATCTGTCACCCTGATCGTTTTGAGATAACAAGTCTGTTTATTATATGCAGAATAGAAGCAGAAACTAGAAGTTACCACTCTACACCCATCATATTAGTAAAAAGTATAAAGTCACATGATACTGTGTGTTGGAGACAACAAGAATTCTAATGTTTTACTGGGGGAAATGGACCCCGGTGCAGCCTACAAGTAAAAAAATTTGGCAGAACCTAGTGAAATTGAGTATGAAAACGTACTGGGACCAAGCACTCTACTCCTAGCCACAAAGCTGAGCTAAGTTCTGCCAATCCTTGAGAACACTTGTACAAAGGCGTTCAACACAGGTCACAGGTCTGTGGGAGCCGGGAATCGGAGGCAGCTTTGAGGTATATGAAAGGAAAATATCTGAGGAAAATGAATCCATGAAATGCAGTAGATACATACTCTGGAATACCCTGCAGTGTCAGAAGCAGTAAACATCCGTGAGGGGCAGCAGTGTAAATATATCTGTAAAAGACAACGCTGATCATATAGTCAAATGCAAATTAATATAACTGTTTAACCCATTAGTAATAGTGGAGCAGTAGTTCCCATCCTGGGGGCAAGACTGTATATCAGAGATACTGCAAGAGTCCTAACCATTACATGCTCACTGAGCGTTATTTGTGTATACGATTAAATATACCTCACACAACCTTCCCAGTTTTGAAGTGTAGGCAATTTTTTCTCATCTGTTAAAAAAATTAATACCAATATTTTAGCGGTATTCAAAGTGAACAATCTAATCCATACGAATAATGTCTGATAAAACCTAAACCCTCTATGAATGTTATCTATGTATTACAATTAATAAAAATACTACTTAATTAGGGGAGCAAAAAAAGACTATGCTGAGCCACAATAACAGCAAAAATGATAAGAAATAGGACTGGGTCTACAGCACAGTACCACGATCTATGGGCACAAGAGCAAACTAGCCAAGAGGGAGATGTGCAGTCAGACTATGTGGGCTTTGAATCCTGGCCCTGCTACTAGCTTGCCATCCATGTGACCTTGGGAAAGGTACCTTCTCTGTGCTGTTTTCTAATCTATAAAACAGGTAAGATAATAGTCCCTGCATCAGAGTTTATTGTGAGAATTACTGGAGTTAACACACGTAAAGGACTTGGAACTGAGCTTAGCAATGGGAAATAGATGATAAACATTAGGCATTATTATTAGGTAAATTAAAATGCTATATATTTGTAAAGATTCATGCACATATAAGGACTATTCCAAACACATTAAAGCAGGAATCTATGGGGTGGAAGGGAAATGGGAATAAGGATAAAGGATGAGGCAAAGAAAAAAATTAAAGAAAAAAAAAAGACAAAAATAAGAAAGAGGGTCTTCAAGAACCAGTTGTGGCAATTTACCATCCTTGGAGTCATACAGTTAACTCAGTCTAAAGGAGGAAAGAGCAGAGATGTACATGGACTCGCGGGATGGAGCTGCAATAGAGTGAAAGTCTTGAAACTCTAGTTTCCGAGGACCCCAGAGCTACTGTGGCTCCCACCTTCATGGCTTTTGACCTCTCTTGAATTTTCTAACATACAGCAAACCAACCTTCACTTGGCTTGTATGAGTTGGTTTCTGTTTCTGGCTACCTTAAAGCATTTAACTAAGAAAGGCCCTCAAGTGGAAAAGAGATCAGACTTGCTCTGTGTTACCTCAGAAGGCAAAAGACTTGAGAAGACAGAATCCAGTATAAGAGACATATTTCCGGCATATGATTCACCCAACAAATAAACAGGCTCCAGGGAGTCACGAATCACTTGTCACCTTGGGTGTGCAAGCAGAGTCTATGCAAACATTAATCCAGGGTGCAAGTCCTGGATGGGAGGCTGAACTAGTTAACTTCCAAGGTTTTTCAGGAACGCATGATTCTAGGACTCACTAAGATCTTTATGGGCAGAAAAAGCCTCAGGTATACTAAGGAATAGTGCAAAATCCATCTGTGATACAAACGTCAGAGGAGATTTTGTTGCCTTGCAGGCACTGCGCCTGTTTCCTCCCACTGGCACCACGTGCCATGCATGTTTCACGGGTAAGACTTGTCCATGGTCTGCCACCTAAACCCCAGTGAACGTCCTAAGCAGGACTGACAGAAATCACCCTTGGGAAACCGGCTCGGTTCTTTGTGGCTGTCTGGAGGGGTGGGATAGGGAGGGTGGGAGGGAGGGAGACAAAGAGGGAAGAGATATGGGAACATATATATATGTATAACTGACTCACTCTGTTATAAAGCAGAAACTAACACACCATTGTAAAGCAATTATACCCCAATAAAGATGTTAAAAAAAAGAAATCACCCTTGTGATTTGGCCACACACTCAGTCCTGTCTCTGTTGCTGCAGCAAATATTAGATAGACCTGCCTTACTTCCAAATCAATTAACACTTGTTCAGTATCTATCCTGTGTCAGCTTTCACGTATGTCATCTTGAGGAAACTGCCTAAAACCCAGGAAGAAGGGAAAATTGTCTCCATTATAAAGACAGGGAGAAAGAGAGCTCAAAAGAAACAGAGTTTCCCCAAGTTCCCAGACCACACAAAGCCAGAATGAGAACTTGAACCCAAGATATTTGTCAACAAATATGATATCTTTACAATATACCACAAATACCTCTTAGGAACATATCCCACATTTTGAAGTACCAAGCCCTAAAGCTAAATCCTATGATCCCCTCCTTGGGAATCTATACACACCCAGTTATCCAGATTCCCCTTAACATCCTGAGTCAACCACCTGCAAACGCTCCCTGTTGATAACGTTGATGAGTTGGAGCATTGAACACCCACCCTCCTGTCTACTCTCCTGTGTGATGGAAGCTCGGGAATTCTCCCCACCACCCAGGCGCAGAGGAGACAACCTGGCCCTCACCAAATGAGAGTCAATGGCAGTAAATGCAGTGGAAACAGTGCCTACTGTAGATCAGGAGACAGATGTTCTTGTCGCTACTCCACGGTCATACTGCTATGGGAGCCTGGGCAAGTCACCTTTCTCCTTGTAAAATCAGGTGGTGAGGTGAACTCAGTGATTCTCAAACCAAGTTTCCCAGAATCATATTAGAAACTTTTATAAAGTACTGATGCACAAGCCCACTGCAGAACAGTTAAATCAGAATCTCTGGTGGGGAAAGCCCTGGTACTTGTAGTTCATAAAAGCTCTGTTCCTGATTCTGAGGTAAAGGCAGGGTTGACAGCCCAGATGATCTTCGGGGTTTTTCTCAAGACTTTCTAAGGTTCTTGACCCAAAAGAATCAAAGAGTTAGACCACTCAGACCACAGAGGCACTTCAGGCTTTCTGAAGCTTCCATGCTTTCACGCCTCAGAAAGCCTCTTTAAGGCCAACAGCCGAAGGAGAGACACCTTCTTGTCCTCCAACAGTCATGTGGTCACCAGCATCTGCAGTTTAGAAACGACCGTGAAAACAGCAGTTCAGCAGTTCTATGGCAAATAGGACATGTCTAGAAAGCTTAGAAATGAGAGTCAGGGCTAAAAGGGGCATAGAGAAATATAAATTGTCCAAAGCTACTCTGGACAACGCTTACCTCAATGTTAGCAAGCAAAGGCTTTTGAGGAAGGAGGCGAGCTGGGACTTGGAGATGACAAGGAACGCAAGGCACCCGGAAAGGCTGACAAGTTTTGCAATAAGCTCAGTATTTTCATCAGCCAGTAAAAAATGAGGAAAGCTCAGGGAAATGAGGTTAGAAAAGTAGAGTGGGGCTAGATTATTAAAAAGCAAACAACAGAAAGAAAAAGAAAACCCCACAGAAAATTTCAGACTCACTCTAAAAGCGGTCACCTTAGGAGTGACGAAGGCAGAGAAGTTAAATGTCATTCACAGTAACCAACAGGTCACAAAGATGCTTTTACAAAGAAAGAGCTGAAGTGATCTATGGTCCATTTCATGAAGTGTTGGCCCTGATCACTCACTGGCACAGAGCCTGGAGAGAGGCAGAAAGAGACACATTTCAGAAAAACTAAAAGCCAAACACCACCTGCTGCTTTCACTGGTTCATAAAGGCCAGGTGAGATTTGAGTAGCAGAAGGAAGCCAAACCTGCAAGCCTCACTTCAAGTGATGAGATGATCCCAGTGTGCTTACTAAAGAGAGCTGATTCTAGTCATTTCAGTGGTGTCCCACAAGCCTTTTTAAGGTAAGTATTGTGGACAGGACTCTCCTGAGATTATTAAGCACAAAACACACGTGCAAGACCACTGCCTTGGAGCAGAGTATGAGAAAGTTGTTTTTACTGAAAACTGAAAGCATTAGGTGCAAAAGTGGCTGACAACTCCACCCCCCACGAGATGGGACATGGAAGGACCAAATGAAATCATTCATTATAAGAAGAGAGGCCTTTAAGGATGATGGGACTGATGGCAAATCATTACATCTGTTCTATATCACAAATGACTGGGGAATTATTTATCGTCTTACACCGATGTATAACACACTGATACGTGTGTGTGTGAGAGAGATTTTCACCACTTGAACCATTATACACTTATTTCTGTATGGTCTATCCTCCCCCTTTTTAAAGCACAAAATCCAGGAGGGCAAGGACTTTGGTCATTGCTTATTCCCAGTCCTAAAACAGCACCTGGCACATTTGGGTTCTCGACGCTTGACTAAATGAATGAATGAACAAATGAGTGAATTAGTGTCTTTTGTCTTCTACATAATGAATTTATGTTTGCATCTTTTCCTTCACAAAATCCTGAGAACCATCTCATTCAGGTATAACAGATATGTTTTCCTAGTTAATATGTAATCAGAGAAGCAGACAACAACCTTTTGATTTCAAGTTTAGTACTGAGATGCATAGCTAAAGTGATAAGACGATTTCATCCATAATTGTGTCTTAATGTCTCAAAATGTACCTCTATTCCACATGCAGAGATACAAACTCAAACACACATAGATACAAATGGATTATCTGTATTATTTGAAGAAGAAAACAGCCCAACCGTATCAATGCTGTAGAGGCTGAAAATGTGTCATCCCCATAGTTTAAACTATTGAAATCTTTCATTACTCTCTTCAAAAGAAGTGAAAAAATGTCTGCATTTCCAAAGATGAAATTTCCAGGTTGGAACATTTTAATGAAGAGAGGAAAAACACAGATTCTGAACAGGTTTGAGACGGATTCAAAGGCGTTATTTGAAAATTAGGCACTGTACATTCTTTATACACATGCTGACAAAATTAAGGGCATCCCATCCTTTGCTGAATGAGAGCTTATTAGAAGTGCTGGTGTGAGCCATTTCCTTTTGTTCCCTGGAGAAAAAGCTAAGGCTTGAAAAAATACTTTGTTAATGAATCATCTTAAGCTGGCGAATTTAAGTCAGTAAGACTGATAAATTAAGGTTCTGATGGCAACACGATTCTTTCCTGTCATGCACATGGTAGAGCTATAACAGGAACACTAGTTTCCATCTTAAGGATCTGGGAGGATTGATACAACGCTGAGATTCGGCATTGCTAATTAGGAATGTCAGCAAAAGTTCTGACGCTCTCTGTGTTACTGAAGTCAAAATAGCAGGGAAAGGTACATAAGACTCATGCTCCCATTTTCTCCTTAGCCAGTGGGTGAAAAAATAACAGCCCCTCCATACTCGTTCAGCACTTGCAATTTACAATTCACTTCTGCACACAACTACCATTTGAACTGTATTGAACGTTCGAAACATACTGTTTACGCCCCTTTGATAAATCAGGAAACTGAGTTCAGTAGGATGCGCGACCTTCTCCCATGTCACAGAGCCTGCAACTGACAAAAGCCAGGCCTCAAAGGCAGGCCAGTGCTTCACTTTTATATACAAGGCTGCACTGAGTTACAGCACCGGCAAGAACTTGCCTTCTACTCTTTCGCTTTGCTTACATTATTTTCCAAAACAAACAGGGATTGCCATTTCTGTTGTTGGGACAGTGGTAAATGAATGAACCAGTAAATGGAGCCCAAGTATGGAAATGGCTTCTACTTTTAGCAAGCATTATGTGTCTCTTTGTGTATAAGTGCATCGGTCGTAAAAGCATGGAAAGTCAAGTCCAAGTAGTGAAAATCAAGTTCTGAGAGGACAGATCACAAACATGCTTTCATGACTTGTCCATCTGCCTCTATCCTGCCTTTCAAACAGAAAGGAGAAAAAAAAAAGTGTCTTTCTTAGAATGCTTTTTGCCATCCCCAAAATGGTTTTACAAACAGACACATAAACCCCTGCAATGTGTTGTTAAGTGAGGAGGCCCTGGGAGCCCGGGAGAGCTTCTCATGGTTACCTAGATGCTCCGCTGCTTTGTAAAGCCAGGTGACATCCTCAGGACAAAACACCTCAGCCTGACGTACAACCGTGAAAAACACTAGGCATCTTGGCGGAGCAGTTTCTATTAAAAAAGGGGCTTATATTAAAAAAAAAAAAAAAAAAAAAAAAAAAAAACGTATTCACAGAGCTTAAGTTTGGGAAACTCTCCACAGTGAAAGTATGAACTGAAGCCATAGCCACAAAATAGCCTAAGCAAGAAAAGCCAAAGAAACCTACTTCAGGAAGCACCTCACTCGGCCTCGTGCTATGAGTGATAGAAAGCGTGGGGTTGCCCAGGCTGCCTACCTGTCACGTTAATATATGAACAATCTGAGTGTCAGATTCTGGCAAGAAAGACAGAGGGAGAGAAGAGTAAGGGAGAATGGTGGCATGCATAGTTAAGACAGGGGTTAGAGAAACACAATAATTGATGGATAAGGAGAAATAATGAACACATTTAACTTTGCAGAGTCACTCTGAGCCCTGACATCAGTGATCACAATTCCCACTGTCTCTCTGTTATGACCTGGTGTTTCATCCTCATGATCCATTCGCTAAATATACTGTTCTTTCTAACATTGTTCCCATTCACAAAAAAAATCTACTTTCCAAGATCCAGATGAAATACATCTCCAGGAAGCCTTGCCCAACGTCCCTGATCAGAAAAAATATCTTACCTCTCTCTGCTGTTCGCAATAGGCTTTGCCCAGAGCCCTGCTAGAATTCATTTCACATATTTTAAATGCCTCTCCCCCCATAAATTATTAGTTTCTGAGGGTGGAAACCATGTCTTGTTTCTCAATACAAACTTCAAAGCATCTATGTCAGTGCTTGGAATAGAGGTTTTTAGTAATATTTTATTAAGTTGAATTCAAATACTTAAAAGGCTCCTTGTAACACTGACATTCTGGACTTAAGAAGTGTGTATCCATCTTGCTTAATCATTTATCCATTCATTCATTCATTCATCCATTAAACAGTTATTTACTAAGCACCTATTGCCTGCCACCCATTGTGCTCAGACCCCTAAGGTGCAATGGTACCCCCTTGGAGTTTACAGCTGAGTCTGAGCAGTGATCAAATCATTATGAAATTAAAACTGTGGTAAGTACTGCAATGGAAAAATCTAGGAGGATTTGAAAAGATCCATTCAGCTCTAACACTGAAACTTCCAGGGACCGGTTATCAAAACACAGACAGAGGCAACTGTGATAAAAACGAGAAAAGGAGTATGAAAGGCCTTAAATGATGACAAATGCAGCTTCACTTCAGTTTTATTTGTATTAGGAACTTAAGCAACATTACAAAAGAAGTAAATGTTCAACTTCATTCTGTATCTGTGCTTCTAAATTGTCTTCTGATATATTCTGATATACAACACGGTGAAAGATTATACCTGCCTCAGGACTTTGAAACTCTGTTCAGCCCTTGCTCTAGAACACATCAGCTGTTGACTCTGAACTTCCCCATCTGTAAAATGGAGACCATAAATTCTGCTGTGACAGCTACACAGGGTTGATGTGTAAGGATTCAATGACAGTGGAGTATAAACACATTTTGTAAAGTGCATATCGTGTGCACACAGAACTGTCAACCCAAAAGTCTGATATATATTATATAACCATGCAAAATATATACATATATTCATATATATACACATAAATTCCTATATATATTATGTATATAGTTGGAGTTTGCATTATGCTACACAGTTTTTTCATCATAGCAATTTTTCAGTCACTCTGTTGTTCCTTTTTACATCTTCTCTGCCAGCAGGGAATGGGAGAGGGAGGTAAGAGGATATCAAAGTCTTTCTGCCTGACTCCTCTGCTCACAGCCAGGATAAAAAAAGGACAAAGAACCAAGGACCTGAGTCAAACCCCAAAGGTCAAGCTGCACCGCTGGATGATGGTACCAATTAACATAACCTCTTGTAAAATTGTTGCCAGCAATAAGTATCTGGAAAAATTCTGAGACTTTAATGATACCATGAACTGACGTTGAGGGGAAACGGTAGCATAATTTTTACCTAACGTTTTGTCAGCAATCATAGAAGAATACGAGACGTATACAACTGAAACAGCACATTTACATCTAGTTTCCTATATAAAGAATGTTGACGTAAAAATCCTAGACTGCATGTCTCTTCTCTATCAATCATAAAGAACTGCAAGAAAATCCTAGAAAGAAATGCTAGCACTTCCCAAGCAGCAGTAACATCATTTATTAATGATAACATGTAGTAAATGCTTACTAAATGCCAGACACTGTTAAAGGAACTTTCAGTACAATACCCAACCTTCACAAAACCCTAGGAAGTAGGAATAATTGTCCTCATTTTTTTTTTACAGAAGAGAACACTGAGACTCAGAGAAGTTCACTAATTCATCTAAGATCACACAGTCAGCACTGACCAAACAGACTGAACAGTACCATTTATCTGGCACTGTGCTAGGAGGCCAGGACAGGTTGGGGAGGGAAAAAGTCAAAAGGGAGACATCCTTGACCCAGAGATGAGTCATAGACTGCTTCGACCCAAAGAATCTGCAGCAAAGCTGAGACAGGAACATAAATGACTATAATCCAAGGTAGAAAATTTTAAGTACCATAAGAAATGCACAGTTAAGTTCCATCTTGCTATTTATGGGTACGCGGGCGGGGCGGACGTAAGGGGTACGTGCGCAGCAGGTGAGATGAATTCTAGGCCGAAAAAAATTACAGAATTAACATGAATAACCTTATTCTTCACCACTTTACAAACGTCTGGGGCTTGATTCCTTTAGGATACTTCAGTAATACAGTTCACAGTAAGTAGACTGGAAGGTTCCTGAGGACAGGTGCTGTCTGTACTGTATCCTCGTGCCTAGGACGGTGTCTAGTACACAGAAATATGGAATTAGGGGTCGAATGAATTAACGTGTTAGTTAAAAAGAGAGCAAATGAACGAATACAGAAGCACAAAGTCAGGTGTACACTGTTAAGAAGTACAGACCACACTGGAGTTCATGAACTCAAGTTCCCTGACTGCTAAAGCCCTGCCCCCAGGTGTAACTTTGCAAACACGAGTGCCAAGGGACTTTTGCTAGACAGCAGGTGGGAGTTCTCTCAACCGAGAGACCATACTGGTGACCCACCTGGTCAGTGATTTGAAGAATACCAAGAAGCAAGGCATGAACTCTTGTTTTATTCCCCATTATGGCAGGAAGCACGGAGTGAACCACAAAAGCTGTATTATCTAGAACTTTCTTGAGAGCTATAAAGTAACTCATTTGCAGAAGTCGTTGATTTCGTACATGGGGGCTGTTTGGTGAGACTGAGGAAGCCAATGATGGCTGACTTCCTGGAGTGAGTCATGGCCATAACCCCCTTTGACAGTATTAATAGAACAGGGGGAAAATTTCCAGGAAACGTCAATTACCACAAGCACCAAAATAGAAAAGACGGCTAGTGACTTATTCACTAAACTTTTGGGGAGACTGTTCCCTTTCTTTATCAGAAAAAGCTAACAGTACATCAAACTAACACATTTTGAAACTAGTTAACAGCATCCTTTCATAGTTTGCAGAGTTATCTTTTAATTCTACACGAAGATTTTGCTTTAGCAAAATGACCATGCATATACTCTGGGCTAATTCCAGTTAAACCAAGGTTCCGAGGTCAAGATTTAGACCTCCAAGAAACAGACATATGCACTGAATGATTCATTCATCCATTCCTTCCTTCCTTCCTTCAAACGTTAAATTAATAGGTACTTAACGGGCATCTACTACTATGTTCCAGATTCATATTCCCTAAGAAACAAAGAAATAAATAAAAGAGATAATAACTATAATAAATGTCTTGGTCTCTACTCACTGTTGTGGCTAAATCTCTTCACGTTGTTTGCAGGTTATATCGTCATTAGGGTTAAGAGATTACTTCTGTTTTGTAGCCTCAGAAAGTGCTAGGAATCTTAGGTCAATCTAATAGGTTTAAAAACCTAAGGGGTTTAGTCCTACTCTACAGACATGCCGTATCTGCCTTCATAGCTTCATTTCCTCATAACCTGGCAGCATAGTGTAGGACCTATGTGTACAAGTTCTGGGACCCAAATGTCTGGGTTCAAAGCCTAGTTCTGCTACTTAATAACTATGTGACTTAAGAGTGAGTTATTCCACGCCTCTGTGCTTCAGCTTCCACATCCAACAAATGGAAATGAATGGCAGCACTATTTCATACGATTATTATAGGGATTAAATGAGTGTATATATATGTGTGTATATACATATATATATATGTATATGTATACACACACACACACACACACACATATATATACACACACACACATATATATAATCAGGAGATATATATGTATATTTATATGTTTGGAATGGTATCTGGAACATAACACTTCAGAAAATTTTACTATTTTTCTCATTACTATTATTACCCCCACTTAGTCCAAGAGGGGGGGTTTTCATTACTCTGCACAGGAGCAGAGTCAGTTGCACAGCTCTAACTCTGGTCACGTATATGCCAACTGACCTCTGTCTGCTCCCTCACTTGCGATGATCTCTGTGCTCTGCCATCCTGACTACAATGAGACCACATGCGCCAGCCCAAAAGGATATTATATCCAGGCAATCCAGTTGGACCACCTTTCCCTCACTGCGGTTGATTTGCTTCCAGTGCCTATTTAAATTCATTAAGTGTGGCTAAGGAAATAGCCTGCCCATCCCAAGCTCACCCACCTCAAACACATAAAAACCTTCTCGACTAACCAGTTCCAAGCATCATTTCTGGCCCCCAAGTATTTCACCACAGCTGCTGTACTAACTGCAGAATGGAATTTAATTAAAAGGATATTTTGGCAAGAACCAGTAATAAGTTGGTCATGAACATGTTCCCAATTTCTTCAACATGCTTTTTCCTTAAAAAGCTGTAGCTGTGAAGACCTTCACTATGTTCTCTAACAGAAAACACTGGAAGCAACGCATATGATTGGCAACATGGCAATATTTGAATAAATTCTGAAATACCTGCTCCAAGGACTGTAATACCATTGCAACATACGATAACGGAAATTCTTATTCTATAACACGAAATGAAAAAAAATGCAAAATTACACCTCTCCCGATTACACATTATAAAAACTACAGACCTATGTTACTGAAGACATAGAAAATTGGGCTGATGTGTTAGGGAAGCAGGATTGTGGGTATCTTTTAAATGAGTTTATTTTCTTATTCTTACAAAAAGCACATGTGCACATTTTTAAATATATCTCAATAATCTTCAAATTTACCTAAAGTCCACAAAGAAAAAAGTATCTTAAGAAGGATTTATACGATTGAAATACATTAGAAAACTTCAAGTGCATAACACATCACCCTAATAAGCAGGAACTTTTCCCTCTGAAGGATACAAAAGTACTCCCAAAATTAAATCCAGGCATTACTCAGCACATCACTCAAATGCAGGCGCTCTGGGACGGAAGCTCTCATATCCTCCCAGATCCACCTACTCCTGAAGCCCCCAGAAGCAACAACGTGCCTAAATCTCATTCATCAGCAGCCTCAAGTGCTACTTAGGAAGGCTGCTCACAACTAAGAGCATCATCTTAATTCCTAATTATTAGCATGCGAGTGGCTGTGTAAAATGGCCGGATGAGTCTCCCTAATTCCAAGGAGTTTTCATCCTTAACTCACACTCAGGTTCTAGGCTCCAGGCTGGAGGGCTGGCAGTGTCTTCTCCTTTCCTTCTCTTTGATCATTCCTTCCACACCTAAGAGACCAGAACTCCCTGCTGGTGTAGGCACGTCCTACTGCCATCGTAGTCACACATCTCTCTTCAACTGACCACCCGTTCCACCCCAATTCTGCCTGCTTACCCCTCACCACCCCACTCCACATCTCTCACCCCATAGCCAGTGTGTATCTATCCAACCTTCAGCACCACCTACTTTTGACTATCCAGACCTAAAAACACACACTCTTTCTCAAAATTCCTACTGAACTTAAAAGTCTGGATTATTTTCTAATTGGCTCATCATTTTTCAAATCTCACCAAAAGCACTTCTGAGCATTTCAAATATAAATCCCAGGTCTTAAGTTTTTGTCGCTGTTTGTTCCCAAGGCAATTAATAATACTGGGCCTAAATAAATATGTGCTTAAAGAATACTAATTATACACAGAAGATGTTGACAATAAAGGGGAGTTATCTGTGAAATGCACACATACCTCTCAAGTAATACGAGCACTGTACAATGCTATGATCAGAACAGGGGACCTGGAGAGGGGTAAATCCGTGAGGTACTACGTTAAACCCCTGAAACAGGGAATTGAAGACCTGCTGCTGTGTACAGACCTCCAAAACGCTAGGAACTCCATTTCTCTCAGCCTCAGTTTCCTCACCTAAAATCAGAAGTGTTCAAACAGATCATCTGAATTGTACACCGGCAGTGACCTTCCACAATCTACCTGACCTCCCTTGGCTCAGGAGTCAGGAGCCCTATTATTCTGGTCTTGGTACCTTGACCTTATAGGTGAGTCATACGAGATGACATCACCTCTGGATACTTCAGCTGAGACATCTACAAAATAGGAAGAGTATCCCCCGCCATTTACCTATCAAAGAAGAGTTCTAAGGATCACGTAAAATAACGGCTGTGAATGTTTTTCAAATGTAAAATACCACATAATATCCAGGAATTTTATTTAGTCCTGTTAACTAAATTTGCTAACATCAGGTTTGGGCCAGAGGAAGTATTGGGAGTGTAATCTATGGGACAGTTGCTCTAGAAGAGGCCTCTGAAGAGAAAGCAGCTCAGTAAATGAACTTTAAGAGGGCAATGCACCTTTCTGTCTCATTACACCAATAAGAAAACTTCAGAGAACTGGATGGTTGAGTAAGATATGTGAGCGTCTGGAGTTTCCTCAAGGAAAGGCACAAAATGGAAGCACAATTACAAACCCAAAGTCCTCAGATTCATTCTGGTGTTTGCACTTAAGTCCCTGAAACTGACTTAACCAAACCAGTCTCGTTCAGAAAGTGACATCACTGAGAACATTATTTCCAATATCCCCAATAGTGCAGGGTATTTCCACGGTTTATAAACTACTAAAAGATCAGCTCAAACTAAATAAGGTCCTGCCTAAAGGGGGAAAAAAAATAAGAAGAAAAAGAAAAATGTTCAAGCATTATTTGTTTTGAAAAAACCATAGGTATTAATTTGTGTTTCCTTATTTACTTTCCTCAGCCCCAGGGGTGAAAAAATTTGTAATAACACCTTGTATTTATATAAGCATGTGTCTCTTAGCAGCAGGGAGTGCTGTACAGATATTATTTAATCAAACTTCACATTATCACTAGGTAGTGGGCAATGGGTCATTATTAAGGGGTCATGTTAGTTGGGAAGAAAAAAAAGTCATAAAATATAGAAAATTTCAGGGTGGAATTGGGGGTGGGAATCAGCCCACCATACTGGGTTCACCATACTGAACTCATACTGGTGAGTTCAGAGAGGTCAAAAAACATAACTCAGAGGCGGCAATTAAGATGCCATTCTTCCGTTACTTACAACGTTTAGTCTACCTGCATGACTACTATCATCAATCTCTGCGTGTATGAATCTTTTTCCCCCTCAAAGTCCAGCCCCAAAGCTTCCTCCTCCTACACTAATGTAGCCTTCAGCCTTTACCTTCCCAGTCAGATTAATTTATCCTTTCTTGTGATCTTTTATATTTTAATTCTACCCTAACTGTAGTTTAACAAGTTGTGGGTTGTTCTGTTTTCTTGTTTTTTTGCCATGCCGTGCAGCTTGTTAGACTGCAGCTCCCCAACCAGGGACTGAACCCTGGCCACAGCAGTGAAGGCCCAGAGTCCTACCACTGGGCCACCAGGGAACTCCCAAGTTGTGTCTTTTTGAACTTAGTTGTGTACACGTCGTTACTCCTATACCAGACTGAGACATTTGAGGAGAGAAACTAGGATTCAGTCTTTTGTGTACATTGCTTCCTAACACAGAGTCTGTCAATGTTCTTTTTCTCAAACTGAATCTTGGAGATAAAGCGATTAGACTAGATAATTTCTGGGGTCACTTCCAGCTACAAATTCCAAGATGTCACAGTCAGAAGGAATTTATGACATTATCTAATGCAACCCCATCACTAATCAAGGGGCTCCAAGTGAGAAAAGAATGTGTCCAGCTGGAACCAAGTCTCCTGAGCACCATCCCGTGCTTCCTGGCCACACTATGGCACTTTTTCTAAACTGTTGAAAGGCCATGAGGAATTGCCTCAGGTTTATTCCCCTAAATTTCAAGCCAAGATCTTAGGATGCATCTACTTGACAGATGACAAGAAAATATTTAGCTTAAATAACCGTTACTCAGAACATCTCAGTGCTGGCCAAGGACTCCTCACCATGGCTGAACTTGCTGCTTGGCATCATTTTAATAAAAATAAAATGGAAGGCAGGGTTTCCCTGGTGGCGCAGTGGTTGAGAGTCCACTTGCCGATGCAGGGGACACGGGTTCGTGCCCCGGTCCGGGAGGATCCCACATGCCGCGGAGCGGCTGGGCCCGTGAGCAGGCTGCTGAGCCTGTGCTCCACAACGGGAGAGACCGCAACAGTGAGAGGCCCATGGACTGGGAAAAAAAAAAAAAAGGAAGGCAAAGGCCACCCCGAGACTAGTGTTTTTCAAACTGTAGAAAGCAACTCATTAATGGATCATAAAATCAATTTACTGGATCCCCGAAAGTATTTTAAAAACTGAAATAGAATAGAAAACATCAACGTGTATCATGTAAAGTAAGAGCATGTACTGTGAAGTGAAATTTTCTTTCACATCTTTATATCTATATGTGTGTGTGTAATTATTAATGTAAAATCTATTTCTTACTGCCATTTTTGTAAAAAAAAAAAAAAAAAAAAGGTTTGGAAGTCAGTATCTTGGGCCAAAGTCTGTAGTGATAAATATTAATAGCTACAGAGCTGACTGCTACACAGTTAACAAGCAGGGCAGGCAAAAACAGATCTTATAAAACTAATAATACCACCTCTAGACTTTGCATTCCTGTTCCTTGGGGAGCATTCTAGTATTTCCAGTCTCATCTGGAAATACTGGGCACGATGAAATGACACCACCTCCCTCCCCCAGCATCCTCTCGTGCTTGGGACCACCAAGTTCCTGTTTTAGGAGACAAAGATTCTTTGGTCCCTGCCCACCCTTTGCCTCTTTCTCCCTCTTTCTGAGATAAGTTTAAAAAAACAAATTACCACAAGAGAGAGGAAGGAAGGCAAAGAAAGAAAGGTTTCTGTTTCAGAGATTTGTTTGTTTGTTTCTTTACTTATTTGTTTCTTACTTTCCTTTAAAAAAAAAAAAAAGAGACCCAAGCCAGCCTATAGGAGCTGCCATGTAGAAATCATGTTCCTGAGCACTTTCAGCAGTCTTTCAGACTATTTTTCTTGCTACCTCCCTGTCTGGATGGCCAGGTTTGAGTAATTTTCTCTTTCTCCTGGCGTTGGTTGCTAAGAGACACTCTATTACTTCTCTTTCTCTTATGACCCGATTACTGTGATCAGCAAAGACGGCATGCAGACAACACCCTGACATGTCTCATACAAGATCACTGGGCCTGGTTACAAAACAGCAGACTCTCTTTAACCCTCTCACTACCACTGGACCAAGATTTTCAAAGTCCTTTTTTACAAAGGTGTAAGGATTTTCCCATCTTCCTTTAAATGGTGGTCATGGTGGATCAACTGTATCCATCATTACAGCAGCCAATATTCATATTGAAATATATTTCCATAACAGTTCCATGCCATCTCCTTACTTTTAATATACATATATTTTTAAATTTCACAAATAATCAAATAGACCAAAAAATACTCTGGGTGCATCTCCAGCCTGGATAAGGACAAAGCTGAAAGGAAACTCTTAAATGGCTTCTTAGCCAGAGTCCTCCTGCCTCCCCTTCTTTGGCTCAAATACACAGCCAAAGTAAAGTTCCCACGTTGTTTACCTCTAATCCTACACTGCTCTTGGGTGTGTAGGATTAAATGTCCCAGGTGCTCAATGGATGTTTGCTGAATGAACAAATGAATGAGTGTTCAGATTAGGCTTTCATTCCCATTTCTGGAGGCTCCTATCCACTCCCCCAGCACCCACCGCCTCCCGCTTTTATTTCAGTAGAAAGAAAAAGAAATGGTTACAGGTTCTTTGCTGAAGGTTTTGATACCCTCAAAACAGACTGGGATTTTTTTTTAAAAAAATAAATAAGTTTAAGGAAGTAAAAAATATTCTGAATCTTTATCCAATGAATCTTGCCTAGTTTATGTTTCCTATATACTACCTTGAAGAATCAGGTAGCCAGCCATTCACCCATTCTCACCTCCTGATCCCGAGCTTAACTGGGAAGAGCTATTTTACCACACTTCTTGCCACAAGGCCAAGTTCCTATATCATCTCTAGTATATATCCATAGCCATCATGGCCCCCAGATTCCTCTCCTGGTATCTCCTGATATCTAAACTTTTATCATTAGAACCTCATGCCTTCAGTTTAAGGTTCTGATTTCTATTCAAATTAGAAGTCCTTCTGGCAAGGTTCCACTTTGGCATACTCTCAAAGATGTAGACCTCCCTCTTTCTGATAGCTAGTTAGCTAGCTGGATATGAATATACAGATATAACTAGATATATATATATGAATATACAGATATAAGTAGATATATATATGTATATATATATTATATATGTATATATAAGTAGATATATATATATAGATATATATAGATATATATATATATATATATGTGCTCAGTGTGAGCACATGTAACAAATATTTCTTGTATAGATTTTGGGAGTCAGCATACAAAATACAACAGAAGGATCATGAAATTTGGATTTAGAGATGGCTGGATTCAAATCAAAGATTCATTATTCATTAAGCCAGGAGACATCAGGCAACTTATTTACCACCTCTCTAGGCCCCGATTTCATTATTTGAACATTTGAAATATCAGTACCAAATTTCAATTAATGATATAAAGATGATCTATCAGAGGCCTCTGCCACATAGTAGAGATACAAATAAAATGTTAGCTTCTTCATGAACTATATGTAGCTAAGAACGTGAATTTCTATCTTGCTCTGGTG
>NW_006773582.1:1356886-1359124 GCF_000442215.2 Lipotes vexillifer | reverse complement strand
GTAGGGAAAAGAACGTTTGAGGATATTAGCCTAGAATGGAAGACTTGAGAGGGCATGCAGGCGGGTGGCAGAGGAACAGGCAGGGGGCACACAGAATGGAGAGCCTTTAACCCATTTCATGGCCTTACTAAATGCATGATATTCCATGGGAACAATTTTTACTCCACGCCTCTTAGGAGTAACCAATTTTACGTCATTTCTGTAGCTGAATCATAGTTTCACACAATTTTAGAACAGGAAATGAAGAGATAATATTGTTCAATCTCACTGTTTTACAATTGGGAAAACCAACCCCGGGTGGTTTGGTGATGTACGTAGGCCGTAAGTGCGTAGCTAGGAAGAGTCCTTTCCACTGGACCACACTTCCCTCTGGTTAGCTCTTTGTCATGTGCAGTGGTTGCCTTCTTGATTGGCTGGCGCTTCCCTTTTGGTGTAGCTAAGGTAAAAAATTTCCTTTATTCTGGCAAGTTATTTGTTCTCCCCTTTCCACTGAATATCCACACAATTCTGATGCTGCATTCAGAACAAAGTCAAACTTTGCAGTAGATCCTAGCTATTAACTAGGAGTCATGGTTCTTTATACTCTGGGGAAGAAATAACAAGTGCTACTAGGGTTGAGTTTATTTCTGAAAACAGGATGTTTGAAGGGCACTTCACGAATGATGCCCACCTTCTAACTACAAGCCTTTGGCCTAGCATTCCCTCTCTGACTCTAACCTTGCCCTTCCTCTACTTCCAGCAAATGCCCAACTAAGGCACTGACCTACTACCAACAAGTGTCCTGGCAGCTGTTGAAGAGAAGGAAAATTCCTTGTAATACCCAAAGTGAGCATAGATCCTAAGATATCTCCTTCTTCGACCTTAGGCTGATACTGTTTTCCAGGATCAGAGGCACCAACGCCCGATGACAATTTCAGTCTACAGCCGGCAATATTTTCATACAGGTTAATTTTTATCTGGGCTATATCCAATATAGAGCAAACTGCATGGGACACACTGCTTAGGAACGTTATAGATTCACCACTCGCAAAACATGATGCCTCAAAAAACCCTATCTTTTTTTTTTTTTTGACATCTTTATTGGAGTATAATTGCTTTACAGTATTGTGTAAGTTTCTGCTTTATAACGAAGTGAATCAGTTATGCATATACATATGTTCCCATATCTCCTCCCTCCCTCCCACTCTCCCTATCCCACCCACCCAGGTGGTCACAAAGCACCGAGCTGATCTCCCTGTGCTAAAGGGAGCTATGGCTGAAGCTCTCTGAAACAGTAACATTATTTGGAATCCAAGATGCCTGAGAGAAAACAAAGAACTTAATTATGACATGGTTAAATGAACTGAAAGGAGACTATTGGCAAAAATAAAATCTATATACCCCCCCAAAATATCTACACTGAGGTTGGGGGAGGTGGTGTTGGAGGGCTCAATGCCACCAGTGATGATGTAAAAGTGTTTTCAGTTTTATTGAACTTGGCCTTATCTATGTGACTTTGAGTTTGAAGCCTGTGCCTATGCCTCTACCTTGTCAGGTTGCCACAGGAAGATCTTAGAATGTTCAGGAAACAATCTCACCAGTTACCTCCTCTCCAAATGTCTCTGGGTGTTGAGTCATCTGCCTCTATTACTCTAACTATGAATTCTTTACATTCTAAACAAGCATATGGGATAGTAAATCACAAAGGTAAGTATAACTGTGGAATGAATGCTGCCACTTCATCACCTTAACTCATAGGCTGAGTTTGAAGAGTTTTGATGTTCACTTTTTCAATTAACCAATGTTTTAGGCATGCTACAACCAGGTAGGGGTAGCATGTAATTGCAACACACGAATAACAAATCACTGGCATAGGCAGAGGGAAAGTAGCAGATTATCCTTCGCCCTTAAGAAAAATACAATAAAAAGAATAAAAATTAAAGGTCTGTAAAACAACTTGAACCCATGAACAAGATAAACCAGGGAAAGCTATTGCAAAAAAACAATTACATGGGCAATGCTGAAAATCTTCTTAATAATCTTAGTTTTGCCTTTACTATTACTCATTCTAAACTCTAACTTTTCCAATTTGTCTCCTCAAAATTTAGACTTGCTTGAGTCCCGTGAACTCCAACTTATTTATTGAAGTATAAATCCTATGTGCCCTAATCTAGCTACTTAATCTAATCACAAGAAAGTTCTAAGTTCATTTGTTGACCTTGCTACCCCCCCAAGACCTTGTATTTTTTTCCATTTATA
>NW_006773582.1:1351908-1356876 GCF_000442215.2 Lipotes vexillifer | reverse complement strand
AAAGAGTGTTTTCAAAAGTATACACATGAATTTTTTAAAAGTCAACCATAATAATACCACATAGACTAGTCCTATAAGTAAGCCTGACAAACTGTGCTGAAATTGTAACGGCAATCCTTGGTACTTGCACCTTTGTTTAGGAAAAGGAATTCTCTTAGAGGACTTTGCCATTTTCTATCTGCACTCAGTAGCACTAAGTTCTGTTCTGGATCCTGACAAATGACGCTTGCCAGGATAGGCTAAATATAATAAAATAATTAAAAGCTTTAGAAACCCTACAATGTAACTGTTCAGCTTGAAGTGGGGTAAGAAGGTGGGGTGAGGGACAAATCACTATCTTGTAAGGCTCCAAGGGCTCACATAGGGAGGAGGATTTTTCTTTGCAATTCACCTGAATATAGGAAAATATCTTTTAATCCAAAAGAAACACGAGTGACTCTATAAATAAAATATGCTCCCACCTCTACCATATATTAAAGCCAAAGCAAACTTCAGATTGTCTAAGAGGACAGATCTACAACAGGGGGATTGCTACTGAGTCTTACGTCCTTCTGGAGGGCTTGAGGGTCGTTATTTTGTTTTTGTTCTTGTTTGTGTGGCTAGAGAAGTTCTGTTATCTCTTATTAAATTTGTGCCTAGGCATTTTAAGCTTTATTCCCTCTGCTAAAGGGACCTTCTCTTACTATATTTTCTAAACTATTGTTACATTTAAAACTAACAGTTTTGTATATCTAATTTGAGCCACCTTCATAAATTTCACACATATTATTTATTCAGTAAATATTCACTGAATGCACCTTAATCGTGTTAGGCACCGTAAATTTAATGGTGACCAGCATTCCTGCTGGTTCCTGCTCTTAAGGAGGCACCGGAAATTTAATGGTGACCAGCATACCTGCTGGTTCCTGCTCTTAAGGCCAAATCAGCTAGCTGGCAAGGTAACTCTGACGATGCCTCACTAGAGTAAGTGCCTGCTTAATTTGTTTCTCTGTTCACTCTTCACCGTTCCTTTCCCAGAGATTCGTAACTCAAAAGTGGTTCCATTTAATGACAACTGGATCACAACTAGGGCAATGCAATTAGATTGTTACAGATTTTTCCCCCCTGAGGGTACATGCTTACAACATTAAGTACTAACTAAACTCCATGACAAGAGATTATAAATTTATAAGACTAAGTGATACGGCCACTGATTTTATGAAAGCAGACTTCAAACCAGAATAAAGATGAACTTTCCAAAAACTCAGAACTGTCCAAAGACAGAAAGGCCAGTTTCAGTTTCCTGCACTAGAAATACTCAAGAAAAGCCTGAAAAACACCTTGTTAGAGACAGTAGAAACTCAAGTATCAGAAGAGAGACTGGCCTGCCTCAGTGGTTCTAAAGCTTTGAAAGTGTCTGAAAAAAAAAGAAAAGGTGCCCAGATCAATTATATTAGAATATCTGAGGGTGAAGGCCAAGTCTTGGTATTTTTAGAAGCTCCCCAGGTGATTCTTTTGCATGTCATGAGGGTAAAGAATAACTGAGAGACATTCAAAGCCCTCTGCAATACAGTGCAGGCTGTTTTCTAAAATGTTTGTAGATTTTAAGCCCCAAAGTAAAGGGAAAATATGGTAGAAAGACAGTGGCATAACCTCTTCCACTATAGCAGGGTCATCAAGGAGAAAGGCAATAGGAAACAACATTGGCTGTAATAAAAGAGTCCAAGTTCTAAGATGGGTTCATGAAGGAGAAAGGTCAGAGCTATCAGTAAGTAATACATTGAATGCAGACAGAGAAAGGGAGACACACATTTTGAGATTCCAGAGACCATTACTCTCTCAGGCGCTACATGGAAAAGTTGTAGAGTAAGATATGCCTTTCAGATTGTTGGGAGTTCTTGTCCTTTTCTTCCCTTTATTCATTTATTTTTTTTTTAAACCAGAAACTCCCCAGTCACAGTCTCACCTCTTCCAAAGCTGCAGTTATGTTAATGAGATGTTTGCAGAATTCACTGGAATTTTGGGAAGACTGGCAGGAGAAACAGCTTAGCAAAATTATTTTATCAAGGACAGAGCTGTGGCTTTGGGTATTGAAAACAGATCTACCAAAGGCATAAAAGCAAATGTAAAATCAGCTCAAGGTCCCCACTGAATGTCTATGATTTCCAAGCACCATAACATGCTAACACTCTAACACTAGAAAACAGCCTATTTTTAGTTCTTGACGTTGTTTTTGAAAATCACTGTGCCATTGAACCTTTTTTTTTTTATACTACATCTTTTCCATCCCTTCAAAATTAGTAATGATTATTCACCGAGATACCCTATAGCCAAAGGCAACAGTGGTAATAAGGTTGACAGAACCTGAGAAGGGAAAAGTCCATCTCTCCCCTTCAGTGGCTCAGAGGAAGAGAAAGGTAAATGGGGAATAGAAAGGTAAGCACATTGGTCAAGGCCAGAATGAAAGCTGGCACTGGCCCCAAGAGAAAAATGCAGAAGTTCTGACTCTCAGCCTTATTGCAAACCACCAGCCATTCTCACTTCCCCTGCCAACAGAGCTGACTTTTGCCAGGGAGGGAAGGACTAGTTTCACAAACAATTATCACAACAAGAAACAAGGGTGGGGTATGAAGGAATCATAACCATGGTGGATTGTTTTTTTGACTATATGATCACTGCCAGGCTTTCAAAAGAAATCAATTTGTTCCAACATTTTACTAGACCAGTTTATAATAAAATCAAATCAGTAACTGTTGCTTGCGTTGATGTAGCTGAACTTTCTGTTTAAGAGTATAAAAAAAGCTCCAGAGGATGGAGAGAGGCAAACTTGACCCAAACAGTTAACCTTCAAAGTATAAAAGCTGCCAGAAGAGCCACCACAAATGAACCAGGGCAGGAAAGCAAAAGGGGATTTTCTACAGCCATTAATTGCCATATTACTATTATTATCATTATATAACACAGTAGCATATGGGGAGTATTAAATGGTGTACTTTCCAAAGAAACTCTGGCCAACTGGGTTAGGCAATGGCCTCCTTGAATCAAAACCTATTGCTCCTTGAGGCTTGCATAGCTGCCTTGATTAAACACAGCAGCAGGCTGCAGTTGAAGGGATGATCCTTCTTTTTTTTGAAGGGAGGTAGAACAGAGTAATTGCCAGATGTTTGCAATTTTAGCTATAAAAAGATGGCTGCTTTCCATTCCTGAGTATGTTGAATCTTTCTTTTTTCTTTCTACCCAAGCTATTGTGGTTCGCTAAAATAGGCCACTGCACTGATGAATCATCATTCAAAACTGCAATAATGGAAGCAGAACAAATATGACATTTTAACTTCACATATAAGAGAAATAAGTAAAAATGTATGGGTAATAATTATATGCTAGGCAACAGAAAGCATATTGCAGTATAAAGAACTCAAGAATCTCCTCTTGACTACTTTCTACCTGTAGGACCAGGTATAGTCAATTTCATCACAGAACCTCCATCTCCTCAACCATCAGATGGGAATGAATAACCCTGCGTGGTTAGAGGAAACAGCCCATGCCTTATCCATCTCCATGCCTCACCTTACATATGCACGGCCCAGAGGAGATGTGCAAATAGATATAAATGTGTATCAAAACCAGATATCATGAGATAATTGTGGATATACATTGTATGCTATATTGTACATTCACTGTAATTTCTAATATAGTTATTAGAACCTGCACCACCATCACCACCAAATGCTCAGTTCTCTCTTCAGACACTGCCTCCTACATTTGGCAAGAGGAAAAGGAAACCCTGGCTTTTATTTAAGCAGCATTAATATTACTGGCTTGGGAGACCGATGACCTCTTAGGCAGGGGATGTTGTCTTTCTTAATGAGTGAGTTAAGTAACTCTTTGAGGATTTGATGACATGTGGACCCTTTCCCTGAAAAAGACATACACATGGACCAAGTTTAAATACAATTTCAGGAGACAGGCTAAATTCCAAGTATGAATCCCAGAGATAAATGGGACCCAACATAAAATTCCTAAGCAAATTAATTAATTATTTTCTGTGATGATATAATTAATAACATCTCTAAAATCTCTCTGCCTCATTTAAGAATTTAGAAAACAAAAGGGTTTTTTAATTAATAAAAATGGTTTACTTTATACAGTTTGCTTTATATAATATTCACTTATGTTATTATCTGTGATACTAGTTCAATAATAAAAATGTTCCTTCTTAAAGAGATACCATACATATGAATCCTTTTTCTTCCATATCGACATGGTTAAAGTAAGGCCTCTCTCTGAGAAAGGTGTTTTGCAAATTCCAAAAAGGACATATAAACACATCACAATTCTACCAGGAATAAGACAAGCTGATCCTAAAATGTCAATTAGCAAAACATTATCATAGAACAGATAAAACCATGGTTATTTTAAAAAATAGCCAGTAAGAATTACAGTTAGACAATTATGATTAAAAATCTATAGATGAAAAAACTATGGATTATTACTCCCAGGGTTAATGTTCATGCTTTAATTTTAATAATAATAATAGCAACAATAATGCTGGCAGCTTCCATCGATTTCACCTTTATTTTGTGCCAGATACTACGCCAATTTATTCACTTAATTTTGAAAATTTGAGATACGTGTATCTCTATTTTAATGTAAGAACATATTGAGAGAGCTTAAGTTGCTACTTAACCTAGGCAGCCCAAGTTCCTAGAGAAGTAAGGGGTAAAATCCAAACTTGAACCCAGATCTATCTGACGTGAGTCTATGTGCTAAACCACTGCCTCCTCTGAGCCTCCCCTCTTTTATCCTTCCAATCCTGTCCCGGCCCCAAGTAGACTCTTCTTTCTGAACCCTTTGAGAAGTTAACCATAAAGCCACTTCACAGACAGAATTTATAGCTTTATATTGTTAGTTACCTGATCATTTTCATATGGCAGGTTTCTAATGAAAATATAAACTGCTTAAGGGCTAGCATGTGTTTTTACTCTTTCC
>NW_006773582.1:1335007-1351898 GCF_000442215.2 Lipotes vexillifer | reverse complement strand
CCTATCTATTATAGAGTTCTGTTCAATAAAAATGGCATAAGGTGCATCTTAATTGGGCCGAATAGGGGAACTGAAGTAAAGGCAGAGGGTGAGATATGAAAATGCAAATTCAGTCTGCTGGGAACCATACTGGGTGGGTATGAATGACACCTGAAATGGTGATGTTTCTAGATACACATCATATAACTTGGAGATTTCTTTTTCCAGTAAATATTTTTTTTTACAAAGGAAGCACTTAATAAACTACAAGTCATTATTATACATGAACAGATCAATAACAAAAATAATCTGCAAATTTAAATGTCATTTTAATTTCATTTTAATGTCAGTAAAACTACCAATGACATCTAACAAGTCTAAGCAAAATGACATAATTCACCAGAATTAATGGATATTTCAAATGGTTCTTCCAAAGGCTCTCTGAACTAATGTCTTCTTGGTAATGACTTACAGAGATTACTTTGGCTGTTTTATACTTTCATACATCATCCCATACACACTCATGCACAGGTGATTCTAAGTAATTTTCACATATTTTTGGACAAATTCAATTTTCAAATATCTCTGAATGGTAATGACTAGGGAAAAGGATTGTGAGAATTTTCTTTTTTTAAAACATAATAATACCATTAACATGAGATGCAATGTAGTGCCAAGGAAAACCTCTGGACTTGGAGTTAGGAAGCAAGGATTCAAATCCCAGCCTTGCCCTGTGCTGGCTGTTTCACTTTGTATTATATTCTCTGTAGATTGAGGGTGATGATACCCATCTTTTATAGTGTAACTGAAAGATTAGGTTAACAATGAAACAGACTAATAAATCCACTAAAAAGTCTTTCACAGCGTTACAACAAAGTTCTCCCAGAGAAACTGTTTTAGTAATAGCAGTGGTCAACAATTATTATGCACTGGTTATTCTATATTACCAATGCTTTACTTAAGGGAAAACACTCAAGTTTGGTCAAATGTGGCTTCTACATTTATAAGCTTCGCTGTGAGTCCTCTGAATCTCAAATTGTTCATTTGTCTCTAGGAACCTTAATAATATAGGAACCATAATAATGTTAGAGGATATGGTGGTTATTAAATTAGATTCTATGTGGGAAAGTGCTTCAAAATCTATTCACACACACACACACACACACACACACACACACACCTTTAAAGTTGCAAGTTATAGTGAATATTTCATAATAAAGTTCTTCCTTCACTGCTTCCTATTTTCTCAGGATCACCCCAAAAAGGAGATAAACCAGAATCCAAAAAAAAAAAAAAAAAATGTTTTAGTTGCCTCACATCTCACATTCTTAAGGATGAGTGTTTGACTACGTAAAAAAGGCTACTTTGACCTAGTTTGGGGAGAATTAAAAGAGACTTGGTTTTTTCCCCCTGTTTTTGGACTTAGCACCTGTAGAGACAGAAACATTTCATTCTCAAGCATGATAGACGCTTGGAGAGAAATGGCCTGATCCTTCTGGCCAAGACCACCAGGATAGTAGCTCTTGCCCATGGTGTAATAAGATCAGTATGCTTTGTTTCTTGGCGCTTCCTGCCTGTAGCTACCCAACTTCCTGGAGCTATTCCTAGAGATATGTGTCAAAGCACACGAGATGTTGAGTCTGCTCAGAGTGAAGTTACTTTGCTCATATTGCAAAGTTCCCAGGAGCCCCGATGCACCACCTAAGGATGTCAGCAAAGAGCTGCTAAAATTACAAGGGTCAGAACCGGCACCTTGCTCTGCGTTTGCATATGCCCTTCCCTTTGCTTGGCATGTCATGCTGTCCACCACCCTCTTCTGCCTGGCTAACAACTAACTCACTCTCCAAGACTCAGCTCAGATGTCCCCTCTTCTGTGAAGCTTTCCCCAATTCCTCCTATACCACATCCTTCATCTTCTTAAGGGCTTACAGAATTTACAGAATTCAACTTCTGCTATTATATGTCTACCTTTACTAGCAGACCATCTATTCTGCTTGAGGGCGGCAAGATACAGAACAACATACAGAAGAGAGAATGCTGGAAGGTCAAAGTGCTAGCAGGGTCTAGGTGTCACACCTCAGGGAACTGCCCTCCTCTCTCTCTGGTGCTATCCTCAGCCGTCCAGTCTCTGGATACTGTAAATTTAAGGAAGGATGATAAAAATATAACAGCATGATATTTCTTTCTTTTACAGCTCCTAGGGTCAATCATTGTTCCAGGGTATGATTTCTTTATATGGCACATTTACCCAAAGGCTTAGGTGTCGGATTTATTTTTATAATATTCATAATGAATCCATTTATAGATGATTTACATAGGCCTGTTGTGACCCAAAATCGGCTGACATTTCAGGCACTGTTACCTGAAGTTACACAAGAGCAAGTGCTCTATAATGAAAAAGTTTGGGCACTACTGAGGCATTCTAGAAGAATCTTTTTTATTTACACCTACTTCTGTTTTTGGATCCCAATTAAAATTCCTTGGAACAACATATGAAGGAAACTGGTATTTATGGTGAAAAGCACAGCATCATGAAGGACGATTTGAGCCCCTGAATCGCTACATTGTTCATACGATCAAAGATGCATAAGACTTCCACAGCCACTATCCTTTACTAAGGAGAGAGTCTGTACCCACAGGACCTGGAGAAGGTTCAAGGGCATTAAAAGATTGGCCCCTGGAGTTACTGAAATAAACAAATGGTTCCCAAACTTTGGTTGAGTGTCAATCAGAATTATCTGGCGAGTTTTATTTCATTTTGTTTTAAGGCAGATTTCTGGGACCCATGCCCTGAGATTCTGATTCTGTAGGGCTCACATGAGCCCCAGGGACCGTGTTCTTTTTTTTTTTTTTTTTTTTTTAATGTTCCCCAAGTCTTTCTGATGACTGGCCAGCTTTGAAAACCACTGGTGTAAACCACCATTATAACAGTGATCTTCAAATGGTGCATGCAAGATGGCACCTTGAGAAGGAAAAGAAAACATTAAGAAATCTATATGTATGTATTTACCTTATTGTTCTGAAACTTTTTATTTTAAAATACAGACTCACAGAAAGTTGTAAAAATAGTATAAAGAGTCTCATGTACCGCTCACCCCGCCTCCCCCAATGGTAATGTCTGATAAAGATATAATACAAGGGCTTCCCTGGTGGCGCAGTGGTTGAGAGTCCTCCTGCCAATGCAGGGGACGTGGGTTCGTGCCCCGGTCTGGGAAGATCCCACATGCCACAGGGTGGCTGGGCCCATGGGCCATGGCCGCTGAGCCTGCGCGTCCAGAGCCTGTGCTCCGCAACGGGAGAGGCCACAGCAGTGAGAGGCCCGCGTACCACAAAAAAAAAGATATAATATAAAATCCAAGCCAGGAAAACTGACATTGTTTCATTACTGTTAACTAGCCCTTATTCAGTTTTCACCATATTTTAACCTGCATTCCTTTGTCTGTGTATATAGATCTATGCTATTTTAACTCATGTACAGGTTCACGTAACCACCACTGCAACTGAGATACAGAACTCTTCCACCACCAATTCCCTGTTGCTTTTTCTTGGTATGAATTCCCTGCCCCACTCCATCCCCAATCCTGTCCCCTAACAACCATTTATCTGTTCTCCATCACTGGAGTTTAGTCATCTCAAGAATGTCTTATAAATGGAATCATACAGTATATGTAATCCTTCAAGATTGATTTTTCTTTTTTCATGAAGCATAATGCCCTTGAGGTGAATCCAGGATGCTGCATGTATCAGTAGATCACTCCTTCTTATTAACGAATAGTACTATTCCACTGTATTCATGGACCTGAGTCTATTTAAACATTTACCCACTGGAGGACATTTGAGACGTTGCCAGTATCTTGCCATTATGAAAAAAGTTATGAACATTCACGTACAGGAGTTTTTGTGAACATAATTTTTCATGTCTCTGGATTAAATGCTCCAGGGTACAACTGCTAAATCATATGGTTAGTACACATTTACGTGGGTTTTAAAAAAAAAAGCTGCCAAAGAGTTTTCCGGAGTTATTATACCATTTTACATACAACTACCAGCAATCTATGAGAGATTCAGCTTCTCCACACCTTCGCCAGCATTTATGATTTTTTATTTTACCTGGCTTAAGGGTGTATGGTGACGCCTTATTGTAGTTCTACATTTATTTTTATTCTTGAAAAAGAAATTAAGCTTTCTTCATATTTAAAAGATGGAATGAAAATTGTATCACACATTTATATAATTTTAAAATGAAGATTAAACAGCACCTCACCACACAATATTGCATTATTCACAGTTTCTGGAGTCAGACACGGATGAGGAATCTACCACCTCATGAAGGCATTCACTTCAGCAGTTAATTAAGCTGACAGGTTACAAAATAAAAGAGATTTTTGTCAACAATTCAGGAATTCGTTTTTGTTCTAAAACATCTAATCCACTCACTCTGCGCACATACATTAATTCTATCACTGTAGATTCTAAGCAAGTCACCCAAAACACTTCAGTGACACAGAACAGTGGCCAAAATGGAAGGATCTACAGGATCCAGACTCAGCTTCACCACTTACTGTTCTGTAATACTGAACAAACCACCTGACCGCTCTGAGCCTTTAAAACTGAGGTAATAACCGCTGTCTGTATTCAACAATTTTGATTTGTTATTTACAGCATTCCTAGAGAAAAGGTCCTATACCTCCTAGAAATGTATTAGGGAATTAACTATCCTTATCTGAGAATTGAAATTGTATTAGATAATTTTTAAGATTCACCCTGGTTCAAGAATTTTATAATGTATATAATACTATCACAGTTATTAGAGATTAATACTGTTTACCAGTATTTATGAATATTATTATTAGTAATAATTATATTTATATAAATGAAATTGTATTAGATAATTTTTAAGATTCACCCTGGTTCAAGAATTTTATAATGTATATAATGCTATCACAGTTATTAGAGATTAATACTGTTTACCAGTATTTATGAATATTATTAGTAATAATTATATTTATATTACTATATATTTATTAGTCTTATAGTACTAGTATTATAATTTAGAAAAATTATTAGTAATAGTGTGTATAAAGTTATGAAATGCATTTATTAAATAAATACTGTTTTATAATTTTATCAATATTACTTAATATTAATAAAAGCAACTAGTTATTTTTATTATAACAAGAAATACACTCTATGAGGGCAGAGATCAATCTCTGTTTTGCTCATTACTTCAGCCCCTAGAAGAGTGTCTGGCACAAATTTTGTTTTAAGTAAATGATTGTTGAATAAGTATGCAAAAGTAATTCCTAGAGTCGTAAGGTATTTTATAATTTATAAAACATTTTTACGCTCACTGTTATATTTGATCCTCAAAACAATCTGGTAAGATAATTAATATTAACAACTAGTGTTATAAATTAAGAAATACGGAATAGAAAATTGTCATGCCCAAGGTCAAGTGGTGAAACTGAGGCTGGCATGTAAATACCCTGACCACCAAGTCAGCACTGAACCTTGGCTCTTTGGAGTGTCAATAAGGCCTATGAATATTTAGTAAGATCTGATTTCACGATTTCACCCAAAGAATTACAAGTTCTTTCCTCTTTAGGAAGGTGCAATGTAAAGATAAAATTAATACAATTATTACCCAACCCTTTAATGAATGAACAGCTTGTCCTTTTTCCCCCCCTGAGGCTCTGAAAATTAAAACTCATGTACTGGCACTCCACAGTGATAGATGAGGCTCAAGATGCTTAACCTGAACCAGAAACGGGACATGCCAGTCAAACTCGAGTCTCATTAGAGTTCCTGATGTTTCAGTGAATCTGCGACTGTCCTCTTGACAGACCATGCATGGTTATAACAAACAGTCTGAGAAGTCGCGAGTGTGCTTCTGTGATGGCTGGCAACTTAACAGGACTGTCAGAACTACATAAAGAAGATGTTTCCCATTTGTACCTCCAAAATCACATGCCAGATTCACCTTTCATGTCAGGGAAGAGAGACAATAGGACTCCAGAGACAGGAGCGTGAATTGCAAGTATAAATATTTCGACATCACCTTGTTCAGAGCTCACCATCAGTCCTTATATATTTTCTACTACCAATTATTCCAGGTGTAAAAAAGGAAAAGCTTTTACTAACTGTAAGAAGAGAAGCAGCATCAAATTGGCTTATATGGGCGAGATTAAAAATGGCAGAAAAAATCCATTCTAAATTACTTCTTGAAATATATTGCCATAGGTGGCCATCCATTTCCCTCACATTTTAGCTATCTGCTGAGAAAACAAATATGTCCTGCCTGACCAAGTTACATGACTTCATATCACTAAAAGCTAGTTCTGCACCAAGTAACAACAATCAGACTCATCAATTCCTAGGAACCAAGCCCCAACTTTGTCTCTTCCAATCTAAGTCAGCGGAGACCCAATGGAATGAGCACATTTAGGGTCTGAGTTCTGGAGCCAGTTCAGCCCCAAACTCTTGGGTAACCTTGGGAAGACATTCTCTTCCCTCTCAGACTCAGTTTTCACATCTGACAAGTAAAATAATTGGCCTAGAAAACCTTCAAACACTTTTCTAGTTCAGCTGCTCAAAGGTTTTGTGATCAAAACATGAAGAATAGGGCTTCCCTGGTGGCGCAGTGGTTGACAGTCCGCCTGCCTATGCAGGGGACAAGGGTTCGTGGCCCGGTCCGCGAGGATCCCACATGCCGCGGAGCGGCTGGGCCTGTGAGCCGTGGCCGCTGAGCCTGCGCGCCCGGAGCCTGTGCTCCACAGCGGGAGAGACCACAGCAGTGAGAGGCCCACGTACTGCAAAAAACAAAAACAAAAACGAAAGAACATGAAGAATGGCTCTGGCAGGAGAGTGGAATGGGAACAAGCTTGGCTGCCATTTCCATCATGGGAGATCAGTTGCTTATGAGGACACTTGTTCTGGTTACTATGTTTACCCCAGATTATCAATCGCCTATAACTATTCCCTCTCCATAGAATGGGTTAGTAACCTCAGGTAGTAGAAAGCACAGAGAGATCTAGTAAAAAATTTCCAGGCTTAGGACCCTCACTGAATAGAATTCACTTCACCTATTCTGATTTGACTTTACAAGTCAAGGTGAAGCAATGTAGGCAAAGCTTGAAAACAGAGGCTTTGTTTATGTTTTACAGAAGTGTGTAAGGTAATATACATCGGAAAAGTTTGTGAAAAGAGCAACCATTCTGAAATTAATTTCAAAAAAATCATGAAATAATAAAATAATGTAGTTAAAACAGATGAGGCTGTCTAGCCCAATCTCTAATAAATAGAAACCTTTAAAATCAGCAAGAGCCCTAGATATAAAGAATAGAGCCTAGCTCTACAATTTTACTAACTACATGATTATGGAATAAATTATTTCACTTCTGGTAGTTTACCACTCAGTAAAATGGCAATAGCATCTGTTCTACCTGACTCAGAGAGCTACAGTAAAAACTCTCTTTTGAGAATTAAATAACAATGAATATGGAAATGCTATATGGACTACAAAGGAGTGTACAAGTAAAAGGAATTCTACTGAAAGGGTCACCTGGAATTTGTACCCTATGGATTCATTTTTTTTTTTAATCTTATATAAAAAATATTTTTTAAAAGAAACTTCAGACACTGGAGAAAGTCAACCTCAAGCCGTAAGATAACTCCAACTTTACAAACTTGTAAACTTTACAAATCATTCTGTATAATAAGCTATTGTAATGAGGGATACAAAATATTATCAATGTCATTCAGCCAAACTACTGAGAGAGAGAGAGACAGAGAAAATTTCCAACTGCCAGAGTTATCACAGTAGGAAAATTTCTAAACAATCTCCATAAAATAATGTATTAGTACAGGAAAAAAGCTCACTTACTTTGGTATCTACCAAGGACAAAAAAAGAAATATCTATACCCGATTCTGCCATTAAAGTCTAAGGCTCTAGGGAATTTTTGAAAATTTGAAGCAAACAGAGGACCCTGATTAAAGGAAAAAGAACACTACTGCTGGGTGGGCTAATGGCGGACTCCAGGAGGGGTAACACCAAGGAGTACTACTCAGAACTTCTGCTGCCAGTGTCCTTGTCCCCGTGGTGAGCCACCGGTGCCCCCCACCTCTGCAGGAGACCCTCCAACACTAGCAGACCTTGTGTCAAGAAGCAAGAACAACTACAATCCTGCAGCCTGTGGAACAAAAACCACGTTCACAGAAAGATAGATAAGATGAAAAGGCAGAGGGCTACGTACAAGATGATGGAACAAGATAAAACCCCAGAAAAAAAAACTAAATGAAGTGGAGATAGGCAAAATTCAGAATAATGATAGTGAAGATGATCCAGGACCTCGGAAAAAGAACGGAGGCAAAGATCGAGAAGATCCAAGAAATGTTTGACAAAGACCTAGAAGAATTAAGAACAAACAAACAGAGATGAACAATACAATAACTGAAATAAAAAATACACTAGAAGGGATCAATAGCAGAGGACCTGAGGCAGAAGAACAAGATAAGTGACCTGGAAGACAGAATGGTGAAATTCACTGCTGCAGAACAGAATAAAGAAAAAAGAATGAAAAGAAATGAAGACAGCCCTAAGAGACCTCTGGAACAACATTAAAGGCAACAACGTTCGCATTATAGGGGTCTCAGAAAGAGAAGAGAGAAAGGACTCGAGAAAATATTTGAAGAGATTATAGTCGAAAACTTCCCTAACGTGGGAAAAGAAATAGCCACCCAAGTCCAGGAAGCGCAGAGCGTCCCATACAGGATAAACCAAGGAGAAACACGTCAAGATTCACAGAAATCAAATTGGCAAAAATTAAAGACAAAGAAAAATTATTGAAAGCAGCAGGGAAAAATGACAAATAACATACAAGGGAACTACCATAAGGTTAACAGCTTATTTCTCAACAGAAACTCTACAAGCCAGAAGGGAGCGGCATAATATACTTAAAGTGATGAAAGGGAAGAACGTACAACCAAGATTACTCTACCCTGCAAGGATCTCATTCAGATTTGATGGAGAAATCAAAAGCTTTACAGACAAACAAAAGCTAAGAGAATTCACCAAAACCAAGCCAGCTCTACAACAAATGCTAAAGGAACTTCTCTAAGTGGGAAACACAAGAGAAGAAAAGGACCTACAAAAACAAACCCCAAACAATTAAGACAATGGCAGTAGGAACATACATATAGATAATTACCTTCAACGTGAATGGATTAAATGCTCCAACCAAAAGACACAAGCTCTATGAACGGATACAAAAACAAGACCCATCTATATGCTGTCTACAAGAGACCCACTTCAGACCTAGGGACACATACAAACTGAAAGTGAGGGGATGGAAAAAGATATTCCATGCAAATGGAAGTCAAAAGAAAGCTGGAGTAGCAATACTCATATCAGATAAAATAGACTTTAAAATAAAGAATGTTACAAGAGACAAGGAAGGACACTACATAATGATCAAGGGATCAATGCAAGAAGAAGATATAACAATTATGAATATACATGCATCCAACACAGGAGCACCTCAATACATAAGGCAACTGCTAAACAGTTATAGAAGAGAAAATCGACAGTAACACAGTAATAGTGGGGGACTTTAACACCTCACTCACACCAATGGACACATCATCCAAACAGAAAATTAATAAGGAAACACAAGCTTTAAATGACACAACAGACCAGATAGATTTAATTGATACTTATAGGACATTCCATCCAAAAACAGCAGATTACACTTTCTTCTCAAGTGCACACAGAACATTCTCCAGGATAGATCACAGCTTGGGTCACAAATCAAGCCTCAGTAAATTTAAGACAACTGAAATCATATCAAGCATCTTTTCTGACCACAACGCTATGAGACTAGAAATCAATTACAGGGAAAATAATGTAAAAAACACAAACATAGGGAGGCTAAACAGTACATTACTAAATAACCAAGAGACCACTGAAGACGTCAAAGAAGAAATCAAAAAATACCTAGAGACAAATGACAATGGAAACACAATGATCCAAAACCTATGGGATGCAGCAAAAGCAGTTCTAAGAGGGAAGTTCATAGCAATACAAGCCTACCTCAAGAAACAACAAACATCTCAAATAAACAATCTAACCTTACACCTAAAGGAACTAGAAAAAGAAGAACAAAGAAAACCCAAAGTTAGTAGAAGGAAAGATCAGAGCAGAAATAAATGAAATACAAACAAAGAAAACAACAGCAAAGATCAATAAAACTAAAAGCTGGTTCTTTGAGAAGATAAACAAAATTCATAAACCATTAGCCAGACTCATCAAGAAAAAGAGGGAGAGGACTCAAATCAATAAAATTACAAACGAAAAAGGAGAAGTTACAACAGACACCACAGAAATACAAAGAATCCTAAGAGACTACTACAAGTGACTCTATGCCAATAAAATGGGCAACCTGGAAGAAATGGACAAATTCTTAGAAAGTTATAACCTTCCAAGACTGAACCAGGAAGAAATAGAAAATATGAACAGACCAATCACAAGTAATGAAATTGAAACTGTGATTAAAAATCTTCCAACAAACAGAAGTCCAGGAACAGATGGCTTCACAGGTGAATTCTATCAAATATATAGTGAAGAGCTCACACCCATCCTTCTCAAACTCTTCCAAAAATTGCAGAGGAAGGAACACTCCCGAACTCTTTCTATGAGGCCACCCTCACCCTGATACCAAAACCAGACAAAGCTACTACAAAAAAAGAAAATTACAGACCAACATCACTGACGAACATAGATGCAAAAATCCTCAACAAAATACTAGCAAACAGAATCCAACAACACATTAAAAGGATCATACACCATGATCAAGCGAGGTTTATCCCAGGGATGCAATGATTCTTCAATATACGCAAATCAATCAATGTGATACACCATATTAACAAATTGAAGGAGAAAAAAAACCATATGATCATCACAATAGACGCAGAAAAAGCTTTTGACAAAATTCAACACCGATTTATGATAAAAACTGTTCAGGAAGTGGGCACAGAGGGAATCTACCTCAACATAATAAAGGCCATATATGACAAACTCACAGCAAACATCATTCTCAATGGTGAAAAACTGAAAGCATTTCCTCTAAGATCAGGAACAAGACAAGGATGTCCACTCTCGCCACTACTATTCAAAATAGTTTTGGAAGTTGTAGCCACGGCAGTCAGAGAAGAAAAAGAAATATAAGGAATACAAATTGGAAATGAAGAAGTAAAACTGCCACTGTTTGCAGACGACATGATACTATACACAGAGAATCCTAAAGATGCCACCAAAAAACTACTAGAGCTAACCAATGAATTTGGTAAAGTTGCAGGATACAAAATTAATGTACAGAAATCTCTTGCATTCCTATATACTAATGATGAAAAATCTGAAAGAGAAATTAAGGAAACACTCCCATTTATCACTGCAACAAAAAGAATAAAATACCTAGGAATAAACCTACCTAGGGAGACAAAAGACTTGTATGCAGAAAACTGTAAGACACTGATGAAAGAAATTAAAGATGATACAAACAGATGGATATACCATGTTCTTGGATTGGAACACTCAATATTGTGAAAATGACTATACTACCCAAAGCAATCTACAGATTCAATACAATCCCTATCAAATTACCAACAGCATTTTTTACAGAACTAAAACAAAAAATCTTAAAATTTGTATGGCGACACAAAAGATCCCGAATAGCCAAAGCAGTCTTGAGGGTAAAAATGGAGCTGGAGGAATGAGACACCCTGACTTCAGACTATACTACAAAGCTACAGTAATCAAGACAATATGGTACTAGCACAAAAAACAGAAATACAGATCAAAAGAACAGGATAGAAAGCCCAGAGATAAACCCACACACCTATGGTCAACTCATCTATGACAAAGGAGGCAAGGATATACAAATGGAGAAAAGACAGTCTCTTTAATAAGTGGTGCTGGGAAAACTGGACAGCTACATGGAAAAGAATGAAATTAGAACACTTCCAAACACCATACACAAAAATAAACTCAAAATGGCTTCGAGACCTAAATGTAAGACCAGACACTATAAAACTCTTAGAGGAAAACATAGGAAGAACACTCTTTGACATAAATCACAGCAAGATCATTTTTGATCCACCTCCTAGAGAAATGAAAATAAAAACAAAAATAAACTAATGGGACCTAATGAAACTTAAAAGCTTTTGCAAAGCAAAGGAAACTACAAGCAAGACGAAAAGACAACCCTCAGAATGGGAGAAAGTATTTGTAAACGAATCAACGGACAAAGGATTAATCTCCAAAATATATAAACAGCTCAACATTAAAAAAACAAACAACCCAATCCAAAAATGGGCAGAGGACTTAAATAGACATTTCTCCAAAGAAGACAAACAGATGGCCCAGAGGCACATGAAACGCTTCTCAATATCACTAATTATTAGTGAAATGCAAATCGCAACTACAGTGAGGTATCACCTCACACCAGTTAGAATGGGCATCATCAGAAAATCTACAAACAACAAATGCTGGAGAGGGTGTGGAGAAAAGGGAACCCTCTTGCAGTATTGGTGGGAGTGTAAATTACTACAGGCACTATGGAGAAGAGTATGGAGGTTCCTTTAAAAACTAAATGTAGAACTACCACACGACCCAGCAATCCCACTACTGGGCGTATACCCAGAGAAACCGTAATTCATAAAGACATCCCAATGTTCATTGCAGCACTATTTACAATAGCCATGACATGGAAGCAACCTAAATGCCCATCAACAGATGAATGGATAAAGAAGATGTGGTACAATGGAATATTATTATACAATGGAATATTATTCAGCCATAAAAAGGAACGAAATTGGGCCATTTGTAGAGATGTGGATGGATCTGGAGACTGTCATACAGAGTGAAGTAAGTCAGAAAGAGAAAAAAAAATATCGTATATTAACGCATATATGTGGAACCTCAAAAAATGGTACAGATGAACCGGTGTGCAGGACAGAAACTGACACACAGATGTAGAGAACCAACATATGGACATCAAGGGGGGAAAGTGGAGGGGTAGGGGTGGCGATGTGATGAATTGGGAGATTGGGATTGATATTTATCCACTAATATGTATTAAAAAAAAAACAAACACTACTGCTAGTACTTTAAAGACCAAAAGAAAAACTGCATCATCTTATTGCTCTCATCAGTCTAGAACAGAACGTGATGAGACAAAACCATATATACATACCAACTTCATTCCATAAAAAAATATGTAGACACTTAACATGGTAAAATTTGCAAGAAGACAACACAATAAAAAATATATATGGCTCATAAGCATATAGTACAGGACACAAAGAGGCATTTGGAAATGCAGGGGCATTTCAAGACACACAAGTTGTTCAAAAGAAAAAAAATCAATGAAAAATGAGAACTATGGCAGTAAAATAAAAAGACCCTAAGGCCTAAAGAGCTACTAACTTGGAAAAAAAGTACACCTACTCTTAAATGTGCCAAAGCCCTTTAGAGAAAGTTATTAGCAGAATACTTTATAAAAAAAATTATAACATATGGTATCACATAAATATAAGTTGATGTGGAAAACATGTGGGTACTTTTCCTACTTTCACAGTCAGAATTTAAAAATGAGAAAGCAAACCCCAGAGATTACAGACATAATACGAAGGTGAGAAATGTAATCAGTAACTTCAAGGTAGCAGTGGTTAAACAAATCCTGGGCTAAAAAGCTCAAGGAATGGGAAGACGAGGTAAAAGAAATTCAAACAGAACCATAAAGCCTAAAAAGTGGTTAAGAAGCTCGAATCTGTGCCTGGAAAATCACGCTCATATTGCTGTAGTTTAATTATCACCGCAAACAGCATTGAGTAGCTACTAGGTGTCAGGTGTCCTGCTGGATCCTGTTGGGAGTAAAGGCATGAGTCAGGCAGCCCCAGCCTCTAAAAGGTCCGAGTCTACCAAAGGAGACAGGACCATACACAAGTAAATCTATTAGAAAGACAGTTGTGAAAAGGACTGTATGAGACACATAGAGGTTATGGCTGAGGGACAGAGTAGAATATAACACAAAGTCCTGATAACTCTGGACTCAAACAAAGGGGACCTGAGGACTGGTACCAACTTGACCACAAGCAGGCCGTGCATCTCTGAAAAAAACACTCACACTCTCTGCACTGCAGTTCTCATCTTTATACCAGCAAAAGGTGGACTGTGTGATTTCTGTTAGTTCTACACTCTGTCTTTGTGGCTGAGGTTCTTGGAAGTCAGGGCCTGAATTAAGCTATGAATGTTAAGGCTTTATGGGCTAGAAATTGAGGGCACGTATGTACATAGGCAAAGAATGGCAATGGCGTGAGCTGAGACACGAGACCTCATCAACTCACGCGGTAAATGAAAACTGTGTTACCTACTACCTGGGGATTTCACTAATGGTACAGAACATTCTAAATAGACAAAAAAAAGAAAAAGAAAATGGATATAAACTTTAGAAAATGTATAAAAAATTAAACAAAAATAACATGAATTATAAAAACACTGAGAGCAACAGAGGATGCACTAACATTTAAATTAAATATAAAGGAAAGCAAATCTTACACTTCTAACAAATATCATGTCATAATATATAGCAGATAAAGAGATGGAGCTATATTTTAAAAAGTCTGAATATCCATGAACCTTTATCCACGTTTGTCTTTAAAATGTATATATGCAAGGGAAATTTCTTCCTTTACGTATTCAAAAAAGGTTATATTAAAAAGAAAAGAGAGATTGGCAGAATTGCAAGAAAGACTCAAGACTTCAGAAATTCAGTGAGACTGAGTTGCTTCGAGAGAGGATGCCACATTCCAAACTGTTTATTGCAAGAGAAGAATTACTGAGCAGTGCACTCACCCATGCAGCCATCCGCCACCCATCCAAATATATATACACATAGGAACATACAGACATACATTTGACCATACACAATCATTCCCACTAAAAACACAGTAGCATAATAAGAGCCAAGAGGAACATAAGGATGAGTGAGAAACTACGTCTTGTTGCTTAAATGGGGGAACAAAGCTTACATTCTTATAAGGAAGTAGGGAAATATCAGCATCATATGGGGCCTGAGTGCCACATATGCCAGGAAGAGAAGGACCAGCAGCATCGCAGGCTGGGTGAAGACCACAGCCGCACTTCAGAAACTTTGTAGCCACAAAACCACAGAGAATGTCACCTCCTTTCTCTAAGCTTCCATTTCTTTATATGAAAGAATACTTAGTTCATGGGGTTATAGGGAAGGCAATAAAATGACAATGAAAAGCATAGTGCCTCACACGGACTATCTGGTCAGTAGCGGCAGATTAAGAAGAGCAGGAGGGGGCTTCCCTGGTGGCGCAGTGGTTGGGAGTCCGCCTGCCGATGCAAGGGACACGGGTTCGTGCCCCGGTCCGGGAGGATCCCACATGCCGCGGAGCGGCTGGGCCCGTGAGCCATGGCCGCTGAGCCTGCGCGTCCGGAGCCTGTGCTCCGCAACAGGAGAGGCCACACAGTGAGAGGCCCGCATACTGTAAAAAAAAAAAAAAAAGAAGAGCAGGAGGAACAACAAAAGAAGTAGGAAGTTGACAGTCAGAATAAGATGTATGTGGAAACCCAGGGAAGGGAGTGATTACTTCGGATCTAGGTCAAGTCCAGACACTGGAGAAGGTGATACAAATAGGATTGTGACGGGTGACAGAAGGGTGTGAGGTGGCATGTTCAGAAAGGACAAACAGTTGAGCAAAGAGCTGCAGAGGATCAGAGATGACACCACCGTCCCTAGAGAACCAGCTAGACAGTGGGAGAACCTCACAGAGTACAGTGACGAGGATGGGGCATCTCCATTCAGGAAGAGTCGGCCAAGGGGACAACTCACCGGCATTCACAGCACTCGTGGTGAATCTGACCCCTCGTGGAGGGGTCTGAAGTGCAACCATTACCTGCTTCTCTCCTCCCTCTCACATATGCCAACACAATATAGGACCTGCCCCATCCTGCCCCTCGGATGTGCATCGACTGTCATACCTACTAGACTTCCTCACACCTCTGCCTCCTTCTCTCTAAGAAACCCTGTCTTTATTCCCTTCATCTTAGAGGGGAGTCCACTGTCTGGCAGCATTTTTGGACACATGTCCAATGGCAAGAGGGAGGGACGACTGGGTGGTAGACACATTTCTATAAGACAGTGGGATGGGGATGGACGACACAGCAGTAGAAAAGCACTGAGCTATGAAGAGATGAGGGTTCCAGTTTTAGCTCTGGCCCAAACTCACTGTATAACCATAGTCATATAACCCCTAAGAGAACTCAATCTTTATGCCCCAAAGAAGAGCTGCCTACATGGTTACTTGATGCTTTTTAACCTTTGACAGTCTATACACTATGATAACCACAGCACAAAGTCTTGAGCTACCTTTTTCCAACACAACTTTGTACTACAAATCACTTCTTATTCTATTGAACTCCCCCATTTGGGGCACCCACCTCTGTAATCCTTCACTCACCTTCACCGCCAGGTTGCTTGTATGGGTTGTACTTTGGCTTTGGAGCAACGACTGGGGCAAACTTCTTTGGTGGTTGCTGTGTGGACACTGAGATGCTGGGGGTCCCAAAGGAATGGGTGGTCTCCATCCGTGCAGACACATGGCCAAGGGGCTCAGCAGAGCTTTTGGGTGGCAGCCAAGATGGGTGAGACATTGTTGAATCTGGAATTATAAAGAAACACAACAGTCGTTTTTAAAGAAACACAAAAATGAAGGCAATGTATGTATCACTTGGTTATTACTTCTTCTTAATCCATACTTAATAAAATCTTGAAAAAGGACTCTGAGAAGAAGGAAGAGAAGGAAAGAAGGAAGGAAGGAGGGGGGAGG
>NW_006773582.1:1317214-1334204 GCF_000442215.2 Lipotes vexillifer | reverse complement strand
AGGGAGGGAGGGAGGAAGGAAGGGAGGGAGGGAGGGAGGGGAGAGGAGGATAAAAAGTAGGAGAGTTATGAAAAACTTGCCTTAACTGGAGGAGGAGAAAAATTGAACACTCCCCTCAACCAATCTGGAATTCCTCTCTTCCAACAGTTACCTACTTTAGTGCCTAGGACTCTTCAGGCAATAGACATGAGTAAGAAATGGTCCCTAACCTTAAGAAGTTTCTATGGTAGGAGAATCTTATACTAGGAAAGTTGGAAAAAAGCTTCAATTTTATTAATAATCTATTAAAATGATTACCACATCAATTAAATGGTGGTAAGTTACCTAAATGAGGTGATATTATCTAAATGAGGTAAAAAAAATAAATAAATAAAGTGTTGCTGGAATGTAGAAAAGGATAAGATCACTTCTTGCAGGGAGCAGAACTAAGACCTCATTAATGCGGCAACCTTCAGACTGGGCCTTGAGTGCTGAGTAGCGGTCGGGCCCCAACAAAGGAGGCAACCTTGCACGAGGAGAAAAGCACACAGTGCTTCAAGTCAGCGTGGCTGTGGGGGAACAAGGAAAAGGAGCTATAGCAAAAGAACCAAACATGTGGGATGGGACCAAAGCACTGACAGCTTTGCATGCAAGCTTGAGGAGTCTGAATTTATTCTGCAGGCATTAAGGAACCCCCAAAGGTTTATTCTTGAAACAAGGGTATGACTAATGCATGGCAGGACATTTAAAACGATCCCTCTGGCAGGAGCAGTACTGCTCCCCACCAAGGGGCACTTGGAAACTGCAAGGAGGGACACTGTTTGCCACAATGCCTAGGACAATTACTGGTACTTAGTAGCCAGGGGCTAAAATATTCAACCCTTATAATGCACAGGGCAGCCCCGTATAACACCCATCAGGAACTCTGCTGAGCAGATACCATACAGGACCTCTAGGAAGAACTCAGCTAGGAAGGGGATACACCAGCCAGCCCAGGGGCTATCCTACTGGGATTAAAAGATAGTCTGTAAGGAAAGAAGAACGATGTCTTGGTGTCAGGGTAAGCCAACCACCCGCCTACAGGCAGCCTGCAGGCTGGGGCCAAGCCTCACAGACTGCCACTGAGGAGGGCTCTCCAAGTCTGATTGCAAGAGCTCTCCAGCGCGGGGAGGCCCGGAAGGCTCCCTCACCCTCTCCCAGCCCCAAATCCATCCCATAATTTATTAATTGGACTGAATTAATTGAGAGGGCTCCATAATTACCTCCAGATGTCTGTAACAACAAAGAAAACTGGAAATGCAGGAAAAAATAAAGGCCTCAGCACGTGGCATGGCCAGGGAGAGATGGGGTGGAGGGGGAGAGATGGGGCCCAGCGTGGCCTGGGTAGCATCACACCACGCCAGGAGGGGTGACATGACCCTGAGCAGCCCTGCTGCCCTTATCCGCTGTCCCAGGTTCCCCTGCTCCCTGTCCTTAACTCACAGAGTTTCATGACAACCAATGAGATGACAACATTAAAGTGTTTTTCTTGTTTGTTTATTTTGTTTGTTTTTTTTTGGGGGGGGGGGGTTTTGCGGTACGCGGGCCTCTCACTGCTGTGGCCTCTCCTGTTGCAGAGCACAGGCTCCGGATGCGCAGGCTCAGCGGCCATGGCTCACGGGCCCAGCCGCTCCATGGCACGTGGGATCTTCCAGGACCGGGGCACGAACCCGCATCCCCTGCATCGGCAGGCGGACTCTCAACCACTGCGCCACCAGGGAAGCCCTATTAAAGTGTTTTATATACTGTCAAGTGCTAAGCAAAATGAGGGGAGGAAAATTGTTGGAGGTGTAGGTCTCTCAATCAAAGAGGATGACATGAAGCAATGAGGAAGCCTCTAAATTAGGAATCAGGAGGGTTCTGTTCCTTAAGCCAGTGGGGACACTGGCTTTTCACTCTGGTTGCAGGGCCTTATTTTTGTCCCCTGCACCTTGTACACATGCTAATGTACACAGACACTTGGTAAATTGTAGGTTCCTTGGAAGATCTGGGATCATATTTTATACATCCCTAAACCACCATTAAGGCCCAGCACAAAACCAATACAGAAAAACAACTGTGAATCTGGTTTACTCCTGGTTCTTAAAACTGGCTGCACATTTAGAAGTCTTGGAGATTTTTTTTTTTTTAGGTACCAAAACCAAGTTCATCTCTCAGGGCTGAGAAACATTAATTTTGGTTTTGTTTGTTTAATTGAGCCTCAGTTTTCTACTAAAAGGGAATAAAGTGTCTGGTCTACTCTCAACAAGACCAAAGTGAGTATAAGTGGGGAACAAATAGGATAAAATAAAGATTTGAACGTTTTAACGTGCCCTGCACATTTGTAGCATAAATTTTATGTGTGGATTTTTTTAAAAATGGGTTAATATTATCCTTGCAAATTTTCTATAAATCTCAAGTTATTCCAAAATAGAAACTTTCAAAATGGGTTAATATAGGATACAGTGATTTCTAAAGCAAAGAGGCACATTTCCAGAGCAATCACACATTGCCAATCGACTGTAGAATCCTGGCCTTTTCAGAAATTCTGCAGATATAAAGGAACAGGAAACTTCTGGGAGAATATGAAAAATGAAAATGTAAGCATCCATGTGCAAACCATGGACCCCACCATATTTTCAGTTATCCCCAGCACCATATATCACCCTTCCACTGTACTCTCCATGGAGGCAACCCCAGTGACACCTCCAGTGAGTGCCAGGGTCTGGCCAAGTACCTGTCTGCATAAGACCTTAACAGCATTTTCTCAAACCTTTCTTCTATATGTTACCAATGGCCCAGTGACACCACTCCCAGGATTTATAATAAAATTTAATGACCCGGAAGACTTGCTCATGCTGTGTCCACCATCTATAATGCCATTACTTTCTACCAAGTACACCCCCCCACCTTTTTGTTATCTTGACCCAGCTGAAATGTCTCTGATGCTGTGAACATTTCCCTAGCTCCCTCCAGAAAGAGTAACTTAATTCCCAGGCTCTTGTTTCATACTAATAACAGTCCACATGTAAGCTATTTAATCACCTGCCTATCTACCCCAATAAGCTGGAAGTTCCTAAGTGGTCTCACTATACCAGCACAATGCCTGGCCAGGAAGCCCTTAGAAACATATCTTATGCATGAATGGGTGAATGAATAAATGCTGGTCTCCTTGGTTACTCCTCCCTTTCTAGAATCTGCATCTCCCTTCTTAGCATCCTCTGATGGAATCATCTCTTTTTTCCCTCCCTTAATTTAGAGATGTAATGAATTGTGTTGATAGATTTCTAGAGATTGAACCATCTTTGCAGTCCTAGAAAAAAATCCTACTCAGTCAGTTGTCGTGTTTTGGTATATTGATGAATTCAATATTCTATTTTACATAGAATTTCTGTACATATAATACTAAGTAAGATCATTCTGTAGTGTTTTCCTCTACTTGTTTCACTTATCATTATTAGGTTTTGATATGGAGGTTCTGCATCCTCTTCTACTGTTTGGATTAGTTTACTGATAAGATTGGAACTATCTGATCTTTAAAGGTTTATCAGAATTCAGTGTAAAGCCATCTAGATATGAAACTTTCTTTAATAATAGAGCTTACTCATATTTCCAAGAACTTCTACAATAATTGTAGCAGTTGTATACTTCTTTTGAGGTCATTTCTCAGCATTTATATTCTGCTGGAAATTCATCCATTTCCTCTAGGTTTTATCTCTGCTCCCCTTCACCCAAGCTACCTCTCGATTAAAAATGATGTCTCATGTACTACGTATCATTTAGATCTGAGCATCACTTCCTACTAGTCCTTGAAGACATAATTCACATTCTCCGTCCTCCAGTTCAAGCTATGTCCCCTTTCACTACATTTCCACAGCACCTGGGATACTGCCGTCATCACTCCCATCACACGTCACTCTGCCTCTCTGCTTGCCTGTATCAAAAACTAAACTCTTCAATCCTCGAGAGCAGAAGTAATTATCATGCTCTAACCTCACGGCCTAATACATAATAGGCACTCAATAAAAATGTCTGTTAATTTAATAAATGAATAAATTGATTTGCCAAGCCCTAGAGCTCCAGATAAAGCAAAGTCTCATCCTGTACGCAGATGGCTCAGATTATCATCCTGTTTTCAAGGGGTTTAAAGCCTACCTGAGGAAGATATATTTTTATATGTGAAAAGAGAAAAAGGGCAACACAAAGTATACAAAAACAAAAAAACCAACTGGGGTATGTCACAGAATCTAGCACAGGGGTACTTTGAAAGCTAGGGGGCTCTGAGAGACAAAGGGAATAAGCAAAAGAACAAGGCCTGAAAATTCTGTGAACCGAAGGAAGAAGCAAGGCATTTCTTTGAGAAGGCAGCAGACCAGCTGAACTGAAATGAGGGACTTAGAATATTTGGGGGAAAGATTTGGAAGGTTAAAATGAGCCTTGCTCACTTAAAGGTCTTATACAGAGAAATACAAAGCTAGAACTTTTATCTTTGAACAGGAATCTAACAGGAGTGAAAATTCTATGTAAGAAAAACTAATCTATGCAAAATGGACCCAAGGAAGGAGATAAATACAATAGTATAGACATAGAGTCCCGATGACCCCAGTTCTAGTCTGAGCTTTGCCAGCGTGACCTTTAACAAGAGAGGATGCTCATTTGCAGAATGAATGTCTGTAAAGTCCCAATCAGCTCTAATACTCTAGAGTGCTTTCCTTCTCTGAAATCTTAATTACAGCCCTTCATTTTGATAAATGGGTTTGAGAAAACCTCACAAGTTTAGTGAACAGACGAACTAGAACATTTCCCTGGGGTTTCTCAGCTTCTCAGAAAGAGACCCATGGTAAACAGAGAGATAAGCACTGGTGAGACCTGGTTTTGCTGGACCAAAACTTACCCTGCTCTTACTTCCTCTGGTTCTCAATTGGTTTCACTCTAAGCATATAATCATTATGAAAGCAAGAAGTGAAAGGGAAGATCTACACAGAGGCTCTGAAAATACACAAACACCATCAGAAGAGAGGAAAACAAGAGAAGTGGCCCTCCTCTAAGCAAGATACCTACTGCTGATGGGAGTTAGTTAAAAAGCTGGGGCTTCCTAAGCACTGGTCTTTCAGGAACTGTCATCAAATGCAAAGCAATTAAGAAGAACCTAAGAGGTTTCACTTATTGCCGCTCTGTCGCTCTTCTGTCTTCTCCTCCTAACTGGCCAGTGGGTACAAGAAAGCTACAGACCGACAATAAATAGCAAGTGTTTATTGAGGACTTACTATATGCCAAGCAATTTTCTACTGGCCACATAATCATTCTGACTATTACATGAGGTAGGGTTATCTTTCGCCATATTTAGCAGATCAAGAAAGTAAGGCTCTAAGAATTAAATAACTTGCTCAAGAATACACAGCTAAGGAAGAGCAAAGCTGAAGCTAGGACACAAGTCTTGGACCCAAAAGCCATGGTCTTCACCATGGTACTACCTGTCTGTTTGGAGGAAAAAGAAAACACCATAATCCAAAGAAAGTCATCACTTAGAAACAAGAGATTTTGCTTTCACATCCATCCCTAGCCCCTACATCCCACCTGCCATAATGTCTTCTCTATTTTGTTCCATCAAACCTAACTATCATGAGCCCCAGGATCACAAATTGATGAAGCCAAAAGTCTAGCCAAATTGATTAGACACAAGAAAACACAAACAACTGAAAAAGGCCATGTGACGTCCAAGACCCTTCCTCTATGGGTGGGAAAACCTAGGGCTACAGGTAAGGTGACATTTAATACTAAAATTGGCTACCAAGCCTCTCTAAAGATAGCATGTGAATGACAAGTCACTGTCATCCACAAAAATAGAATGAACTAGTGTTTGCTCAAGTTTTGCTTCTTTTCTAAAATCAATAACAAGGGAGTTCCCTGGCGGTCTAGTGGTTAAGACTCTGCGTTCCCACGGCGGGGGTGTGGGTTTGATCCCTGGTCAGGGAACTAAGATCACGTATGCTGCATGGCGCAGCCAAAAAAAAAAAAGGCTTAAAATCGATAGTACTCTTCTTTAAACATTTACGTAGCTCACCAAACTTTAAAAACAACCGAGCCCCGCTGTATGGTATTATCTAACACCAAGCGCTATAAGCTTAAAGAAGTGGTTTTCAAAACTGCACACTAGACTCATCTGGGAATCTTTCTGTATGTATTCTGATTCAAGGGTTGGGAATAATTGACTTAACTTAGAGTGTTTATTTTAATCTTTAAATTATGCTGCATTAGGCCCTAAATCTCCCTTGGCAATTAACCCAAGCAAGGCCTGGCTCTTGGTCAATGTTTGCTGAATAAATGAATGACACTGAAGGAAGAGACAGGTATGGACAACACTATTTTATTGGTAGAAGAGAGGCTGAGGGGCTTTTGTGACTTACAACATCAGAGGTAGTTGACAGCCGATTGGGTTTAGGATTCGCGTCCCTTAGCAACATTTTCTCCACTTAAACAAGCAATTAAGATTTAAATAACACTGTCCTATACCTTTGGAGATTTTTCACGATCTTCCCTCTTTGTATACAAGTCAGTGCCTTCCTAGAGTTTCCAAACTGCTTTCTTAAGGGGCTGTTCAAATGGTACACTGTGCTTGCCTCCCTAGACTACAGCTAGTGATCCTTTTCTACATCTTGGTCCTCAGCTGCAAGATACCTGATCTTCTGAATTCAGACCCAGCTCCCAGCCTCCGCTCTGCCATGAGCTCATAGTGCAACCTTTGCTCTCTCTGGGATCACAGTGACCTCCTCTGAAAATGATGGGACTCGATTATTAGATGAATGCTAATGACAACTCTACGCACGAACTCATGAGTCTAGGGAAGATCCTGACTGTAGAACTGCCAGAAACAAGTAAAAGTCAGCCATGGAGATTCCAAATCACCCATAATTCTCCTCTTAGGTCATCAGTGAGGACACACAGCCCTCTTTTTTTGCTGCGGTTTTTCTTTTTTTGTCACCCGTTTCCCTGTCTCTTCAATCCTCCCCATTGTGGGAGGGAACCTTAGAATGATCTCAGAGATTTTACCAAGGTATCAATCAAGATGTATTACGCACAAGTAAATAAGTACTTTAGGCAAACCTTTTTCCAAACGGTGTAGGTAAGTCCCTACCAGTGTAATTACGAAGCAGATACGCTGTGGCATGTGACGGAAGCATGGGAAGACGTTAAACAACAAGGCAGGCTGAAAATTGCACACAATTGTTAGCTGAATAGCAAACATAATCACTTTTCCTCTGATGAGAGCTGGAAGGGCAAACAGGATCTGCCGTGGGCTGAAAATGTCAATGCATTCACTCCACTTACAGGCAACTCTGGCCCCGCACTAGCTAAGTGCCCCCACTCTCTGCATGGACAGCTGCCACTACTCGGAAGGAGTGACGAGAGAACAACTCTACAGAAATGCCAAACATTTATACAGTCTATCTGACAGACAGATGGAAATACTGGAAAAATCACTGGACTGAGATGCAGAGGACTTGGGTGGATTTCCAGCTCAGCCACTGACTGGCTCTATGACTTTAGTCCCTTGACCTCTTTGAACCTCAGTGTGTCTCCCTATCTGTAAACTGAAGATGAGATGCCTGCTACCATTCCTTCCAACCCTCATGTTCCATGACCCCCCGTACAAGTCCGCCAGCTGAGCGAGCTGAGGTTTCTTACAAATCCGTCTTCACTCCTATGAGTCCCCTTGACTGGGGGTGGTAGAGTGAGGGGAGGCAGACCAGGAATCAACAGGTTAAATGCCAACCTGCCCTGCACAGAGTTAGTAGGAATACAAATCAATGCTAAAGGTGCAATCCCTACGACTGGCAACACAGCTGGTGGCAAGAAAAACGCAACTACACTTGCAGATGCCAGTGAACTAAGCAGAAAGAGGGGGAAGCATCAGTCCGTTCAAGTAAACATTTGTCTCTGATAAAGAAGTGAGGCGGAATAGAGACATAATCCACATTGCACTGTCACTTCAGATTCAGAATATCACACGGAAAGGGAACAAGCGACCCTGACAGGGAAACAGCAGCACTGGAAGACCAGGCCTCTCAGAAGATGGTAAAGGAGAGAATGGAACCAAACCAATTACTACCTCATGGGCTTTTATTTGCCGCAACTGGGTGACAACAGCCAGAACAGGCTATTCAATGGCTAAGAAGTCACAGGGAGTTGAACCTGTATTCAACCCAGTTGTTCTGCTTCCAGAAGGTGTTTGTGGTGGAAAAGTTTCACTAAACAAGTGAGAAACTCTTGCTTATTCTTGGATAATAACTAGAAAGAGTGGGTAAAAGGCACTGAAATAGACATAGGATTAAAGAATTTCTCTTCCAAAAGAGTCAGCACCCACGCCATTGGAGATCAGCACTGAAATCATGAGACCCCAACTTTGCACTCTAGGTCATCTTTAATGACAATGGTTCTACTTGGCTAAGTGAACAAGCAAATATGTACCCTGTCTGGACCTCAAATTCTCCAGCTCTGATCAGCTCGGTGCTTTGTGACCACCTAGAGGGGTGGGATAGGGAGGGTGCAAGGGAGACACAAGAGGGAGGGGATATGGGGATATATGTATCTGTATGGCTGATTCCCTTTGTTATACAGCAGAAACTAACACACCATTGTAAAGCAACTATACTCCAATAAAGATGTTAAAAAGAAATCCTCCAGCTCTAAAATAATGAGCATTAAGAAGATGATCTCCAACATGCTATGTTCTGCAGTGGTATGGCTAGTCTGGGGAGTGTGCTGTGCTTACGTTTTAAATGTACTCTTAAGGAGCTTTCTCTTAAGTCTCTGATTCTAGCAGACTTTTCTGTACAAGGCCAAGAAAAGGGGGCAAACAATACCTTGAGCCTTTTGAGTTCAGTAAGTCTACTTCTAAAAGTGGAAATCTGGACTTACAAAGATGAGATTCTGAGTGCCTGATTCATAAGGGCTTAAAATTCTGGCTTATACCCTGCCCCTCCACCAGGACGAAAAAATGACCATGGGAAAAATCACCAGTAGCATCTCTAACAAGGCCTAGCAATCTCTTTGGTGGTATCTGGCTGGAATCCTCTCATTCCAAACCCACTGCCAAGTGGGTAGGTCCACAAGTTAATGGCCGCTCACTGTCTGCTTTCCCCTGACAGCTTGTTCAAACCTGTATTAAAATACATGAACACCGTGTTTTAGCTATCTGTTTACAAGTCCACTGTACTCATTAGACAGATCAGAGACTATTGCTAGCACTTGAGGGATGTTTTCATTGATTTTAACTTTTTTAATAATTTTTTTGTTCTTCTTTATTACAAATTCACTTTGATATCCCAATAAAACTATATTGAATAAGAGAAAAAAACCTCTATTTTAGATATATCTTGAAAAGTAGAAACATTTCACTTTGTCTTCAATGAATATAAACCCTCTATTGACAAATCTCAGGCCATATTTACATGACACTACTATATGTGACACTGTGAAGCAATGTTTGCTCAGACCATATAACCTGCCAAGAGTAATCACAGCAACAAGACACAGAGTTAACTGTTACCCTCCAGCCTTCTCAACCTTATATTGCTCAAAAAACTGTCACCTGTCAACTGTGCTATTTGTATCCTAATGTCTCATTACCGGTTGTAGACTAGTTCAGAGCTTTTGCATAGAGTTTGGATGCTATGATTTGAATTAACATTATTGAATTTGGATAATATGATTATTACGAGTTAAAGTTTCCAAATTAATCTTTCTTTCTCTAATACTTAATTTTCATCTTAAATTTCTGTTAAACCCCAAATCTACTTCATTCTAAGGTTAAAATGTAAGGATATTGCTGAATTAAATTAAAGTGCCCAGTCACTGGAAAAATAAAGGGGGAGGAACAAGAGGCACAACTTTTCATCCTTCAAGGATCATAAGATACAGCTTTAAAGAAGAAAGAGACTCAATGCATTATACGCTCTGAAATAAAAATTTCTGTTTAACACCAATCCAAGAGCCTGGAGAAATTTCTCAGTATTTGAAATGGTATGAAAAAACAGGCAGGCTTCTCATTAGAACGTGTTATAAATTCAAATTATGGAAGAGAGGCTAGTTTTCCAATTTCACATTTAATAGCAAAACACCTGAAACCATTTTCAACTGGTGACCTTTTTCTTAAGTCATGTTGGAAGCTGCTCCACTTTTATTTCAAGATTTTGAAACAGAGACAAAATCTGTAAGAGCATCGACCAATAGCCGCTGAGTAAAAACGAGCCAGGCTGTTTCGGATCAGTTTCAGAATGACATGGGTGGATGTTATTCCCTTTCAAATTTCTTTCGATGAGAGTGCTGATGTTATGCCTTCCGCATTTTTATTAATTACTGACTACCATGCAAAAAAGGCAATGCCATGTGTGAAGAATGTACTAAATTGGCTAATATTCTGGGGAAATAAAACACATACATACACACGCACTTTAGACATATGTAAGGCAGTAGCTAACGACCTACGCATATAGAAGTTTTAATATCCAAGAAGCATGAACTCGTTAATGAAGTTATTTCTTCTAATATGGAGCTGAAGTTGAAACTTAATCACCCTCTGTGAGTGTGCTTGTCCAAATCAATGACAAGGAACTTATGACCTCACAGGGCAGCCCCTTCCATGGCAGGAAAGTTATAACTGCTAGAAAGTTATGTGAGGCTGAAAACTATTCCTCTAAGAACCACCAATCAGTCCTGCTTTTTCCTTGGAATCACAAGCCCTCTTATACATGGAAGCCCTCCAGATACTTAAAATATATATATAAATATAAATATAAATATATATATATATATATATATATATATATATTTCTTTTTTTTTTAGTTTCGTACGTAACTTTTTCTGTGTCCCAAGTTTAAAAAGCCCCATTCTGGGCTTCTCTGGTGGCGCAGTGGTTGAGAGTCCACCTGCCGATGCAGGGGACGCGGGTTCGTGCCCGGGTCCGGGAAGATCCCACGTGCCGCAGAGTGGCTGGGCCCGTGAGCCATGGCCGCTGAGCCTGCGCGTCCAGAGCCTGTGCTCCGCAACGGAGAGGCCACAACAGTGACAGGTCCGCGTACCGAAAAAGAAAAAAAAAAAAGTCCCATTCTTCCCTTTTCTTTCCAACTAGCCTTATAGCTTTAGAACAATAACATAAAATTTAAAATCTCAAACCAGTAGTTTTCAAACTTTTCTTTGGCAAATAATTGTTTCTTCATGCCAAATCTTTAAGAATATCCCAAGAATAAAATAGACAAATTGATAAAAGAGTTCCTCGGATTTATTTAAATCTTCGTCCTTCGGCAGAATACACTTCACTTGCGGGGGGAGTATAAAACCTACTACTTCCTCAGCCCTCCAATGAGAACTATGCTATGAGCCAGGTTGAAAACCCTCTGCTCTAAAATCTTACAGTGATTGTATGGAAATAGAGAACACAGACGGTATCTTCCTTTATTTTCCTAGTGCCTAATACAGAACCTGTCCCATCATCAGTGCTTAGCACGTGATTATTATATAAAGGAGAAGGGACACTTAAAGATTTGGGAATATAAAGAGTTAAACTCTGCTTCTGAATCATGTCAGTTCACATTTCAAGCACTGTTCTCCACAATTCCTTATAATTAGGGTGACTATACATCCAATTTATGCCTGCTGTTTCAGTGTAATTATTAACAGTGTCCCTTTTCACTCTCAGAAGTGGCCCCATTTAGACAATACCTTATATATAGTCACTTTACTTATAACAGCAATAATGAGGTTTTGGTCACTGAGCCCAAGAGAATTCTGAATATGATAGGGTCCTCTCCCAAAGGCTCCATATGGCCAAAGACCTTCCAACTTTGAGTCTATTACTGCAATTGCTAAGAGGGCAGAGCAATTAGCAGTGAGAAGGTCTTGGGGGCTTCCCTGCTCCAGAAGCACGTGCTTCCCAGTAAGGATGGAAGAAGGTACCAGAATGATTGTGCAGGAGTAGAAAAATACAGGATACAGGAGAAATCAAGAAGAAGCTAGTATCAACTACCCTACTCACTCAGCCTCTTTCTCCTGAAGTAAAGAATATCACCTTTTCCAAGAAAATCCGATTATTTACTTCAATTATATCTTTACCACCTGCCCACTCCTGTCCCCATGACCATCAATATTACCCGTGATTTTATGTCTACTCTGTTTCAAGTAGAAGGACAATTTGGAACAGGAAAAATTAGGGAGTGGGCAAGAAACAGAAATAAAACGTGTCCAAATGTATTCACTAGGGTACAAGAGTAAAGGTGGAGGGGATTACTTATAAATGTTTTACATTTTTAAATAGGGGTTGGGGGAAAGTTAAGGGAAACGAAGTCAAAAGAATTCAATGCCGGCCCATAGGCTATATGTCAATTTGATTTATTTTAAATAAACTATTTTATATTGATTTCCCTTGGAAATTCAAAATGTATATTCCACAAGGGCGGGGGAAGAGGCGAAGCATTCAAAGTGGAAAGTTGACAACCCCTGCCAAAGACGGAACTCCCCCCAGACATGGTAAGCACTGTTGTATCATAAAATCGCATGTCTCCTTGTAGTACCTTCCAAGATGTTTGAAACCAAAACAGTTTAGAATACTCTCCCAGCTCAGGATCTTCCCTCCTTATGGCATTTTTTCTGATAAATAGGAATTCCCCTTAGGGATTCCCTAAAGTAAAACTCTTGCCTTCCCTTCTGTTATATAATTAATTACACTGACAAAGAGAGATCTAATGGAACATAATTGTTAATCCATCCTCAATTTAATATCAACTACACACAGAGCCTTACAGAAGGCATGCCCAAAATGTGACAACAACAACCCTTACTGTGCTGGAAATGGTGGATGAGCACTCAACCTTGCCATATTGCAGAGGCTGCCTGGCAGAGGGTAGGGTTTGACTGCAAAAGAGATTTTGCCAAAATATATGTACCAGCTTGAGACTTGGAAGATAAAAGTAAGATGGAAGCCACGCTCTGCCACTCTGGCTTGCTGTCTGCTGGAAACACGGTCATGGTGACAGAGGGTTTTTCTGCATCCACATTCCAACATTCAGTCTTCAGCCCTGTGGCCGTCAAGAAGCAGCTGCGGCAGAGAGAGCAGCTGGACTCCAGGTTTTAGGGTCCAGTTACTACCTTCCCGATCGTGGCTTCTTAATCTCTGGTTCACAAGTAGTGTGCCGTATTCCTGACCACAGCAGCTCCATGGTAGCCTCATGAATCTTTGCTGTCCCCCACACAGTAATTTTATGTGGTTCTGAGATTTACTATTGGAAGCTCAGCCTGCTCTGTACAATCCTTCCAATGATTCTGAAGCACCTAACACCCTGAATTAAAACCTTTCTGCTTCAAATATCTAGAGTGGTTTGTTTCCCAGAGTAAACCCTGACTAAACGCCACCTCCATACCCTTAAAATTCCATCTGCCAATATACAGTAATGATATTTTATCAACAAGAGACAGGTTCAAATCACTCACTGTGCGAAGAAATCTTGAGTGCCTAGGCAAAGCCCTCTGATTTTCACTAGGGAGCAGAGCCATGTCCAGGGCAGACACAGTGCCAGCCCTCTCAGAGCTCAGAGACTGGTAAGAAGAGACACGACACAGCAGGGGAAGTATGAAGCGACATGCAACAAGCCAGCAGAGAACCTAATCTAACTCCAGCAACCTAGCCTCCATTTTATCACTAACTGGCCACGTTTTCAAATCAAGGGGGCTAGATGGATGAAAGTCCCTTGAAACTCTAACATTCCACAGTTCTATGAGTCTTTGTACTCATAAGGGAATTTACTTGGATTCAAGTCCTAAAAAAACTTCCTAAATTTTCAGTTCCCTCAATCTGAAGGTCAGAGCACAAAGGTCACATAACACACAAGCCTCATAGAGTTAAAATAGAAACAGGAATCACTGAGCCCCAAATGTGAAGCATTATAGCAGCCTACAACTAGAAAACCTCAGGGAAAAAATCCAAACTCATGGTTGCAATGGTTGTTAAGAATACCAAAGAACAAACACAGTTTCTTCAGGGTCTCTGTCTTCTCTGAAAATGTCTGTCTCACTGTCTGAAAAAAAAAGGGGACTATTTACATGTAACTGTCTTCTCTGAAAGTACTCAGGCCAATGCGTGAAAGAAATATTAGGCAAATGCAATAATGCTTAGATCTCTCAAGAAAAGTCACCAGTTTCTTCGTGTCTTGGACAAGAAAATCCCTGAAACTCATAAAAGAGAAGCAATTTCGTGGACAGGAAGAAAAATGTCAGCAGAGTCAAGGTCATGCGTTTAAAAGCAGTTCTGCTACCAGCTCCAAGGGCAGTCCAAGGCCAGGGCCTTCCAGACCTCGCTGGGCCTTAGTTTCCTCATCTGTAAAACGGAGACAACAATCTCTGCCCTGCTTACCTATAGGTGTTGATGAGGATTAAGTGTGACACAGGACACAAGAGCATTTCATAAACAGCAGATGATACATATATATGAAGAAAGATTATTAGTAAAGGAATTTCAAAGGAAAGCTGTGAATGGTACTTCGCAGCAAAAGGAAATATAAATATAGCCATGATTTTACAATTTTATAATCAGGAGGAAGAAATAGTGTTCAGAATTGTGACAAACAATCATGTCCAAAAGAGAAGAGAAACCAGCTTGGCTCTGTCATAATGGTCTCAGTTCCTGTAGCACACCCAACAATGGAAAGACTGCAGGGAGGGGCAGAGGCACCCTTTGTGGTGGCAGCTCACCCAGGACATGGAGACCCTGGACCAAGAAAAGGACGCTTCCACCTCAGTCACTATCATAATCTCACGGTGTGTGTCCTCTAAGAACTTCTGTGTGGCTCTGTGCAAGTCACTTCACCATTTTCTCAGTCATATCTCTTGGAAAACAGAAATAACCATCATCACTCAGGAGTGAAACATAATTCTGATCATTCTTTAAAGTAGTACAGTTGGAGGGAGGGAGGCTCAAGCTCTAGGGCTCCTCACCAGGACAGACAGAAATGCAAAGGTAGATCTTGCCCACAGCTGGATTTCAGGCCCCAAAGGGCATAGGTAGGTTCAGGTAATACTCAGACAACAACTAACTCTAAAGGAGCTGGAAGCAGCAAAGCACCACTCAGGATGGAGAAACAAAGTGGTCCTCCAGGGCTTCCCTGGTGGCGCAGTGGTTGAGAGTCCACCTGCCGATGCAGGGGACACGGGATCGTGCCCCGGTCCGGGAAGATCCCACATGCCGCGGAGCGGCTGGGCCCGTGAGCCATGGCCGCTAAGCCTTAGCGTCCGGAGCCTGTGCTCCGAAGAAGTGCTTAAAAAAAAAAAAAAAAAAAAAAAAAAAAAAAAAAAAAAGGGGTCCTCCAGCCTCAGTCTATTGGCAAGTAGCTGGCCTAGGACACAGGTAAGAACTGAACTGAAAATCAAGTCCCAGGACCTTGAGCACAAAGTTACAGGAAGAGTTATCATTCGTGACGCAAAATGGTGCCCTGTTAGTCTGCACTGGTCTGGAGATACCACAGGTCTCCAGGGCCTTGAGACGTCAAGTGACAAGAAGATAAAATAAGTGAGATAAATTAACCCTACTTGTAATTCACTGAAGAGGAGACCTCAATGGAAAACAAATATAGCAAATAATAATAATACACATAGACAACTCCAACAGTAGAGAAATGTAAATTAAAATAGCAAGGAGATACTACTTTTCACACACTGGCAAAAAAAATGAAAAGATACATAAAATTCACTTTGGGAACAGATGTGTGAGGAAACTGACACGATATTATGTTTCTTCTTACAAACAGATGTTTTCTCTATTTCTTTATTAGATGTCTGACTTGTCTATGGCTGCTTTGGTGCCACAATGGCAGAGTTGAGTAGTTGTGACAGAGACACTCTGGCCTCAAAGCCTAAAATATTTGCTACCTGGTCCCTCACAGAAAAATTTTGTAAACCCCAGTTCTAAATTTTAAAAAGTTATTATTTCCAATTACTAAAGATACAATCAATCTGTTCATTTATTAAAGCTTTTCTCTAGTTGTCTTTTTTTTTAACATGACCTTTAATTCATAGCAAGGTCTATTCTGATACATATTCATGATACAACTCTTTTTTCATTAATGCCTACCAATTACCCCAGTGCCATTAAAGGAACCCTCCCTGATCAGCTCGGTGCTTTGTGACCACCTAGAGGGGTGGGATAGGGAGGGTGGGAGGGAGGGAGACGCACGAGGGAAGAGATATGGGAACACATGTATATGTAAAACTGATTCACTTTGTTATAAAGCAGAAACTAACTCACCATTGTAAAGCAATTATACTCCAATAAAGATGTTGTTAAAAAAAAAAAAAAAAAGAACCCTCCCTTTTCAAAATGTTTCAAGGTGGTCCCTTTATTGCATATTGAATTTGACCTGCAGTTGCTCTGTTTCTGGGTGAGTTATGTCACCCCAATGGCGTTCATCTATTCCAGCACCAACACTTCACCACTTCAATTATGGTTCCCTTATAATCTACTTTAGCATCTGGCCAGGCTGGTCCCTGTCCCTCGTTACTCTTGTTTTTCAAATTTCTCTTAGCTGTTTTGCCTGTTTATTATCTAGACCATGTTAGAATTTTTTTGTTAAGATTCAAAAACAATTAACTTCAAAGTTGTGCTGAGATTACATAAAATGTAGGGGTACGTAACTACTTAACAACCTTAACATTTCCATTTATGAATAAGGTATGTCTTTCAATTTATTCAAGGGTTCCTTCATATGACTCAAGCAGTTCTAGAACCTCTTTGGACAAGTCATGTACAATTCTCATTAAAATACTGTTTCTTCATTTTGCTGTGAAGAGGTTCCCACAGATCACAAAGTATTCATTTTCAAATGCCATATACAAAGTATAACTAGACATGAGACATGAGGACACACGTTTAACCTCACAATAACCAAAGAAATACTAGTACCAAGAAGACAACGTATCTAATGCTGGCACCACTGGGGAGACACTGAC
>NW_006773582.1:1308822-1317204 GCF_000442215.2 Lipotes vexillifer | reverse complement strand
TCCTGCTGCAATTACAGAAACATCCCTGGTAGAACACAAGTCATCGGGGAATTTGATTAACCATAAAACGCTAACCTCTGACCCTGAGATCTCAACCCTTCAACATGTTTAAGATTTTTGATGAACTAAGCTATATTTATGCATAAAAATGTCAATCACAGCAATACATAAAAACAATGGAATAATTAAGTAAGATATGGCATAACCACTCAATGAAATATTAAAAAGTTATTAAAATTGTAATCTTTCAAGAATATGCAGCAGTACAGAAAATACTTAATATATGATGCCATATATGTATATGATACATAGCACTATGGTAATTTTTGCCTAATAGCTAAAGACTGGAAGGGAATATACAAAAATGATAGGTTGTACTTATCAAGGTGGTGGCATTATGGGTGACATTTTTCCTCCTAAATGGTCTGAGCTTGATATAATGTTGCAACTTTACTTAAGAACATTTTCTAAAGAGAGGACCAATTTTAGGTGCCTTCCAGCTCTAAGGTTTGCAATTCCTTTGTTATTTAAGGTGGAAAAATGAGACTCAGGGGTCTGATCTGACTTTTCTAAGGCCCACAGATCAAGTCACAGACAGAACTGGGACTAAAACCCAGGTCTTCAGACTTGAGAGGTAGTATTCTTTCCTACACAGCATTTTTGTGTTGTCATTTTTCTCAAACCAACACTAGGGTCATTTAAAAAATTTTATACATTATCAATATATAAAATAACAATGAAACAATTAATATAAACGAAAATAACAATGTTCAATTACCTCTCTAAGAGAGCAACTGCTTTTAAAAATCCTAAAAAATGCTTTAATGTGCTAGACATTGAATTAAACTTCTTTTCTAAACATGGCTGTTCAACACAGCAGAGGATATCAAAGTATGTCTTTTCTACAAAAGCTTGCTCAGTAGAAATAGTCATTTCTGCGTAAAATCATAAAGCAATTTCAGTGAGTTAAGCATTAACTGAATAAAAAGGTAAACTCCGCCTTTGGACACTTACTTTAGAACCTGTGAAGTCTCAACCTGCAGTATTATTACTCTAGAGGAGAAAATACCTTCGAAATTCAAAAGCTAATAAGAACTAGTTCCTTGACTTTTCTCACTGCAGCCTGACAACAAATTTGGCAGAAGAGGTATTTATATACCTGTATACACAATGGATAACCATAATTCGTTTGTAATATTCCGTAATGCCTAAAGATAACATTTGGAACCCACATGTATTCTAATGTTCCGTGAATTTTGAGAGGTTCTAACTAGGTCCCAGCGGAGGTAATATTTGGAAAAGAACAAGGTAAAGGAAGTCATCAAATAAAACAGAGTTCGGAATAAATGGTTAATAAGGCAGAGAGACTGGTGTGTGTGCATGTTTGTGTGCGTGCACACACTGATTTAAGCATCATCTGTTGAAAGCACAGTTTCCAAGAGTCTGAGCAAGCACTTCGAGCAACTGGTGAGATAGCTTCCTATTTCCTGATATGCTATAGACCTCTCTCCCTAATTCCTATGGTTTTCTAAACATTGACATACACATCAATCATCCTCATACATTTTCTTGTTCATCTTCTGAAAAAAAAAAAAAACACCATAAATCTTTCATTCTGCTTTGATTCAAATCATAATAAAATTAAAATTAAAAGACTGAGAGTTAGAGTGAGGCAAAAGCCAGGTAAAATTTTGTGTAATATATAAAGAATATACATATGCACATACACGTGTGTGTGTATATATAGTTTTATTTTTAAATTTTATTTTAAAATTTTGTATTACATATAAAGAAGAATCACCTCAGGCAAGGAGAATGTGGGCGTTAAATACACAATGGTAAATGAGTATACTGGCAACTTCATGAGAGTCCCCACTCAAATTTAATCTTTTCTTTTCACATACTCCAATACACACTTTTGTGCCTTTACTCTTGAAAGCATCCTAGCCCAGCCAGTGCTAGAAACTTCCTGTTAAAATGTTTGTCTCTTCCACTAGATGGAGAGCTCCTTGAGGGCAGGAACTACACCTTAACCATGTCTCAAGTCCTAAAGCATCTTACATGGTGTCCGGTAAAAAAAAAAAAAAAAAAAAAAAAAATTAAGTGGCAAACCATGCTAAGAAGGTGAGGAGAAAGTAAAGAAAACTGAGAATAATATTTACCCCAAAATCAATTAAAATGGATTATGTGGATCCATACTGGTGACATTCAACACAATAAAACAAACAGTAAATTTTCCCCTAATACATGGCAAAATGTTTTCTATGCCTGGTGTCATTCCTGATTATGTCTTAGGAACAAACATACCACAACAGGGTGAAAAGGAAAGTGCAATCTGATGTAGAATAGGATGGAACTGGGTTCAAAAACAGAATGCTAATGAAATTTTAATGTGATAAAAGTCAGTAATTTCATCCCAAAATCTGAAAAAAAATTAAAAGGCAAGAAGCTAAACAAACATCAGTAAGCCTGAGTGCAAAGCACAGAATTGGCACCGATCTGAAACCAGGACCCACACTGACCTGAACCAAATATGGATGAACCCTCTCTGGGCCTTAGATTTCTATGAAGCAGATGGACTCTGTATTCCTGTAGGATTTAACTGTCAGCAGACACACTAGTGGCATCATTGCTGGGGCAGAGTGAGAACATCAGGATATCAGGAGAGACCCACCTGATGGCAGTAGGACAGCACACCAGCAGAAGGTGAGACACAAGGGAGGGGACCAATAAAGTCAAAGAATAAATTCTTTATAGAGAAGTTAACATCCCACTAACATACAGGGAAAACTTCTGCAAAATAAATGCTACAACAACAATCAAAAAACAAAAAGCAGAAGAAAAGAAATAAGACTCTAATCATTATTGTGCAATGAATGGCTAATACATACAGGTACTGAGGAAGCTTAAAAGGAAAAAAGTATATATGAGAGGAAAAAGTGTATATAAACGCAAAGGAACTTAGAGTTTACCTGGAAAGTGAAAACAAATATCATAAATACTATATTATAAATGTGGGGAAAAATTACAAAAGGAGATTTACAGGACCTGTGGCTGGTGGACATTGCCCAGGTTAGTGACAAAAGGGCTATCTGGGCAGATGGGACTTGAGATAGATGTCACGCCCCAGAAGGAAAGGAGGAAGAGAACTTTTTTCTCTCTTCAAAAGTTCCTTGAGCCATATCGTCCACTGCTCTGCTTTCACTACTGTATCCTGACAGTTCCCAACTTTAGTCCTGACCTTTCTTCGAAATTTTAGTCCTGAACAAACAATAATTCATTTGCTAACCTTTCAAATCTGAAAAGCTAAAAAAAACTCCCATTCTGCCCTATACCCACATAACAGAGGAGCTCCCTTCAGTATTGCCTATTTCAATGACTGCCACCATCCAGTCTCCAAAATTAGAAATCAGGCAGCCTCCTCTGTAGGAGGGTAAGACATTGGCTTCAGGTACTTTGCTTTCCCTCAACACTGTTTCGTGCGTGACAGCTCCACCAAGGACCTTCTGGGATAGAGACGTGTTGACCACAGAGGAGTAGGATAGTTTCTGGGTCCCCCACCACAAAACCATCTTAGGAACATTAAAACACTCAATTACTAATGATTCCATCTTAGCTCAGTGAGGTAAGTGCTCAATAATGCTTGTTGAAGGAAGAAAGGAAGGGGAGAAAGGAACAGAGAGAAGGAGAGGGAAGAAAAGGAGACAAGAAGGGGGGGAGGGTCTTCCCTGGTGGCGCAGTGGTTGAGAGTCCGCCTGCCGATGCAGGGGACGCGGGTTCGTGCCCCAGTCCGGGAAGATCCCACATGCCGCGGAGCGGCTGGGCCCATGAGCCATGGCCGCTGAGCCTGCGCGTCCGGAGCCTGTGCTCTGCAGCGGGAGAGGTCACGACAGTGAGAGGCCCGCGTACCGGGAAAAAAAAAAAAAGAAGAGGGGGGGAAAGAGAGAGGATGAGGGTCAGAAGCAGACCCAAAAGGTCAAAAAGGAGCATTTTTATTTTTATTTTAAAATGTGTGTTAAAGGGAGGGAGGGAGACGAAGAGGGAAGAGATATGGGAACATATGTATATGTGTAGCTGATTCACTTTGTTATAAAGCAGAAACTAACACACCATTGTAAAGCAATTATACCGCAATAAAGATGTTAAAAAAAAAAAAAAGTCTCATTGTTTGACTTTGGGTTTGTTTGTATCATTGTCACATGTTGACAGGCATGTATTCTTAATCACAGCACCAAATTGAACGTGTTTGACTTCTCTCTGGGCTTCTACTGCCCCTTTATCAAAGGAGGGTCAATCAACTCCAGAGTCTAATCAAGGTAAAAGAGAGAAATGCAAAAGACATGCTTGGTGAAAAGGCATTAAGCGTGAGAAGCATGGGCTCTGGCGTCTGACTGCAGGGTCTGAATCTAGGTTCTGTCACCTACCAGCTCTGTGACCTTGGGCAAGGTGACTTAATTGCTGTACGACTGTTTCGTGATCCATGAGGGTGAGTTGTAAAGATTTAATAATATAAGCAAAGGAGCTCAATATGATTAGTATGGAAGAGACTTTTCCTCTTTGGAGGGAAACAAACCACTTCAGAATCTTACAGGCACTGGGGGGAAGGAGATAATGCCGCCACACAAATTTAGAGAATTACACAAACAATTTCAGGGGCTCGTGGACCAGTAACCCTTAGGTCAATAGTCCATGAACCAGATGATCTCCAGAATCCCTCCTCTTGCAAAAACCTGTGACATAAGCAGCTCAGAAACAAGCAATGAGTAATTTCTGTAGGCTTTAAGAGAACCAAACATTTACCAACTACACTTGGGATACATCTGACTTTCATTTGATTGGCAGGAATCTATCAAGTGACTATAGAGAACATAGCCAAGGCCACAAGTCCAAAGGAAATCAAAACAAAGTAAGACCCTGCTACAGACTGAATTGTGTTCCCTACAAAATTCATATGTTGAAGCCCTAACTTCCAACATGATGATATTTGGAGATAGGGCCTTTGGGAGGTAATTAGGTTTTGATGAGGGTGGGAGGCCCTGATGATGAAATCAGTGCCTTTATAAGAAAAGACACCAAAGAGTTTGCTCTTTCTCCCCTCTCCATGTGGGGACACAGTGAGAAGGTGGTCTTTTACAAGCCAGAAAAATATACCGCACCAGAACCGGACCATACTGTTACCCTTATCTCAGACTTCTACCCTCCAGAACCATAAAAAAAAAATAATAATAATGATAAATTTCTGTTGTTTAAGCCACCCAGTCTATGGTATTTTGTTATGGCAGCCCAAACTGACTAATACAGACTCTGTATCCAAAACAGCACATGACAGGATACTGTAGAGGCAAGCAAATGGGCCAGAGGAGAGCCTGTTTCCTCCTGATGTGATAAACATACATAGTGGGCTTTACCATGAAAATATCGCCTTATCCCAAGTGTCCAAGGAACAGCATTTTTAATCATAACCTATATAGTTTTACTTTTTACATGCTTCTAATAGTTTTTTAAAACAACTATAACAGAAAAAGTCACCTGTACTTTTTTACTCACTCCAGCTAAAAAGCAAGAGGCAGAGGCAAAAAAAAAAAAGCAAGAGGCAGAGGCATAAAAAGCAAGAGGCGGTAGAATGTGAGCAAAAATTACTCGGGAGTTAGGAGTTCTTGATTTCACACCTGGCTTTCCACAACCAACCTAGGGGACCTTGGAGTTTTAATTACCAATTTCTCTTTATCTTAGATCTATCAAGTCATAGTACTCCCCTTTCAAAAACATCTACATCCTGAAAGAAGTTCAAATTTACTCCTAATTTTCATACTCTGCTCCAAATTATATTTCCGTCTATATTTACCATAGGTTCCCCAACAAACCCTACTCTGCAGACCCAAAATTCGACTTTCAACCCCTCAAATACAACCCACGCTTTCTTAAGGTCTTTCTCTTACCTCACCCTAGTGCATCATTTTGGGGTGAACTGCCTTCTGCTCTCCAGCAATCAAAAACCTACTCATCATGCCACAGCATGGATGCAACTGGAAAATATTACAGCAAGTGAAAGAAACCAGTCACAAGAGTGCCCATATCATGTGATCACATATATATGAAATGTTCAGACTCGCCAACTCTACAGAGCAGGAAGTAGATTAGTGGCTGCTTAGGGCTAGGTGAAAGGGGGTTGGTTTGGGGAAAGAAGGGGAGACTGCCAATAGGTACGGGGTTTCTGCTGGAGGTTTTGAAAATGTTCCAAAATTGATTTTGGTGATGGTTGTACAACCCTGGGAATATAATAAAAACCACTGAATGGTATACTTTAAAAGAGCTAATCGTATGACATATGAATTAGATCTCAATAAAGCTACTATTTACAAAAAAAAAAAAAAAAAGAAGAAGAAAAAACTTGCCCATCCAACTTGGCTTTTCAATTGCTGTTAAATTTACTCTCTCCACCCTGTCAGAATTAAAATCCTTCAATTAAGCCCCCTCTGCCTGTCATTTGTACCTCTGATTAACATATTTCCTCCTGGCTGGCAGTATAACTATGTTTAGTTATTCCCATGCCTGCCTCCCCCACTAAACTATGAGGGCTTTCAGAGAAAAACAAACCTGTGTCAGACATTTCCATATCCAGGCCTCTGCTAACCATTAGGTTCTTTTGAACGCATTAGAAAAATGCACCCAGTCTTGGCTTGGCAAATGGGGGAGGGGGGCAGGATTTGATGCCCACTTGCCCTCCTGCCCTGGAGCAGGATATAATCCGAATGGCAGCAACCAGCAGGCTCTGCCTCTACCCTTTTCCTTCTCACCTCCAAAGGTCCATTACAATACCAAAGGACCCAAGGGAGGCACTCTGAATAGATAAATAAATACATGCAGAATGAAAATGACACATCTGAAACCATTTCTTATGATAAGACACTCCCAGATTCCAGCAAAAAGCTCAAGGCATTGGTATTACAGTTTTTCTTTACTGTTATTTATTTTTGTGTTACTTAACAATGACATGAAAAGTGTTTTTCTTACTAATTGGATTCAAGGACTTTGGGTGTACACATGAAACACGGTGAATTATTTTAACACATCTAGGAGGTACTATGGAAAACAGAGAGGTCTTCTTTACTTAAGTCAATTTACAATTACTAAACCAGGTCACGATGTTACAAAAGCCCACCACTTTTAGGGGGGAAAAGCAAGGAAATATTCTTTTTTTTTTTTAAATAAATTTATTTATTTAATTATTTTTGGGGGGGATGCATTTGATCTTTGTTGCTGCGCACAGGCTTTCTCTAGTTGTGGCGAGTGGGTGCTACTCTTCGTTGGGGTGTGCGGGCTACTCATTGCGGTGGCTTCTCTTGTTGCGGACCACGGGCTCTAGGCGCGTGGACTTCAGTAGTTGCGGCACGCAGGCTCAGTAGTTGTGTCTCGCGGGCTCCAGAGCACAGGTTCAGTAGCTGTGGCACTCGGGCTTAGTTGCTCTGCAGCATGTGGGATATTCCCAGACCAGGGCTCGAACCCGTGTCTCCTGCATTGGCAGGCGGATTCTTAGCGACTACGCCACCAGAAAAGTCCAACAAGGAAATATTCTGAAAGGAGTTTTATCATCAAACCAGTTTTTAAAACATTCTTCCTCACCTCAACTTCCACAGTACTTGAGCTGAGCACTGACCATTTTCTACCTTATATGAGAGGTATCTGTCCAAGCCCGCTCCCCTGTGCCCATCTTTCCCTGGCTAATTCCACTTCTTTCGGAAAACATACCTCGTCCACAAACTAGGCCAAGGGGAAAAAAAAAAAAACTGTTTAATATTCCCACCACACCTTGTACCTTTGCTTTGTGGCACCTATCACAGCCATAATTATATAATTATCTGTGAAATTATGAATGTGGTGGTTGCCACTCCTGGATCAGAAGTCCTATGATGAGAGGGCTTGTATCCGCCGGTATCCACAGTTCTGGTACTCGGTCATGGTGGGCACTCAAGAACTAACTGTTGATTAACAAAGTGAATCCTCCCCCCCTTCAAAGTATTAGGTCCTTATAAACAGGAATAGTGTCCAATTTATTTTGGTATCACTGCTCTGTCTGGTAGGTAGGTAATATCACATAATTCATATGTAGATGAAGGAATAAGTGAACTCCAGAGTGGGTCACTTATGGGAATTGGAGAGACCATCCATTGGAGAGGTGTGTTAGTGGTAAAATCTACTGAGTGGATTAGGAGTTAAAGGCAACCTTCCAAGAAAGCTGGTCCCAGTAAGAGATCTTGGAACAGCATCAAATAAAGAAGGAAGGCAGAGTCAGAGAGATGGAAGATATCTGTGACCTAAGATTTATGTCAATGTCTTTGGGCTCTAAGGGTCAATTTTCTCCCAACTTCAATGGGTGTGACT
>NW_006773582.1:1307217-1308812 GCF_000442215.2 Lipotes vexillifer | reverse complement strand
TCCCAGATGCAACTGGGCTACAAATCTTGGGTGGTACGCAAGCAGAGCCCAAGAAAACCAGGCCTTCAGAAAAATAAAATAACAGCACAACCAAAACAATCTGAAGCAGCCAGGAGACTCTGATGGACAGTCTTCAACCAGAACTCACTCAGATAAAGTTAAGCAGGCAGGAGAAAATCGGAGAGCACACGTCATGCAGAAAACAAACGGGCCGCAACTTGAAACTTGCCTCCCCTGTGGAGACTTGTCCAGAGCCACACCACAGCAACCTCAACTGGCTTTTTATGTGAAAAGGTCATTCTGTCAAACACACTTTGGGGAGATGCCAATGGCAGGCCTCCCTGAGGGGTTCAAAGACTCTAAGGTCGGCCAGAAAACAAACGGTGCGCATACAGCGAGATACTACCCATTGCCAAACCCTGCATCAGACATTGGAAATACACATTCCAGCACTGAAAACCTGCAATCAAGATTCTGGAAGTCTAATGTGGAGTTAAGTGACAACCACCACCAAAAACCTAAAGACCTAAATGATAATCATGCAGCTGATTAGATGAGGACTCTGACAACAGGACACACCTGGGATCACTGGAGAGTTCTTCAAATCTATCTAGCTGCCGTCATTCTGGGGCACCAGGGCACCAGAGCAGAGTTTGAATCCCAGCTCTGCCACTCACTGGCTGTGCAGCCTTGGGAAAGTTACTTGAGCTCTCTGTGCTTATGTGTCCCCATTGGTAAAATGAAGATGATGATGGCCGTCAGTTTAAATGTGAGCTCTGATTACTGATCAGTGACTGAACCTGTGAGGGGTAAAAAAAACTGCTGAACAGAATCACAAATCCCAGAACAGAAGGGCCCTTACATTCAACCAGAGTCCAAGTGCTTCTTTTACAAAGAATACATCTCAGGCCCAAGGAAGGGAGAAACATACCCACAACCACTGAGTAAATCGCCAGCTGATCCAGGTAAGCAGCCGCCTGGTGATTTATGATGCCAGGTGCTATTCACTAACACACAGATCTGCTGTCAGAATTGTGAACTAACAGATGTGCAAGGCTTAAAACAGTACCTGGCTCAAAAGCAGCAGTGCAGTTGTGTTTGCTATTATTATCGCTTACCTGATTGCTATAAATATGCTTACAAGTACTTACAGGGTGCTTTACAAAGCCTTTTCATAACCCTTATCTCATTTAATCCACACAATTCCAGGAATCATGATTCCCCGAGCCCCGATGAAGAGACTGGGTCAAATGAAGCTCAGAGAGGTTTTTTGGTTTTCCCAGGATCCCATAGCTAGCTAGCAGAGAAGTGCAGCCCAGAACCCATATCTTCCACTGTAAACTTTAAGGCCCTTGCCTTCTTCCAATGATACTACACCACCGTTATTGCAAGCACCAGACTACAGATTCTGCAGTAGCTTTTTAATGGGGAATTTCCTAAGATCTCTAACCACCAAATCCTTCTACCTAAAGGAAAAAAACTCAAAGGCATGAGAATTTTTTTTTTGCTTTTGCTACAGCTGGGTGAAACCTCACAGAAGGAACGTCTTCCTTGGATCTGAGCTTTCTTTCCTCTCTTTATAGCCCTCCTGCTGA
>NW_006773582.1:1272312-1306249 GCF_000442215.2 Lipotes vexillifer | reverse complement strand
CTGCTGAAGACATGGGCAATGGAGAAAGAAGAGAGGGGCTGAAACTGGGAGAAGGGGGGAGGGGAAGAGGAGAGAAATAACCACACAATGATGTATAACTAAGCCATAGCCCTCAAGCACTTGGTGATAGCCAGTTCTCCTTATGTCGAAAACCTTAAAAACCCGCTTGCTGTAGTGAATCTCTCAGCCTGAAATAAGAGAGATTAAAATGTTCAGCATGACCCTCTTTTTCACACCTATCTCTTCCATGGAAGTGAATCGATTTCTCAAGTGAACAGTATCAAAGACCTGGCCTGAGGTGGGTGAAGTTCTTTAAAAAAAAAAAAAAAAAGGAGACAACCAAGGAACTATGGAGGGTCTTCTTACCTTGAGGATAAAAGAGTTTCTAATTATGGGCATCTATCTATCATCTGTGTAGGTACCTATCTACCTACCTACTATCTAATCAAGAGAAGCAACTAACTCCTTTCTTTTTAACAGAGTGTACAATAAATAAAAAGTTGCTAGGCTTACTTTAGTAAGTGAGAGTTCTTGATTTTTAGTTCTGGTTTTGTCACTAACTAGTAGAGACTTAGAAAGGTCACTGAAGCTTTCTGGGCCTCTATTTCCTCATCTGTCAAGTGCAGGCTGGGACAAGATCAACAAGGACCCTTCCAGCATTAAAAAAAATAATAATAAAAGCTAATATCCCAAATAAAAAAAAAAAATGCCATGATGGTCAAGCCAACTGTTTCAGAAAAGTTAAAGAAAGTATTGTTTCCTCCACAAGCCCTGGTTTTGAATGCAAGAAACATGTCAGTTTAAAAGTACCCATATTCGTGCCTTTGATGGTGAAAAAGTCCCCCACCAAAAGCCATAAAAGTTTTGCTTAAAAACAACCTATTTTCAGGAACAACTCTCCAAGTTAAAGCCCTAATTCACAGAATTGGGTTTGGCTCGTATAATACTGTCTTCTTTCTGCAATTATTAGGCTCTAAAAGGCTTGTTGTTGTTGTTTTTTTCTCCTAACAACATTTCATTTGAAAAGTGTTTGATCCTGAAATAAACCTGTAATTTCTCCTATGGAGAAGGGAGGGCAGGTGAAGGTCTATAGTTTAGCCCAGATGACTTTATATTTCACACAAGATTATTAACAAGATGACAGATGTGAAGCTTAAGAATTTTAACAATAAAGTCATGCTATCCAAAGAATGTTCCACAGAACACAAGTCTGGGAAATCATCCACAAAATGGTTCCATGATAAAGTAAGTTTGACAAAGCCTGAATTTCACATTACAGAAAGGAATGGTGTGGTTATTATTTTTTACCTATAGGTCTTCTCAGAGTTAATCTTGCTAAAGGTACATGAAGAATCTCCAAAATGGAGATTGCAATAAAAGCAACTGATTCCCAACCTGATTGGGCCATTTGTAGAGCTAATATACCACGGAGCACACTTTAGGAAATGTTGCCGATGGACCATGACAAGGACAAAGCTTTATCCCTGACAAAATCCCTATCCCTGAAAGGTAAGGTCTACAATTCAATTAGGAACTTGTATGTTTAACTCTCTTTATGTACACCAGATTTTACAATAGATGTAACTATAACCAACTAGAAACTCTGATAAAGTGATTTCTGTCTTGAAACTTTCTTGTAAATATAGAAGGAGCCTCATGCCAGGAGGGCTGGGTTTTCCCTGTGCTACAGATAACACTCTGTAACGTTAGGCAATGCTAAAGGGAACTTTTTCCCCCTCTCTCCTTCTCTCTCTCTTTTTTTCTAATGATCCATAGGCTTAACACAGAATCAATTTTCCTTAAGGCAGAGAAACAATGAGAAAATAAGCAGAGAGAGCTAACAAGGTAATTGAGAACGGATGTTTCCCCATCTAAGGGAAAGACCCCACTGTACACATCAATATTTGTCTCAGGGCCTCAGTTTTCTCCCATTCAGAATGAGGTTAGTGGATTTCATGGTCTCACATTTCATGCTTCTATGACGTTTTAGGGTGGCTCATCAGTATCTCTGAAGGTGATTCCAAGGATGCTTTGAGCAGTGGAAGCAACTTAGGACCAAGTGCTCCCTGTGCTGGAATGGTACCCCCACAAGGCATGCTACTTGCATCTACACGTTCCAGGGTGTTGGCTAAAACTCCAGTCTCGTTATTTTGCAACCATGCCATGTCATGTTTGGCCAGCTCACATTATGGTGCCTCATCTTGCTAGAAGTGTCAGTAAGTTTAAAGCCAGCCTGCCATGGCGGAGAGCTGATGGAGAGCAGCCACAGTGCTGAAACACACTCACCGACCTCCCACAGGGCTGCTGGTAGCATCCTGACGCATAGTGACCTTCCTCTACAGGAAAGGCATTTAAATACCCAGATCTATCGCCCAGCGTATAACGTATTCCAGGAAATACGCATACTTCCCGCCCAGATTTATTTTTAAGGGCAGAGGATTGAGTGATGTTAATACTGGTTCTTAAAAAAAAAAAGAAGAGACAAGGAGAAAAAAGTGACACTTTGAGATATAGATATATATATATAGATATATAGATAGATAGATAGATAGATATGCAAAAGCACCTACATCTACATCTCCCCTAAAAGTGATCTGAGAAAACGCAAAGAGCACTCAGTTGGCCTTCATTATATCCCTCTACAAACATCCAACATTTCCTGCCTTTATCTCTCCCATTCTTCCTCTCTTACACGGCCTTTAAAAGACATTCATTAGAATGTACCTCTCTTACACCCCCTTTAAAAGACATTCATTAGAATGTACCTCTCTTACACCCCCTTTAAAAGACATTCATTAGAATGTACCTCTCTTACACCCCCTTTAAAAGACATTCATTAGAATGTACCTCTCTTACACCCCCTTTAAAAGACATTCATTAGAATGGCTCCTTCGTCCATTTTTTATACAGGACCTGGGGACTACGAAAGCCTCACTCACACACTCACTGGCTTTCCAACTGAGGTCCCACCTGCGATAACAGCTCTCCAAAGGGCCTGGATAGTGGCCAGAGGGCAGCACGAGGAAAACATGAGAAAACCAAGTTTAGTTCACACGCTTCACTTAGCCTGGGAATTCTTTTCCCCTTTTCGGTCAGGTCAAATTCTACCCAGCATTCAGGTCCCAGCTCAAATCCCTCTTCCTCCAGGAAGACTTCCTTCATTTCCTCCACATTTGCATTCAACCCCAACCAAAGTTAATGTCTCTCTCCTCTAAGGACCACAGATTCCTTAACTAGACCTCCTAATATTTAGGAATACTATTCAAATATCTTAACTCTCATCGGTATGATCTCTAGTCTATCTCCAGTAAGAGTTATCTGCATTAACTTTCATCGACCCCAATTTCCCCTTCAAAAAGTCCCTTAAGGGCAGAGACTGGGTCTTGTTGAATTCATCAAATATAAAGATAAAACCTGTCTAAACAAAGACTTAAGACAAGTATATAAATAATTATCTTACAGGAATGATTCTATTAAAGATAAAACAACAAGGATAGATGGAGGATCCCAGCTTAGAAGTGAAGCAAGTCCGTGTGGGATGTGTACTAAAGACCTTCACACACAGAACAGTACATTGCCTTATAAAAATGATGGCAGCTGGGGCTTCCCTGGTGGCGCAGTGGTTGCGAGTCCGCCTGCCGATGCAGGGGACGTGGGTTCGTGCCCCGGTCCGGGAAGATCCCACATGCCGCGGAGCGGCTGGGCCCGTGAGCCATGGCCGCTGGGCCTGCGCATCCGGAGCCTGTGCTCCGCAACGGGAGAGGCCACAACGGTGAGAGGCCCGCGTACCACAAAAAAACAACAAAAAAAAATGAAGGCAGCTAACATTAACTGAGCACCGGCTATGAGTCAGGTAGAGCCTTAAACATTTTCCAGGTATTAACTCTCTTAATCTTCAAAGCAACCTTGGAGGTAGGTACTGTTTTTACCTCCATTCGATAAGGGGATGAGGCAAAGAGAGCTCACACAACTTGCCCAAGCAAATAGAAGAGCTGGCTTCACACTTCAGCAAAGAGACTCCAGCTAACGTGCTTGACCACCACGCTCTCCTGCTTCTACAAAAGACTGTCCACATCCTGCACAACGGAAGAGGGAGGTGGTACTCTCTAGAACCCAGTCAAAGGAGGTACTTTTGCAAAAGGACCCAAGAAGTAACAGCATACCGGTAAAGGAAACTTTAAGGATAAACATCACATCCTAGACGTCTCTACCTGCGCAGTTTGAAAGGAGAAGACTTAAGCCACTTTCAAGCTGTAGCTTTTTCTAATTTACCTGACCTCCTCAAACTGGAACTCACTCATTCTTTGCTGAGAGCAGTGAGGCTTAACTTCTTTTTCCTTCGCATTGTTATTTTATGAGCAAAAGAAATGGGCTTGTTACCTTGACTGCTAATGTTAGAGATGCTTTGTGATGACCTGGTTGGTATTTTCCTTCCAGAAAAGGGGAAAGGCCTTTTAGCAAAGAACTGGATGTGAAAAATCAAACTTAAATGATGAAAGAGAGCACCTTGTGGCCAACCTTAATGATACTTAATTCTCAGATGAGGAATTCTGTAGTAAACAACCTCTTGATTCTGTGCAAAGCATTTTTAATTTCATGCCCTGCTAATCACACAGCTGTTAAATTTCCCTTCCCATCAGTTGTAAAAAAATAAATAAATAGATAATAATTGTAATAATAATTTAAGAAACAGTTGGGCTTCAAACAAAATTTGAGCCCTAATGAATTTTCCCAACTGGAATTAATAATGTAGTGGATAGTGAAATTGATTCACCATCAATTCAGTGGATTTAGTTGATATAAACTTATATTACATGATTATAAGTATCAAAATGTAAGGCTCTAAACATCAAAGGCTTCTGACACGTGGGCCACAGAACGTAAAGTCAATCTACACTGCATTCCCAGACAAGTCTGGCACCTGATGCTTCTTCCAACAGATTTTAACAACCTGTTTCCCTTCACTGTGACCTTATCTCCTCTTGGCCACAACAGGCACTGTACGCATACAAGTACCACCTAGACTTGGTGTTACAGGCTTGGCGATCCAGAGCCTGGAGAAGAGAAAAATCAGTGTGAACGCGTCAATCTAATCAATACAGGGACATTTTTAAAAGGCAATCGTTAATGCTGCAAATCAAAACAAGAGTGAGGATGAAAGGGGTTTTTAAATAGTTGGGGAACAGAGAAAGAGGTGGTCCAAAGGAGTATGATGATATGGTAGCAAGGGTGAGCCAACTTTGCAGGCAAGAGAGGCTAAGGACCAGTAAAGAAAACACCAGCAAGGAAGTGGCAAAAAGGAATATCCTGTTAAGAAGGAGGGGACAAATATACTAAAGGAAATAAAACAAGCATAGTCAGATGGACCAGAATATCAGCAGGGGATCTTCAAAGAAGATCTTCTGTTTCTGTGCATCAATACTTCTCCCATAACCTTGGCTATAAAACACTATAGGAAATGCCTGGAGTACTAACATAGTGTCTCTTCATCTGGCTTGCTCCAACCTAAAGTTGGTTTGCTGAAATCCTTTCAGTTCTTCAAGGCATGCTCACACACTAACTCCTTCAGGAGCCCCTCCTCCGGGTTCCCACAGCATGCTGCCTGTGTACCTCTCCTTTGTCACCTAGGTGGTTTGGCTTTGTGAAACAGCTAGTTGTGCATGTGTCTGTGTCTCCCACTGGACTGTAAACTCTGTGAAAGAAGAAATTACACATCCCACCATATTTTTATTCCTCGGTGCCCGATCTAGACTTTGCACTGTAGGCACTTAAGGAATGCATATGCTATCTTAAGAAAACCTAGACGAGGACACTTCCTGTTTTACGTATTCTTGTTACAGAAAACAGAAATTTAAGGCTTTATAAACTTGGTCACTAGCAGTCACCCTGCAAACCCCTGTAAGTGACAACCACTGTGAATGTTTCATCACTCTTCTCAAGTTTAAGTGAGAAGTTCATAAAATGAACACGATTTTCATAATCATTATCATGGCCGACCTGAAGAAAAAGTTCAATATAAAGGCACGCTGCTTTTCTGACCTGAGCACGGGCTTACAACTGTCAATGTCAGTGTGAGAATCATTTCCAGAAACTGCAAAGAACTTTCCTGAAATCTCAGCATCACTTCAGCCCCACCCTCCACTCCACACCTCATCAAAAACCAACAGCATTTCCTTCATGCCTCATCATTAATGATAAAGTGAATGAGTCAACTGCACAAAACAAACAAAACACCAGCAATAATCTACTGTGAACATCGTTGCATTTGTACCACACTTTACATACCCACTCTCTCATTTGATGTTTTCCGTGAGCTTCGGCGGCAGGAGGAAATGGAATAATTGTTTTAGAGATGAGAAAACTCAACTCTACAAGATGTGACTCGCCCCAAAACACACAGCTCATAAGCAGCTATGACAACCTGTGAATTCAGGATTCGAGATTCTCCATCCGGACTTAAGGACTTACGTTCACGTTGTCTCTCTTATCTAAAGCGTTTAAGCAGACACAAGAAGTTGATAATGAAGCCCCAGAGACTTACTTACATAAATGAGAAGTTATCTAAATCAGATAGGGCCTAGGTGAGTTCCATTAGAATATGAAAGAAGGAAAGAAAAAGAGAGAGAAAGGAAGAAAGAAACCACTTTGCGTAAAGATAGTCAAATTTCCTGGAAAACAGGGGTCTTGAACTGTACTTTAAAGGTGTATTAATCAAAGTGGGCCCACAAACTGACAGTTTCAGAATCATCTGGGAGCTTGTGAGGAATACAAATTCTCCCACGCTGTGTTCTCAGACCTCCGGGACCGTAGCCTCTGAGGGTGAAATTCCCCAGGTGATTCCAATGCACAGCAAGTTTGAAAAGTTGTCACTTGAAAGTTAAGATCCGACCTGAGCAAATAACAAGAAGGTAACAGGTAGGTTCCAGGAAGGGGCGGTGGGGCGGAGGTGGGGTGACATTAAAAATTCAGAGGCCCAGAACCCAGAAAACTCAAAATATGTCAGCGAAGGAGGCCCAGAACTCTGGGCTGGGGACGAAGTATCCCGTGAAGGACGGGGTCTGAGTGACGTTACGGTGAAATCACACAGTGGAGAAAGCTGAATGCAGGCAGAGCAGGGCAGCTCTAGAATCACTCAGGCCCCAAGTCTGAACCCCGAGAGAAAGCACGTAGCCCTAAGCAACAAGGGCACCGTGCAGTTCAGGACAAGAGGTCCCTCGGGGTTCAGAAGGTCTTTACAGGAGAAGCTCTTTTACAACCTGGAGAAACACAAGTTCACCAGGCAGACAAGGATGGAAAGGAACATGGTCAAGGTCCAAGATATAAAACAACGCGAGCAGCACCGAGACACCCTGGATTTGGTGTCCTCATCTATACAAGAAGAGATTAATAATCCTAACCTAGTGGGATTGTTGAGGGGATTAAGTGAGAAGGTGTTAACATGACGAACTCCGAATGTGGTGTCTGGGAAGGAAGAGACACTCAACACAGTCCACTGCCTTTCTTCCCCTTTCAGGACAATGCAGCACCTGAGAGTGAGCTAGGCTCCTTGCCGTCTCCGGGGCTGGCTGGCAAGCTCCTGACTTGAGGGATGTTTTCTCATAAATGTTCACAGGGCAGCCTGCTGGGGGTGGTCCTGTGGTTGCGATCTATTGCACTCAGACACATTCCAAGACCTAGGGCTCCTTCACTTCCTGCTTCTCACTCTTACTTTTTCAGAGGGGCTGCAGGTTCTCAAGGTTATCTTGAGCACAGCTTTCTTTCTAAATGACACATAACCATTTCCAGAGGCAAAAGTGCTCTGTGCACCTTCTTTCAGAATGGGACTCTGGGCTGCCCTGAGAGTGGGTCTCCTTCTCTACTCAGAGGATCTGTTGGACAGCAGACACAGATCAGTCCAGCTGGTGGGCTGGAGGTCTCTGGGAGTCCGTCTACTCAGGGATGTTAACTATGGTTGCTCAAAGGGAAAAACCAAGTTCCAGAGTCAACTGAAAGTAAGCTGACGGCTGTCCAACAGGGCTTCCTGAAAGATTTAACAAGCTAACATACATTGTCAATACCTAAGAGGGCGCCAGAGTATGCTGCATTCTCCAGGCTTACGGGGGACACATCTTTTTAGACTGGTATCTCCTTGGACTAGTATTTATGGACCACGCAAAAGAAAACAAGCCGAGTCAAAGCATGATCTGCGTAAGGCAGGGATCATCTATTTGCCTAGAGTTGACTCCCAGAAAGATGATGAAGATCGCAGTTTTGGGTTTTGCTTTTTCATCTTCCCATTCATTACCTTACTCACCATGTCCTCCCCTTCCTCCACACGCCCCTTCCCTTCCCCGTTCCTCAGTGCACACTGTTTTGGAAAGAATCTGCTAAACTCATCAGCATTTGATGAACTAACGCCTTCTTTTTCACCACCCTGCACTTCGATGACTCTATCCCACTGTTCATTCCATTTGCTCAGAAAGCCTCCCCCTTTATCAAAATCCCGCTCAAGGCCAACCCACGTGCCACTTTCCCCAAGAAGCCCTCCTTAATCCCCTGCCCTCCACCCCAGCTGGAAGTGATCATTCTTTTCTCTTCTCTGAACTTTCTCAGCAAGTTTCTACTTTCTACTTTGTAGTTATTTGTGTGCTGTCTCACCTTCACCTGTTGGTTCACCCCTTTCCTAATACTTTCACACGTATCATCTTGTTTCAGCCTCATGACTTGCTGGGAGGTAGGAAAGGCATGTATAATTACACCCACAGTATGCAGACAACGTAGCTTAGTGGTTAAGAGAGCAGCTGCTGGGGACAGACTACCTGAGTTCAAGTCCTGGGCTGTACCTTTTGGTTTGTCCCCATGTCATCCCCTCTATCCAAACAATCCTTTATACTATTCCACTTCGACCAAAACTATACACAAAATGCTCCTGTGCCATTGAAAGCTGGATGTCTAGAGTCTGACATTGGTTTAGAACATTTTGCCTCATCTCACCAGTTTCTTTAAGGAACAAGTCAGGAACCACTCCTGGTTTTTTCCTAACTATCCTATACATGTATTTTGGGTCATCCCTTCCCCCCCAGCCCAATAAGCCCAGGTGCATCCCCAATGGCTGATATGTGACTAAATAAAAGAACATCCTGTCTTGGCACTCAGCTACTGCTTCTGGGCTTCCACCGTTTAGATGAGATCCGTTACCAAAGGGCCATTTCACTATAAGGAACTGTCATGACAAAACTGTACACTTGGGCTTCCCTGGTGGCGCAGTGGTTGCGAGTCCGCCTGCCGATGCAGGGGACACGGGTTCATACCCCGGTCCGGGAAGGTCCCACATGCCGCAGAGCGGCTGGGCCCGTGAGCCATGGCCGCTGAGCCTGCGCGTCCGGAGCCTGTGCTCTGCAACGGGAGAGGCCACAACAGTGAGAGGCCCGCGTACCGCAAAAAACAAAAACAAAAACAAACAAAAAAAACTGTACATTTGACCATTCTCTCCGTTCACAATTTCAGATATTAGGAGAGTTAAACTAATCCCCGAACTTGATCCCTGAGGAACTTTGAAAATTATGCTTCTGAATGTCTAGCAAAATAGACATTCATCCTCTCTCCCATTTTTAGGACACTTTTTTTAATCTATGAGAAATATTTTCTCCAATTTGATTTTATTATGTTAATACTTAAAGGCTTTTCTAAAGTCTTGCTACATCATATCCCTTGATCATTTGTCATTCTTACAGTCTTTTCCTTGATTTGTAATTCACAACTTTTTAATTCACCTGCCCCATCATTCTGGGGAATATACACAGGAATATGTCCTGCAGAGTGGATCAAGGTGGTAGTATATGGGGTGAAGGGAAGGAGAAAATAATGGATGAAGTAAAATTTCAAGTTGTGGGTGTTCACGGTCCTCCCCAAACTGGCTGAAATGCTCCAGCTTAAGGAATAAGATTCATATCCTCAACCAAAAGCAGATTAAATACCTGCCAAAGCTTCTATATCTTCCTCTGTCTGTACTTGTTCTAAGCAATAGTCTTTGATGATGTAAAAATCTGCCAAATTGGAAAGTAAGTTTATTAAGACTAAAAAGCTGCAAGGATTAGAATCAGACATAGATGGGCCCTCAGTTAGTGGCCCTTCCCTCGCATCTCACCATGGAGAATCCTTTGCCATTGAAAGAACTTCCACAGAGGCCACATGGATGCACAGGCAGAACCTGAGGCCAGATTAGCTGAGATCTGCTGGTGTGGCTGCCAACTGATATCTCTCAGGAAATGAGCCGCAGAATCAGAGAACACTGACTTTACATCGCATAGTAGAGTGGCTGCCAACAGGTAGGCAAGTTGGTCGCTTAAGCAGTGGAGCCTTTTATTTAAATGAAATAGTATATAAAACTAAATTTAAACAGATCTAAGAGTGAGCTGCTCAGGCAGATGGGCCCAGAGTCCTCGCCACTCTCCCCGCGCCCCATCATCTGAGGCTGTACGTCCACCCAGAACTCTGGGCTCCTTGAAGGTATAAATTTAAAAATTCACTAATCTAATCTAATTTCAACCTTAACAATTCTTCAGAGGAAACTGAGGCCCAGAGATTGAGTGTGGTCCTTGTATCCAGAGCTAGTAAGTAGCATAGCCACAAATTCTTCCGAAGGAAACCATGCTGCCTTTTCCCAAGCATAAAATATTTATGTTCTAGGATTCTGCCCTTTTGTTAGGATGAAGACGTTGGTATGATCAATGTGCCAAGTAAAATTCAAAAATGTGCCCAAGGTCAAAGAGTAAGGACATCTAAATTAAACCTTGGGAAACCCAGTTTGGAGAAACACAAAACATCCATCCTATCAAAGTTGCATGTGATGGTTTTGCAGTGAAAACAACAAAATTACAGTAGGGGAATTTTCTTTTTCTTTTAGCTTCTATACATAAATGTGTCAGGCACAAAAGCCAAACTACTCTGAAATGTTAAATCCATTCAGCTGTAAGTAAAGGAAAACATAGCAGCATTTGTGTGAGCTGTGGGAGACACGTAACCCAAATGTGTTCCTTGGGTTAGTAACTTGAACTGGGAATTCATTGAAAAAGTGCAAGGAGCCTACAAGAAAGAGAACTAAGCAAAAAATACTGTGAGACACGTTTGATATAATAGTCATATGATTAACAAACTGTCACATCAAACTTTCTCACAACGTGGGAACACTTTGACACTTCATATTTTTAAAACTGACATTTTGATTCATTACTGTAAATAGCACATTGGGTTAAATATTGTGACAAGGAACAGATCATATATATATGATCATATATATACATATATATATATGTACATATATATTCACTCTATATATTACGTGTGTATATTTTTCCTAGCTCTGTAACATTTTAGAATATACGCAACCTTTTCTTACAGTGACAGTTTGGGCCAGTATGTAAACAGGCTATATTGCACTACTTAACTATCCATTTTTCTTGCAAGTAGGCAGATGGACAACATTTCTTCATTCCACAGAAAGTATATGAAGCAGAGCAATTTCAAAAGTAATAGGATGACTTCTAAGAAATTCTGAATAAGCCTATCGACTCCAAGTAAAGGATGTTATCAAAGTTGTTTTGATTTACTGCACTTGAGTTCACAAAATCATTGTCACAAACATGCATAAAACATTTCTCTTGTCTTCAAGGCATTCCCAATCTATTTAAAGAGACACACACTATGCAATTCTAAAGCAAGGCAGGCTGCTTCACACATGCAAGCAAAGTGCAAAGTGCTGCTTTTTTTTTTCCTTTCCTTTATTTATTTAGTGTCCATGTGCACTGCTTATAATAAATAACATGTTTTCTAAGCCATAGCTCAGTGTAAACTAATTCAATCAAATTAAGCAAAATATGGGAATCAGTGGGGGCGGAAGAAATTTAGAAAGTTTGCGAGAATACTCAGATTCCCAAGCCAAGCTTTCTTCGCAAAGAAAATATAGTGTTTGGTTTCCATCTAACACCACACAATACACACTTCTAACCTTTCACTTTACCTACAGCTCTAAAACAAAAGATAAGATATTCATCCCCTTAAACATCCAAGTTTTGATTTCAATTTTCTCTGGTAATTCCAAAGTTATTATGTACTTTCAAAGTATAGACAACTTTATAAAAAGACTGAGCTAATCTCTCACACACACACACACACACACACACACACACACTACAGAAATAGATTCCATGCATATTTGTTTTATGTATTCAACTTTCTCTCTGGACATTATACCATTATTATTCAAATCATTCTCCTATTTAAACACCTTGAAAGTTAGACACAAAAAGGAAACATGAGATCTATATATATATACCAAGATATTATGCTCACTACAGATAAGCTTTGCCTCTGTACTGAAATTTAAATTAGACAACGGTGGTCTTCCAAAGCACGTACATAAAAAAGGAAGACTGCTCCACGTTTATGTTTCTTCAGAAAGGATGCAGGATGCTATCAACCAAATGCTTCCAAATCCTATGAGAGTTAGGAGGCATAATGGATATCATTTAATGTATACGACAAATATTGAGAAAAACCTACAAAACATGAATATCAACCAAAACCCAGGCTTTAGCTGCAGCATCAAAAAATTCTTGTGTCCTTCATTCGTAACCAAAAAAAGTGCTCTAATTTTGTTTTTAGCTAAATTAGTCAATTCATTTAGGGCAGAAGGCCTTTTTATCCCCATATTCTGGATGTATCCAAATGTATTAAAAGTTCAAAGAGTCTCACGCACCATTTCAAAGTTTCTTTCAAACTAAGCAAATTAAAGAATATAGAAATGTGCTATTTTTCCCTCGGCTTTTGCTGGAAAAAAAAAAAAAAAAAAAAGCAGCCTAGGGTTGTCCAAACCATAATAAGTCACTGTTTCAATCTGAGGACTCATACTTACTTTTCCAAACTCTTAAGGGGGTAGGTTACAACCTTCAAAGGTTGGAGACTCCTCGATAGAAGGGTGAACCACTGTCTATGGAACAACTGCTCTTCCATAGTACTGGGGGAGAGCAGAAGTAACCTTATAACATTTGAGGACAGGAGATCTAGATGCAAATCAAACCTCACCATTTACTCCTTGAAGTGAACTGGAGCAGATCACTTGGCTTTTGTTTCTTCATTGTAAAATGAGGATAATACTGGACAGTGTACTGGGTTTCATGAAGATTAACTAAGAGTGTATAAGAAATCTCACTGAATCCTAATTGGTGAGAACACTATTTCCTCAAACTTTTATTTACCAATTTTTACCATCCATTAATAAAAATGTTAAGAGGTCATCTGAATTCAACTAAGTTCAACTCAACAAAAATTTCCTGGATGCTCATTGTATGTGATTTCAGTCTCTGCCAGGTGCCACGATTGAAGGCGGGCAGGGGAAGGAGGAAGAGAAGGAGGGAGGAAAAAGGAAGGGAGGAAGGTCCAGCAAAGACACAGTTTCTGTCCCCAAGACCTGTAATCTGGTGAAGGAGACAGCATTTCACATATGAACTTTCTGAAGAATACTTAACACTATATAATAAAGTACCCCAAAAAGGGCAGTGCTGACAATGGCTTTTAATGGTAGTTTTATATGAGGTGTAACATGAGGTAAGGAAAGTGTTCAGAGCAATAGAGAACGTGACCTAATTATTCCCCTGCCCCTGTAAGCATCTACTTCTCAGTGGACCAACCTGTGGAACCTGACAGAAAAGAGTCTCTTCGGATGGGCCTTGCTGAGGGGCCCCTCGGGCGTTTACACTGGCCTCTATCAGCCCCACTCTATCCGTAAACCGCCCCCCTTTCCTCTTTCCTCCCTCTGCACTGAGCTTCCCCCTCTCTCTTCACCTCCTCTGCCCATTCCTAGGGAAGCCATGTCCCTGGGTCTGGCTCATCTCCATCCACAGCCATCTGGGCTGAAAAGGGCCCTGAGGCAGGCGTAAGGGTGGCACAGTTGGGACATTAGAGCACCGGGAATCAAGAGACCTGAGTTCCTGTCCCAGCTTTGTCCCTACCTCACTCTGCGACCTTGAGCAAGTCACTTCCACTCAATGGGCCTCAGTACCCTCACTCATCAAAGGAGACTAGAGGATAGTTAACAGCCTTCTTGCTCCTAAATGTTCAACGTCTGTGACCTGACCTACAGCTTCCAACAGTTTCCAAGTCATAACTGGGGGCCCACCAGCCCCAGGCCTCCTGAAGAGGCACTGACATGACCACATCAACCGTTTCTACTGTGGGGAAGGTCAGGGACTCCTTCAGAAAATAGCTGATCTAAACAGAGCCCAAGGAGTGTCATGGCAACACTGCTCGCAAGCTGCCAGAGGTAGGGAGGAAAGGCAGCCAAGATGCATGTGCAGCTGCCACATTTCAGCACAGCACTCAAACCTCGTTAATATCATCTTGCTTAATACCGAGTCCCATAGATCAGAAGCTATTTTTACTGTGTATTTAACAGATTTGTGTACCGTCTTCCCTGCCAGCGTTTTCACAGTCCAGTACAGGAGACTCTGCCATTGGAGAGCCTTCAGAAGCTGAGGCCACCCAGGGTTAACTCAGGAGAGGGAGGGAGGGGGAGAAGGCGAATGAAGAGAAGGGAGAAAAATAGACGCAGTGGGGCTGGAGGCTAGGGGAGAGGCGGGAGTAAGATGCAACCAGAGCAAGGAGGAGCCAATACTACCAACCCCCGAGCGTGAGGCATTCTTGTCTCAGTTCTCCAAAGACTCAGGGATGCACGTGTGGAGGAGAGAGAGGGAGAGCTGAGTCCTCTCTTATACTCGGGGGAGTATAGGTCCTCCCACGGCAATTGTGAGCACCACCTCCGCTCGCTTTCATTGGTCTCCCCCATCAGTTCCCCTTAGAACAGCCAAGAGTACCACTCTGCAGAGCCCTCTGCCCACACTCTAGGAGGCAAAAGCCTATCCACTACCGTGCACTCTTCGGAGCTTAGAGGGAAGGGCTCTGGCTAAATGTCCTGTTTCAATCTCTCTCCCGCGTGGAGTGGTGCGAATTCTAGATTATGATGATTGACCAAGCTGAACGGTGTGAAAGCACCTGCCACGGGCCTGTCACATAGTACGTCACAGTAGACACCCAGTAAACATCTGCTTGCTTCCATCTGTTTCATACGGCAACGGTGTCACGTGTGCCACCTTTATTCCCAACATTCTCCGTAGAAAGAAGGAACCCAGCCAAGGCTTGCCAATGGTGAGCGAGAGCTCAGGTCCCAGCCATTCCTCTCCTGCTTGGTCATATGGGGCCGCCATTCTCAGACCTGTCACTAATTGGGCAGGCAAAGTAGGGTAAGCCATTTCTTCCCCGGGAGGGGGCTCGACCAGACAGGGAGTTTTCAAGTTCCTTTCCCGTTCTGAAATTCTATAAATCTCTAAGTGTCATATCCATCTTAAAAACAAGCAACAAGCAGAGGGGAAAACCGTTGAAGAACACAGTTGTGTGTTTACTGAGCACGATACAGAAGGCACTGTGCCAGGAGCTAAAGGAAATTCAGAAGAGCAGAATCAAGTAGTCCTTAGATTCAGAGCCCTTATAATATATGCATATTGGTGAGGGGAGATAAGAGGAGATACAAAAAGATGGCGGCACAAAATAAAGTCCATTATAAAACAAAGTCCAATTCTAAGACTATACTTCTGAGCCAAGGGGTGCAGAGAGAAGGCTTCCTCAGGAGGAGGGATGTGTGCTGGTCCCTCAGGCAGGAAAGCAAAGCCCAAAGGTAGCATTTTACAAGAGTGGACCCTCTCCAGGGGAAGGGTCATCAGGTCTGTAAGATGGTTAAATACCTTGCCTGTTTTATGTCTTAGATTATTTTAAAATTCTGTGTTTCACACATTAAAGGATACAATAATAATGGTCATCCTACCCACTCATGATCATAATGCTCTGTGGGGTCACAGGAAGAGCAGTGAAATAGGCAACAGGACACTTGGGTTCTGAGACCTGCTCCACTGCCACTATGAGCTGCCAGCCTTTAGCTAAATGGCTTATCTAGTTGTGGGATAGGAGATCTTGAAGAATTCCAGCTGGAGTTCTTGAGGCTTCTTGACAACCGAATTGTCCAGAGGTCATGCTTTGCTGTTGAGGAGACTGAGGTCTGCCAGAGAAGAAGTGATTTCTCTCAACTACACATTTCTGTCATCTGTGCCCAGTTCTCTGGGCAGAGCTGGTACTCACCTGCTTCTGGGACTTGCCTCAAGCTGATTCTTGCCTGCCAGAGATTTCCTCTGAAGTCCCTGTAATATCCCATCAAAGTCCATTCAATCATCCTTCAAAGTCAATTCCAGTCCCTGGTTTTATATGAAACCTCCCGTAGAAAGAGCTCCCACATTCTCTCACTCACAAAGTATAATTTCTGAGCCCACACACCACAGTGAGTCCTGGCTGGCCCTGAATCAAACGCACCTCCACACACCTGCCAGCTCCCTCCTTCGATGTCTTAGCGAGCCACCTTTCTCAGTAAGTGCTAAGTAAATGCTTCTCAAGTTAGGCTGGTCTGCACCTCGGTTTTCTGACACTTGGCTAAGTACCTTCTCAAACATATCATGCTGCCTCTGATCATCACAAGCCTGGATGTGTGCAATCCCCAGGGCAGCCAAAAGAGCTTCAACCACCTCCAAAATCCATCAAGCTATTTACCAGAACGACTAAACACACAGCAAGAGAGAAGAGACATAAAGAAAAGAAGAGGAGGAGCAAAGGGCATGGACTGCAAATCGGATAAAGAGCCATGCCTGTGAGCTGAGATGCACTGGAATCACCATTCCGGGTTTACAAGGGAGAAATCTGCAGTGCAGACACCAGTGGGGGCCCAGAGTCTTACACACAGTCCCCAGCGGAGCAAGGAGGTCCAGTGCTGCAGTCTGAAAGGATGCCGTGGTAAACTGAGAGATGGACAAAGTCTCAATACCTAGCCATCGGCTAGGCAGGTCCGTTCTGTCTACTGCAGAGGGAGAGAAACATCTGGAAAGGAAGAGCATGGTAGCCCTCGACTGCAAAGGTTTCATACTGAGTGACACTCCACCAGTAATGTCAGAGTGAAACATGGCAGAAAGATTCATGAGGTAGAGCTGTGCAACTCCAGAGGCAACCCAAGGCACACATCAGATGGGAATTTTAAATAATCCCTTTAAACACAAGAGGACTCAGATGCCAGCACACACAGTGATGGCCCCAGCCAGACAGCAAAGGCATATTGGCACCACTGTAATTTGTCCATTCACCAATATGCTTCCGGAAAAACACCCATATGCTTTCTTTTAGCTTCCATATGCTTTTTTAGCAAGGAAACTAAAATATTTCATTAGTTTTGAGTAATTAATAATTACTTATTTCACAATAGTCTCCCTCATTAAAAAACGAAAATAACTGATCAAGCTGCAGGATCCTGGCTTTCAATTCAAGCTTTTTAATTTAATTTAATTTAATTTTTTTAATTCTTCCCCTCTAGGAATTGAGTAATAGAGTAAAACAGCAAGCGTGGAAATACTGGCACTATGGGAAATGAAGAGTTATCATCCACACAGCCCAGCATTCCTCCTGACTGAGACATCGTGGTTTAATGAAAAGAACACAGACTTTGGGAGCCCAAAGCCTTGGGATCCAATCCCAGTCTGACCCCTGGTGAATAGGACTTCTGAGGAAATGAAGGGCGTTGAAAAGATAAAGCCTGCTGGATTCCTGCAACCCGGCCTTCCATTACTCTCAGGGAGCGACTTCACAGGGCTCCCTCCTGTCTCTCAAGGCTTGGGGAAGGCATGTCACGGAATGCTGGCTCAGACTCAGCCAGTGTCAGCAGGCCTGTGGCCAACAGTCTTGGAATTGGTCTCCAGCGGAAAACAATGCTTCGCAAACTCTAATGAGCCTAGGAACCACCTGGGGATCTTATTAAAATGCAGATTCTGATTAGGAGGTCTGGAGTGGGGCCTGAGGTCTGCATTTCTAACAGGCTCCCAGGTGACGCTGACGTTCCTGGTCTTCAGACCAAACTCTGAGAAGCAACTTGACCTGAAAAGTATCAAGATGTTAGAATCTGTAAGAGCAGGACATGCGCGCCTGTCTCACTGGGATAGGATGAGGACTGTTAATCATGTGGACAATAATACTTCTGTGTGTTGTACAGCACAATGGTATTTCACTTACCCTCACAACAGTCCTGCCAATAGGGTGTGATTTCCATTTTACAGACAACAAAACTGAGACCCAAAGAAATTAAGTAATGCATCCAAAGTCATGCAGCTAATAATGCTATAGGCTCCCAATCCAGTGTCAAGTATGAACATGAGCCGATGGAAGACAGAAAATTTAAGCAGCTATGACTGTAGGGTGCCAGTATGAAGCCTGGTTCTTGTTCTGCTGCCCCCTCTCGGGGCCTCCGTCTTCCCGTCCAAAGCTGTTGCCCCTGAAAATCTCCAAGGCCTCTTCCACGCCTAACACCGGCCTTCATTCCCAGGGCTCCCACATAGACTCACAGTGGGTCACCAGGCACTGAGATTAAATTCACACATGTGGCAGTCATTACATCTTGGCACGATCCGAATTCTAGCTGCTCACATCTGCATTTGTGCTGATCTGTGCACTGCCAGAAGTCTATCTCTGGTAAAAAATCTCACGCTCTGGGCTTCCCTGGTGGCGCAGTGGTTGAGAGTCCGCCTGCCAATGCAGGGGACGCGGGTTTGTGCCCCGGTCTGGGAAGATCCCACATGCCGAGGAGCGGTTGGGCCCGTGAGCCGTGGCCGCTGAGCCTGCGCGTCCGGAGCCTGTGCTCCGCAACGGGAGAGGCCACAACAGTGAGAGGCCCGCGTTACCGCAAAAAAAAAAAAAAAATCTCACGCTCAATATAACAGGGAGAAAACAACCAATGGATTCCCCAAAGCATCAAAATTCCAATTCAGTTGATAACTTGCAGTATGGTCAGGGCTCTATGACCCTAATCACTCTGCCTCCTCCTGCACTCACTTACAAAAATGGAGAGTCTGAGACCACTAACCTGATAGAAGTTTGAAAGAAGAGGAAAAACATGAGTTATTTATAATGCAGTTTATACAACTGCCCAGCTTTTCTTATTCTGCCTTAAAGTACCAGAAGGGCATTTAATTAATGAATTATCATATAAATGATTCAGGATATGTGATCTTGTCCCTCTCTGAACTCCCAGAGCACACATTCACTGTACTCTTCAGGGGACCACTGGCCATTTTCTACCAGGAATTTCTATCGTTTATAGAATTGTTTCATTGTCCCTATTCACATTCAGTGTTATCTCTGGAGGTATTCACATATTTTCAAGCAGATCTGGATTTGAATCCAAACTTTGCTATTCATTTGCTGTATGACGTTAGGCAAATTACTCCACCTCTCTGAGCTCAGTTTCCACATATGAAAAGTGGGAAAAAAAGAATTTTCTATTTTATGAGATTAAATGAAATGATGTATTAAAATGGATAGCACTTAACAGATTCTGGGTTAAAAGTACATTTGAGTGAGTGAGTGAGTGAATAAATGAATAAAGCAAGCAGAATAAGAGTTTCAATATTAAAACATTGCTCAACAGTCTGAAACATAAATGTCCAGAGTCACACTCATAAATGAGTCTGACACTCAGAGCAAAACAATAGGTGAATTGTGGGAGAAATCCAACAGCAAAGGAAATGTGTTACCCAAATGTCATCTCAAACTTCGCACGTTGAAAAAAGTATTTCGCTTAACCTAGAACCTATGTATGGCCTTCAGAAGGTTTACAAACCTCCTGAAATTGTAGACAACATTCTATGCAGATGTGCATTTTCTAACTAGTTCATAGATTCATCTGAGTTTCCAAATATTCCCTAATCCTCTCCCCTACCACTACACACACACACAGAGAGGGACGAATTAATAACTACTGCCTTAGGCAAGTCCCTTGACAGAAAGGGATCTGCCAACTGAGAGAGAAAAATTTCACTTAATAAAACAAGGCTGAAAGATACAAGCATGCGGTTTAGAAAGTACAGACGGTGGAAGTTTTAATGATAAGCGCTCCAATCCAGAGAAAAGAGCTCTGAATCTAAGACTCAGCTTGGCTGCAAACTTGCTACAGGACCTTAGGCAAATCAGAGACTCAGGAAAACCAGGATTTGGGGAACCTTTGACATCCAATCTATTTCACCCTCCTCCTCCTCCTTGCATCTCATAGATGGAAAAACTAAGGTTCAGAGGAAGGTAATGCCTTCACCAAAGTCATAGCAAATAAAGTAGAGCCAGGATTTGAACCTCAGACCCAGTAAAATGATTTCCACTCAGTGTGTCATTATTATGAAGTACAAGGTAAGTGTTTAGACCTAGTGGCCTCTAAGTTATCTTCCAACTGATAGATAATTACTACTCTCTTCTCTGGACCTGGAAATCTCATGAAAACATTAGTTTGGTTTTGGCAAAGATCATTCTAGCTTCTTCTCAGCCCCAGCCCAGTCCCACAAGAACAAGGCAGAGAGAAAATCTGAAAGAATGAGAGATGCTGCTATTAATCTTCTGTAGCACAGAGACTGGGAACTGCAGGCCTTGAACTAGATTTCACTGTGTTGGCTATTACTCACCTGTCCTCCTGCGTATTAATCCTGCGTCTGTCTTCTCTTTATTAATGTTCCCAACTATGCACAGTACACAGCCAGCTAGGAACTCATCCTTAGCTTCCTATAATTCATTGGATCAGAAAAGGGCAGGAGGAAACAGTGTGATGTCAGGGTCAAGTAATCTCTTACAGGAAGAACTGCAAGGGAATCCACAGCCTCTTAATAAACACAGAGAGCGGAGGCCAGCCAGAATCCTCTATTCCATGCTTCACGGAATGAACGAATAAGTCTGGCATCCACTTATGTTTCAAGGGCATCTCACATCCCTGCGTTAACAATAGGATTGGTTTTGCCTGAAAGATAATGTCCCTTTAAATGGTGGGAAGAGAAAGGATACTTCACATACAGAGATTCCGCTCCTAAAACAGAGGTACAACTATGGAGTCAGAAGAAAGAGTTCTAGCCTAGGATCTACCACGAAAAGCTTAGACAAGTCATATTCCCTCCCTGACCCCAAAATCTCCATCTCTGAGATTTGGCTAGATGGGTCCTTAAAGTTCCCTCTGCCTTTGACATTCTGACCTCTCCTTACAGGTCACTGACTCAACCCTGGAAAAGTCAAACAACAGAAGAGGAACCTCTCTATATTGCTAGTGAAGTTTACCAGAGCCTCAAAGCTGAGACCCAGATTATCAAGCAGAGAAACACGAAGGAAGACAGATTTTTATTTTTTCCTTTCTAACCAGAAACTGAATGTTGCTGGGGGTAGGGAACAAGCAATGCATAAATGCCCAATCACAGTGTATATATAATTCAAATCACTAACTGCCCTTCAGGTATGTACAAGAATCAAAAGCTAAAAAGAACAACTATTTTCACACACTGAACTCTCCTATGACTTTGGAAAAGTGGCAGCAGGAGGAAGAAAGAATTGACCAAGAAATAAAATCATAGATATTGGGACATTTGACTAGAAATAATGCCATAAGCACGTGGTCCAACTCTACCTGTTGTTAGATACTGAAATGGACCCCAAAGAGGGAAAATGACTTGTCCAAGGTGACACAGCCAGAGCTGGGAGTAGAATTAGATTCTCATGACTCCCGGTTCATAGAACATAACCCATAACACATTACTTCACTCCTGCAAGCGATGAGATTCAATCCGGGTAACTAAGAAAATAATTTCAAATATTTTGAAATAACAATAACTCATAACTCAATAACAATAACTCTACCTCAAATAACAATAACTGATTTATTGGATTTAAGGCAGACTAGGGCTCTTTCTGTCAAATTACAATCAACAATTCACTGTAGCAATATAGACAAGTCCATGAGAATTAACTGTGCATTATTCATCCTTGCTAATGAATCACCCTGTGGAAAACAGGGATAATCAACAGTCTACCAAAGGCCAGAAGCCTGTTCTTGCTCAAGTACAGATCTTCCCTGTTTAAGAACATCAGGTATCAGCTCTAAATAGTAAACAGGGGATACAGTTTCAGATTCCATGGAGTACAGCTTTAAATAGATTCGGTTTGGAAATGGGACATGGAACACACCACAGTCAGTGGATCAATGTTGAAAGCTGAGAAACACAATGATTACACTAATCAAGTGGGTACCTGTTGACACATCTACTGTCAAGTCTAATTATTTATTTAAACTGTTATTCTTTCTTCATTACTGCCACTGACACCAATTATTACCACAAGATTATTTTAAATTTCTTGTAGCATGCCCCCAGAATATTTACTTCTCTACCTTCCAAAGGCTATGTGAGAAGATTTTATCCTTTTTTCCCCACCAAATCTACTTCCAAAATAAAAAAAGTAGATGAATAGATGAATGGATAGATGGATGGAAGGAGTGATAGAGAGATAGACAGAGGGACAGATGAAATTCCTCTTTCTCAAGAGCAATTTTTCATAAGCTTTCCAGCCTTGCTTAAACTCTTCTTTGTAGCTTCAAGATGGGTTTCAGTGAAGAAGTGGGGGCCAGAGTTAACCACTTTTCAAAATTTATTTTATTAATATTTAACAACTGGCATTTGGAGGAAAGTTAATATAATAACTGCAGTTTCTAAGTGAACAAATAGATCTCTGCCTAACAGAGCCATCAGAAATTATGGTATCACATGTCTACAGTACATTCTTCTCTGATGTGTTTATCCCTGAAAATACACGAAGTACACAGGAAAGGATTTTTTTGCAGAGGTGTTTTATGGACTAGAGAGGGACAAAAAGATGGGCAGGAGTCACTCCTGTATTTTTGGCTACCCTCTTTTTTTTTTTTAGTAAACCTCTCTTTTGTAGAAACGAGCATAAAGCCTAAACAACACAAGTGGCTTCTAGGTCTGATCTGCTCATAGAAGAGTTTCACAGTCCATATGTGCCCCCTCACCAGCCTTCTTTGCACATGACCTCTTCTTATTCCATGTGTATGATGAATATCAGCTTTGAAAACCGTATTAATGTAACACCAAAATTTCCACTCATTTCTAAATTGCCTACTCCTGCAAATATGGGTCAGTACCAACAAACCTCAATTTTTTCAAAGGTCTGTGTAATTAAAATTATGTTTAAACTACTATATATAAAATTGATAATTAATAAGGACCTACTGCATAGGAATTCCCTACTGCAGGGAACTCTACTCAGTACTCTGTAATGGCCTATATGGTAAAAGAATCTAAAAAAGAGTGGATGTATGTATATGTATAACTAATTCACTTTGCTGTACACCTGAAACTAACACAACATTGTAAATCAACTGTACTCCAATAAAAATTTTTTTAAAATTATGTTTGGGCTTCTCTGGTGGCGCAGTGGTTGAGAGTCTGCCTGCCAATGCAGGGGACGCGGGTTCGTGCCCCGGTCCGGGAGGATCCCACGCGCCGCGGAGCGGCTGGGCCCGTGAGCCGTGGCTGATGAGCCAGCACGTCCGGAGCCTAAAAAAAAAAAAAAAAAAAAAAAAAAATTATGTTTAAGATCATGGAAAGAGGGACTTCCCTGGTGGTCCAGTGGCTATGACTCCAAACTCCCAATGCAGGGGGCCTAGGTTCGAGCCCTGGTCAGGGAACTAGATCCCTTCTTAGTTGTGCATGCCACAACTAAGAAGCCCGCATGTGGCAACTAAGAGATCCCACGTACCGCAACTAAGACCTGGCACAGCCTAAATAAATAAATAAATATTAAAAAAAAAAAAAGATCATGGAAAGAACATACCTAAGGGATAATCAAAATATTCATCAGAACAAATGTTTACAGTACTTGAAATGCTGATAACAAATCTTCCACAAAGTTGCTATTCTATAGGGCCTGCAGTTAGGATCACCATAGTGACTACTCCACCTCCTTTTGGCTAAGACTTCTAGAAGATTATAGAGAGCATAAAGGAGCTAGCTGCGAAGTACAGATATCAGATGGTTATCTGCAGAGGAAAACTCACATTTTCCAAATTTTAAAACTTTTTATGCTTCCTTAAACACATAAACGTTATGCTTCCTTATTTGTCTTTTTAAACTTGTCGCCGTTTTCTTTTTCTTTTTTTTTTAACATACTTATTGGAGTTTAATTGCTTTACAATGGTGTGTTAGTTTCTGCTTTATAACAAAGTGAATTAGCTATACATATACATATATCCCCATATCTCCTCCCTCTGGCATCTCCCTCCCACCCACCCTATCCCACCCCTCTAGGTGGTCACAAAGCACCGAGCTGATCTCCCTGTGCTATGCGGCTGCTTCCCACTAGCTGTCTAGTTTACCTTTGGTAGTGCACACGTGTCCATGCCACTCTCTCACTTTGTCCCAGCTTACCCTTCCCCATCCCCGTGTCCTTAAGTCCATTCTCTACATTTGTGTCTTTATTGCTGTCCTGCACCTAGGTTTTTCAGAACCTTTTTTTTTTTTTGATTCCATATGTATGTGTTAGCATACAGTATTTGTTTTTCTCTTTCTGACTCACTTCACTCTGTATGACAGACTCTAGGTCCATCCACTTCACTACAAATAACTCAATTTCGTTTCTTTTTATGGCTGAGTAATATTCCATTGTATATATGTGCCACCTCTTCTTTATCCATTCATCTGTCGATGGACACTTAGGTTGCTTCCATGTCCTGGGTATTGTAAATAGAGCTGCAATGAACAATGTGGTGCATGACTCTTTTTGAATTATGGTTTTCTCAGGGTACATGCCCAGTGGTGGGATTGCTGGGTTGTACGGTAGTTCTATTTTTAGTTTTTTGAGGAACCTCCATACTGTTCTCCATAGTGGCTGTATCAATCTACATTCCCAACAACAGTGCAAGAGGGTTCCCTTTTCTTCACACCCTCTCCAGCATTTATTGTTTGTAGATTTTTTGATGATGGCCATTCTGACATGTGTGAGGTGATACCGCATTGTAGTTTTGATTTCTCTAATAATTAGTGATGTTGAGCATCCTTTCATGTGTTTGTTGGCAATCTGTATATCTTCTGTGGAGAAATGCCTTTTTAGGTCTTCTGCCCATTTTTGGATTGGGTTGTTTGTTTTTCTAATACTGAGCTGCATGAGCTGCTTGTAAATTTTGGAGATTAATGTTTTGTCAGTTGTTTCATTTGCAAATATTTTCTCCCATTCTGAGAGTTGTCTTTTCGTCTTGTTTATGGTTTCCTTTGCTGTGCAAAAGCTTTTAAGTTTCATCAGGTCCCATTTGTTTATTTTTGTTTTTATTTCCATTTCTCTAGGAGGTGGGTCAAAAAGGATCTTGCTTTGATGTATGTCATAGAGTGTTCTGCCTATGTTTTCCTCTAAGAGTTTGATAGTGTCTGGCCTTACATTTAGGTCTTTAATCCATTTGGAGTTTATTTTTGTGTATGGTGTTAGGGAGTGTTCAAATTTCATTCTTTTCCATGTAGCTGTCCAGTTTTCCCAGCACCACTTACTGAAGAGGCTGTCTTTTCTCCATTGTATATTCTTGCCTCTTTTACCAAAAATAAGGTGACCATATGTGCATGGGTTTATATTTGGGCTTTCTACCCTGTTCCATTGATCTATATTTGTTTTTGTGCCAGTACCATACTGTCTTGATTACTGTACCTTTGTAGTATAGTCTGAAGTCAGGGAGCCTGATTCCTCCAGCTCCGTTTTTCTTTCTCAAGATTGCCTTGGCTATTCCGGGTCTTTGTTAAACTGGTCACTGTTTTCCTGACAAACTCAAGAAGAATGAATTCTTCTGCCAAAGTCCCAACTCCTTCACACTGGTTCCCCAGGAGAGTGGAATGAAGACACTATAGGCCCTGGGTTTCGAAAGACTCTAACTCATGTCCTGTATTCTTAAGATTTTTTTTGTTGTAGCCTTAGATTATGTCCTTTTGAGATGTGTTTTGGGCAGTTAAGAGGCAGTGACAGACACAACGAGTAAAGTTTGGCCCCTTCAGAGCCAGGTAACACTGGTAACTTAGTGTAGTGAAAAATGCACTCAATCGACAGCCAGGAAACTGAAGAGAAAGCCCTGCTGCTATATACTCACTGGGGATACAAGAAGGCACTAGATAAGAACATCCTAGGTAGAGAACAAACATATGGTTACCAAGGGGGAAGGGGGCGGGGGAGACTATGATACTATTATACATAGTATCAATAGTGTACATATGTCAATCCCAATCCCAATTGGAAGACTGGGATTGACATATATACACTACTGACACTATGTATAAAATAGATAACTAATGAGAACCTACTGTATAGCACGGGGGAACTCTACCCAATGCTCTGCGGTGACCTAAATGGGAAAGAAATCCAGAAAAGAGAGGATATATGTATATGTATAGCTGATTCACCTTGCTGCACAGCTGAAACTAACACAACATTGTAAAGCAACTATACTCCAATAATAAGTAATTAATTAAAAAAAAAAAAAGGCCATCCTAGGACATGGCATACTATGGACACTTAAATACTTCCAAGTTGCCCAGACTTTTGTGCTTTTGATTTGAACCTTAAAAAGCTAGGAATTGAAAGAGAAATCAAATCAAGAAGACATAAAAGGGGCAAAGTTCACTGCCTTGGCCATTTTTCAGGTTTTGATGCTCATGAAATACCTTACTATTTCTTCTGTTGGGAGTGAAATCTACCTTAAACTTTACTGGCTAAGATGCCTATCAGCATTTCATAGACATGATGATGCCAAGCCTCTCTTACCTTGGACAGCTAGCTCTTGGAATGATCAGTGGACACAAGGTTCAGCACACTGCAACGCTAGTGTCTGTAAATGAAACAGGTAGAGGTCACTCTTAGGTTCCAAGCTCTATTTATTCGTCAACAATCATAAACTCTTCTATCTATACCACAGTTTCTTGTTTGCAAAACACTTTCACATTCATTATCTCATTTCACCCCATGACAACCTGGTGAAGAAGCAGGAAGAGATTATTCTACCCACTTCTTAGGTGAGGAAACAGAAGCTCACAGAGTGAAAAGGAGGATGAGAAGGGAACTAACATCTCTCTCTTGATTAACTTCACAAACGTCATGGGAAATGGGTATTATTGTCTTGATTTTACAGATGTGAAAACTGAAGTTCAGAAAAAGTAGGTAACTTGTCCAAGGCTACATAGTACAGTACATGGCAGAGTGAGAGTCTGGACCCTCTGAGCTCTGCCTGTTCGTCCAGTGGGCTTTCCTTTATACCTAGGATATTAGGTGGGAAAACACAAGGACAGACAACTCACTGACTAGATCCACTAGACTTAGTGGAAGAGGGAATAATGAAATAAAACCAGCTATTTGACTGATGTGAAGAAGCAGCAAAAACACATGGGATTTAGAGCCAGTCAGACCTGTCTTCCTCTTACCAACGGTCTTAGGCAAGTTACTCAAGCCCCAAATGTCAATTTCCTTACACGGAAATGTGGCATATAATACCTACTGCATAGCCGAAGATGAGTTAAACTTCTTGTGGAAGATTCCCCTTCATTATTTCATATTTATAGGCATGGACAGCGGTGGTATAAAAAATGGTAACATTTCTCCCTATGAGCCCACACTTATATGATCAAAGAATGATGTTCGAAGCACACAAGGCTAGAGGATGTATCTCTGGGTTGGGTATTTCCTTGATTTGTGACCCTCGTTTTAAAATACCACAATATTTATCTATATCAATCTTAACATGGCCTCACCTAACAGCAGCACAAAGAACTTTTCTTCCAAATGACAAAACCTCAAAAGTTAAGAATCATGTATCCCCTCAACCCCAAAAAGCAAAATAAACTGCTTTAGGTGAATGGCCTGAAGGTTTATCACAGATCGTTCTAAAGTTTGGGCCTGTATCGTGCTTTAGGTTCAGAGAGATGGAGCTTCCAACAGGAGTGCAAGAACAAGGGGATTTGTTTTAACATAAGGATAGATTTACTGAGAAGTAAAGACCTCTGACAAGTTTTATGAATATATCCCATTTTCATACAGGGCTCAAATCAGATGATATGAATAGAGCATGGCTGATAGGATACTCTGCAAGAAACTCTTATCATATGCCACCAATATCAAAACGTTAATCATCTTTAACATTATGCTTTATAGTTTGAAAAATATTTCATGACCATGTTTTCTCAAATCATCCTCGACATAACCCCAATGAAACCTTACTACCCCAATTCCACCAATCAGGAAACCAAACTTCAAAAATCACATGGTTAACATGGAACACATAAAAGTTTAACCTTGTATCTTGATCCCCAAACAAGTAAGGACTCTTCTACTACACGATGCAGCCTTCCATTTGGGGGTGCTCTATTTGGAGGGAAAGGTTAAAGGAGTATATACCCAATAAGAGTCCATTGTCAAGGCACCAAAGCACATTTAGTATTGAGTCCTGCTTCACTGGCAAGTGAAAGGAGAGAGACTTTTCACATCTGTGGTCTAACCAGAAGGTGACACATTACTAAGCTGAGGCAAAAGAGTGTTCGTTGCAGGGTTACCAGGAACACTTTCTCAGCTCTCCCCAGTGAAGTTTCAGAGATGCGACATCCTTGGGCAAGCTACTGAAACACAAGCCACAGAAACAACAGAAGGCTGTACCACTGAATTTTCGTAAAGGGGTCTCCATCACTAAGTTTCATCTCACGCCGCAGAAAAGCTGAAACCTTCTAGCTAAGAAGTTCACCGTCCTCTTCTCACACGGTTTGAGTGGCACGTGTCCTCAGTAACTCGAGTATTTCCCAATGCAGTGGAGTTCTCCTCTAGACCCATAAAGACATCTGGGACAAGTGACAAATCCCACTCTAGCGTCTTGGTAATAAAGTCAGTTATCCTTGGCTGCCTCTGTAGATTTTATGACTGCTGGCCCAGAACCTGGCAGGTCTGCATCCTCTATCAAATCACCCACCCTCTCCCGAGAAAACTGTTCTCATCTCCAGAAGCAATTTCAACCAAAAATAAAGAAATCAGGATGATCAACCTCTAACTTACAAAATTTCAACTTATTAATTAGAATCAGTGCAAAAGCAAGACTCACCAAACCTAGCTGGGACTAGTATAAAATAATTCATCATTTCTACTGTATTTGGGGGAAAATAGGAGAGAACAATGGAGCCAAAGGAAGAGAGAGAGAGAGAGAGAGAGAGAGAGAAGAAAGAAAAATGATGGGGAATAAGGAAAAAAGAAGAGAGGAATGGGAGGACATGAGAAATGAAGAGAGCAGAGAGACCTGTTTCGACAGGTTTTTCACAAACCATGGTAACCTCTGGATTGACCACTGCGCCCCAGAACATTTTTTAGGCAACATAACTCTAGATGATGATCCTGACATTACGAACAAAAATTCCAACCAAATGGCATGAGAATCACTAAGGTCAATGTATAGATGCCCCTTAATACCTGATACTTTACAAGTGCTATAGTACAAATGAGCAGTTGACAGAGGCTTGTAAAAACTTCCTCTAAGCCAATAAACAAGTAAGTCTTCAGTCTTGTGGTCCCATATTTTCTTTCTGAACAAGGGGGGTTATCTTAAAAAGAACACTGGAATGGGGACTGAGGACCGGGGTTCTGGTTTTAGCACTACAATTCCCAAGTCTTTTAAATCAGAAGTTGTATTAAATATACATTTTTCTACTTCTCTTTCCATGAGTCTTGACCACGGTTGTCCCTAAACCACTGTGAAAAGGCCAAGAATTATTTTGTCTAGACTTTGTGCATTTTGGTAAGTTTTATGGACTGGTAAAGGTGGTGGTGAGAGGATTACTTATAAATTAAACAATGTCATAATCTTAAACATGATTATTAGGAAGTCTGACCCCAAAAGCAATTGAAATGTGAGATTAGGCCAAAGGCTTTAGATGACAGACATGGAATGTCCTTCATTCCCATCATCAAATCCCGTATGAAGAACATTTTTAAATGCACGCTCACCTGATACCCTACGACATTTATCAAGAATACAACGTACTCCATGGCTTATGAACAATTTGGTTGTCTCATTAAAGTAATGTTTGCCAGTATTTAATTGCTTCCCTCCCTGATTTTAATTTCCTCACCTGTCAGCATCTATCAAAGGCACTGAGATCTTCTGACATCCTGGCTGATTGTGTTGAAATTAATCAGATTTTTAGAAAGTAAATTGCATGGCCTGAAGGTGATGCTCACCTTCTTCATGTGATAGTTACAAGGGTTCTATCAATGGAACTTATAATCTAGAAATTAAATCGGAGGCTTTAGGAATGCTAAGCAGAAATATAAGTAGCTCACCAATTTCCAGCACTGGACTTCAGAAGATCGGTACTTTAAAAACTTCAATCAACAAGTGTTTACTGAACATACAGCACTTGCCAGCAGTCACTATTGGGTAAACAGAAGAAAGTAAGACAAAGCTACCTCAGAAAGTTTAAGAAACAAGTGAAAATTCTTTAATTAAGTTGAATTGACCTTGACAAAGTAGCCAACAATCTGGTCACTCAAAAGATACATTTTGTATTTTCAACTGTGATCAGTTATATATATTGTGTTTTCACATGGATTAATGATTTTATTCTTCACCTCAAGCCAATGAGGTGACATTGGTGTTACTGTTAGTATTAGTAGCAATATTTGACAAGTGACAAATGTGAGGCACAGAGTAGAGAAGGGACTCTTTCTTAGATACCGGGTTATGGGCAGAGCTGGTCTGTGATCTAAATAAAATCAGACAATACAGTATGATCACTTAGAAATAAAGAGAGAAAAACTTATTTGTAAATCCTCCATACACAAGTATTCAGTGCTAATTCTTGTGCTAATATCTATCTGTAACAATGCTTAAGATACTCACTAAGGAAACCCACAGGCACTAACCTGTTCTATAAGAACAGGCGAGATGAGATGATGGATGGGGAAAGACTCTGTAATATGTCCTACCATCATGAGACTATTTTTATGTATTTATGTTATTATTCTTACTTTGGAATACAGAAATATGAATTCATGCAGTAATTAGGTCCCAGACACTGGTTCTAAGGCCCCTAAACTAACCAGAAAAAAGGCAAATGTTGCATGTATGCAATTCTGGGCAGCAGGGGTGGGGAAGTCAATGGTAACACATAGAATTTAGAAGTTGGCTTTATAACCAAACATAACTAAGCCCTAGTATATGGGTCTTATCTTTCCAGTGGACTCTAAGCCCCTACTCAGCCTTTAAGCGTATCTGCTGCTATGAAGCTCTTCCTGACCCAAAGGGATTTGGTGAAGAAGTCTCTCCAAAGACGACCATAATGCCTAGTTTCATATCTAGATCACTAAAATTACCACACTGTTTTATAACTTTTCCTTGATTCTATGTCTTGAAGGAGAAACCTTGTCCAATTCAATTTCCTGAAGCCCAACCCCAAATCCAGAATCTGGTCCTTAGCAGGTACTCAGGAAAATGTTTACTGAATGACTGCATGAACAAACGATAAAAGTGTTCTATGTAATTCCTATAGCATTTAGATCAACACATGTCATATAACAAGCGCTCAGTAAATGTCAGTTGAATTGAAATTAACTGAACAGTTAATTTTAAAAGAAGATTGTTCAACTAAATGATTCTAAAAGCTACTAAGTGAGTGGTTCAGTGAAAAGTTAAGGAACCTGCAGTGGCCCAGCCATCATTAACCCAGTAGAGGAGTGAAGAAATGTTCTTCACTGGAAGAATAATAAAGGCTGAACATATGAACAGAAATGTAGGCAGGAGTTGAGAAAATTCATGTAGAGGAAAACAATACTTGTCAAGAAAACCATGTTAAATGATATAAAATTTAAAAATAGAGGGGGAAAATAATCTAGAGATAATGGAAATTTATTTTAAAATTATAGGTATAAATAAAATCCAAACAAGGAACAATGGAAAAAGAAAGAGGAGAGAGATTCTCTTGAAATAATGAATACTAAAAATCAGGTCATATGTGAAAACTGGGTCATTGGGGGGGGGGGGGGGGAATCAAAAACAGAACGGTACATGTGTGTGTGTGTGTGTGTGTGTGTGTACACACATATATATATACAAATCTATAAAACTATATATATATAAAGCTGAATCACTGTGCTGTACACCTGAAACTAATAGGATATTGTAAATCAACTCTCCTTCAATAAAAAAATTCAAGATTTTTTTAAAAATTGATCAAGTCAAAAGTAATATCTATTACATGCTATGTTTCTGTAACTGAGCTAAGCCCTTCACATATTTTAATCCTTAAATATATTCCTGTAAGTCGTTATATTTCCCTCTTGCATCTGAGTAAAGGAATGCTTAGAAACAGTAAGTAATCTGATCAAGTTCACACACCTAGTAAGTTATGGTACTAGAATTCATATCCCAGCTTTTAGGCCCCCAAACTCATACTGTTCTCAGTATAATAACAAAGAAAAGAAGTCAGTTTGAAAGGGGCATTTCCAGTTGGATGGCAAGATGGAACTCTAGAAAGTGGTATGAAATAGGGAAGGCATAAAGGATATGAGCATCCTGGGACATAAGTAGCAAGAAAAAGACTGAAGGAGGAATGAAGATGGTTGGGGAATCGAAGCTATCTTGAGGTATCTGGGGATGTGTCCTGTATCAGCCATATTATACTTTTGAATAATCTGCAATGCTGGAACTACTAGGGTTTGAAATGATAGAAAATCCAGTTTCAGAGGGATGCAAAGGAGAACATTACACATGAAGCTGTCCGGCAGCAGAACCAACTGCTCCCAAGGAATTCGAAGTGTTCAAGTCAAGGCTAAGTGGCCACATCTGCCAGGAAAGGAATGCATGACATTTGGTGGGAGGGACTCGACATGAGAAGGGGGGCCAGTGCAGCTCTGTGTTTCAGAGATTTAGCTGGCCAATATTGAGACATAAACAACAGCTCAGGGCTTCCCTGGTGGCGCAGTGGTTGAGAGTCCGCCTGTCGATGCAGGGGACGCGGGTTCGTGCCCCGGTCCGGGAGGATCCCACATGCCGCGGAGCGGCTGGGCCCGTGAGCCATGGCCGCTGAGCCTGCGCGTCCGGAGCCTGTTGCTCCGCAACGGGAGAGGCCACAACAGTGAGAGGCCCGCGTACCCCAAAAAAAAAAAAAAAAAAAAAAAAAAAAATCTGAAGAATGCCCTTTGAAGAAGAGATTAAAATAACATCCACTCAACACATCCATGGAGCTCCTATGATGCACCAAGCATAGGACAGACCCAAGCTCCAGAAGTTCCGACAAGACAGCAGAAAACATTGTGAAGAGTTAGAACTATTGCTAGGCAATTTTTGAGTCTAATAAATGGCTGGGAAAAACCATAACTAGAAGTCTAAAAAAGAAAGAAAAAAGACTTAATGGTTTGCAGGTAACTAAGGACCGGAAACATCGGTTTTGGGGAAAGAAAAGGAAGTTACCAAAGGCCTAGGTTTAGGGAAGAGTTGATTCACAGGGGTGACCAAAGGCCAAATCTGATCACATTTTGGGGTAATGAAAACAGACATGGGGGAGGAATCAGAAAGTTAGAAAACAAAGTTTAGCTCACAAAGTTCACAGGTAAGGGAAAGCAATCAATGTTGGATGAGAAATAGGAAAAAATGACATCTTGCAAAAGAACATCCAACTTATTTGAAAATGAGAGAACAATACATTTGAGGGTCTGCAAACCTACTTTTACGGCTTGCCAGACATACTCATTTTCATACACTGCAACTGCTTTCAACCCCCAACCTCCCTCAAAACTACTCTAAAACAGGAGGAAGGTATTAAAGAGAAAATGCAATGCCTAGGTCTGGTTCTACTGCCTCTCTCAGCACCCTTCATTACAATTTCAAAATCTGACTAATTTTTATTGAAGACATCACATAAAACATTAACATAAGCAAAAGCAAAATTAAGAGTCATTTTTATTGGACAACCTCCCTCCTTCAGGGAAGCGGAGAGAGAGAGGGAAA